>NW_005054468.1:486352-521618 GCF_000277835.1 Geospiza fortis
CCTGCTGACTTCCAAAGCAGTTTGGTTCAAGGCATTTTTATTTGTCCAGAACAGAGTACCACCAGCTCAGATGCACAACTCTGGGATCAGAGGGTTCAAATTGCTTTACAAACCTCCAGGGTCATTTGGCTCTGAACTCCAAGGAGACAACTCCCCAGCTGAGCAGCTCAGGTGCTCCAACAGAAATTCGTTAGCAGAAATTAAATATTGCACAGCTGAAATTGCTCTCTCACTGTGCCAACAAGGAGAGATTTGCCTACCAGGGAGAATCCTGTCTTGGAGGTCCCCAGGGAGTTACCTTTTGCCTTTTCCCATGTGCCTGATGCTTTGACACAGGATGCTTCTGTCCAAGTGGCCCATGTTAGACTTTGCACCAGCTTGGGATGTTGCCCTTGCTGTTTTGACTGTTCCAACTCAAAGTAACTAAGTATATATGCACATACATAGGTGCCACAGCCTATTTTTCATCCAGTCTGTTTCCAGAGTAACCTTCTGAAGCGTAGGACAAGACAGTGCTGAGCCACTGATGAAGAAAGCTGATTTCTCAACCTCAAGACTACAATTATAGCAACAAATCCAACCAAGAATAATCAATTTCATCCCCATTACAATCTATTCCACGTAGCAGCACTTCAGAGTTTGCAATAGGTGGTCTGGATTCTCCATTTCTGTGTGAAGCATGCTTCCCATACAGCGCTTTGTAGCTATTCAGGGCAAGCAGGCATTGATGCACTGTGCCACTGAATACTTCCAAAAATAGACTGTAGATACTGCAAAGTAACATCTTTCTTTTGAATAATGCTGAGACTTCTACATGACCACAACATGTTCAAAGCAAAGTGAATCTGGGCATTTCACTGTTAAAAATGCAGGCAGCAGTCATGGGAAGGTAGCTGGATAATTCAATTCAGTATTTTTAGGCTCTGCCTTTGTTCATTGTCTCCAGATCCAGAAGAAAACAACAGCTACCTAATGACAAGTGAGCTTTTTTCATATCTGCATGTGTGACACTGCCTCAGAGCTGATCAATACATGGCAGCAGCTTCAGATGTACTACAAAATAAATGTGCGTCAGCTGGAAGAATAATGGCAGACGAGCTCAATAAATCTTCAGCAATCTGGATGTCCATATATGAAGGCAAAAGAAACATGTAAATGGAACAAAAACAAACACACCAAAAAAAAAGGAGCAATTGCAGACAGTGTAATATGAAGTCACATGGAGATTTTTGAACAGCTGTTGCCTGGCTAGTTTTACATTATATTTTACATTTTATATTCCCCATCATGATTACAAAATAAAAGGGGCGCATTCCCTATCATGAAAATCCTCCAGATAACTGCTGAGGTTAACAAGGGCCCCATGAGCACGTACAATAGTAGAGGGACTTGTTTGTCAGCCACTGAATGTTCAAGAATTAGGTACCCTCGTGTCAAAAAGACAGACCCATATCACTTAAACATCACTGGCACTGATAACTTTGGGAAAGTTTTACTGGCAGATGTGGGCACAATACAGAGCTGTGCTCATCTTTGACTCAAGGACTCTTTGTCACTGTTTGACTCATGAGAGGTTCCACCTCTCATGCTCAGGTGAGTTGGGTAGGAGTGAGAGTTTTCTCTCAAGAGTCTCCTTTCGGCTATGACAGAACCCAGCACTAAGAAGACTCAAATGCACAAATACCTTTTTTTCTGATAACCTGGGTAAGCATCTGAGTCTTGGGCAGAGATCTCAGATTTGGGGTGATGGTGGATGTGGCACACACTGGAGCAGCTTTGGAACCCATGGCAGTGACTGCAGGTGATGATTTCATGTTGGCATTCTTCAGAAATCCACAAGGAGACATTCAGACTTGAACTGCATTGGGATGGATTCGCAGCACTGAGCATTTTGCAGAGTAGAACAGCTGCTGGTATCCAGCATCCATCATGTTTATGTTAGCATTTTATTGTGTGGTAAGATGTATGAAATAATATATCCTAAAAGCACACTCCTCCCTTCTCACTTTCTTCATCTTAATGCTGAGCCTTTGAGACCTTTGACAATACATTTAATTTCCTTTTGTTACATAGTCAAGCCCTGGAAAGAATGAGATGAATATTTGGCAATTGCTGTGTTAAACCCTTCCTGCTGTCACCTACCCAACTGGAAAACCAGGAAGGGAAGAACTGCCTAGCAAAGAGTCAGAACCACAGCATCAGAGGGTGGATTTGAAGGCATCTGTGGACACTGTTCAGCCAACCCCCTTCTCAAAGAAGGGCTGAGCAGAGGAGGTTTCTCAGGACTTCTCCAGTTCAGTTTTGAATGTTTCCAGGGAAGATTCTCTGGGCAACCTGCACCATCGCTCTTTCAGTAAAAGAGGTTTTTTTGTGACATCTAAATGGAATTTCCTGTGTTTCAATTTGTGTCTGTTGCCCCTTGCCCTTTTATGAAGGGCCATGAGAAGGGGCTGGCTCTGTCTTCTTCACAGACTCTGGCCAGTGATTTATGCACGTTTGTAATGCCCCCACTGACCCTTCTCCTCTCCAGGCTGAACAGTTTCAGCTCTCTCAGCCTCTCCCCACACTGACAGATGCTCCAGGGCTGTAATCTCCAATAATTTCCAGCTCTACACTCTCTTCAGCACGTGTGTGTTTTTCTTGGCAGGTGGAACCCAACACCACTAAATCAATATCTTGCACTGAGGAGCCCAGCACAACCCAGATGTGCATCCCTTGGGTTGAGCAGAGGGAAGGGGTCACTTCCCTTGACCAGCTGGCTAAAGCAGCTCAGGATCCCACTGGCCATCTTTGCCACACAAGGACATTCCTGGCCCATGGTCAGCTTGGCATCCACCAGGACCTCCAGATCCTTCCCTGCCAAGCTGATTTTCAGCCAGCTGGCTCCTGGAATGCAAAGTGACCATTCTTACCCAAAAGCAGGAATTGCTTCTTCCATTTGCTGAATGTGGTGGTGTCCCTGACTTTTAGCCTAGTGTGGGCTAAAAAGTATCTGCCCAAAAGAGCAATATCCAAAGCAGCAGCAGAGGAAGATTAAGCAGAATTTGATGTACTGATGGACAGAAGTTCTGAAAATCACTCTAACTGAATGTCCTCCCACTTATAATACAAGATGCCTAATTTTAACTCTGAGTTATTTGTTACCTTTCTTCTTCAAGCTTGAGTATGTGAATCAACATCATGAACATGTGGCATAAAAAAACCAGCTAAACACACATCTAAGCTGTAAGTAACACAGAAACAAAATAAGAGTCTATTTTATGATTATGAAACCCGCGTGCTAAGCTGCCTGACTGAAACCCCAGTGATGATTCAGGCTGGAGGAGCTCTGTTCCCTTGAGCATGCTGGTGTACAGAAAGTTGGTGTCCACAGGTTGGAGCTTTCCTTTGTTGATCCTCTTGAAAGGCATTTTCCAGAATTCATCTTAATTCTGACCTTGGGATTGAGAGATGTATGTCAACATTTCACCAGCTGTTAGCCACTGCAAAGAGCAAGAAGTCTGTGGCTAACCATTTTTCACTGCAAAGCTGTTACAGTCTGCTAAAAATGCGAAATCTTGTAAATATGATAGAAAGAAATAATTTACCACTTGTGACTGCTCAGGCAGTTGTGAATGCTGCAAATTCCAGTGTCCAAGAGAGTTGTATGTGGTTAATGCAATGTAACAGTAGAGATATGCCATGTGCTCAATCGCTGTGCACTGAAGAAAGCAGCTTGCTGCATCATCAGAAGCACACTTGATGGGATGTCCTAGGCATGTTACTTGTTAGGTTGATTTATTGATGAAAGCTGCTGGTTTTGCAATTATAATGGAGCTGTTGCCATGCCCAGGAATTTCACTGGGCTTATTGATCCTGAGGTGTAGAGAACTTGTTGGCACAAGCAGCTTAACTCGAATGCCTGAGCTCCAGAAAATACTCCAGTCATTATCCCTGCCCTGTCAAAAGCCAAACAAGCTCTCCCTCAGTCCCATTGGAGGAGACATCACCTAGGTTTCCAAAGTCAAAGCAACAACACTGCGAAATGCACAACATCCTGCTTTTTGGAGTGAGCTGCAGCTCCCTGCTCTAATGAGACACAGAGCAAGGACAGGTCAAACAGCACAGGACACAGGGACCCTCCCACATCTAAGGGTCCATCCTACCTCACCAACTTTCTTGTGATTTCTCAGGTTATTTCCACGCAGAACCTCTGGTTTCTTTTACACTGTGTTGGTGAATGTCAGATTTTCTGTCAAGCCCTGCTGGGTGTGAACCCATCAACAGGGACATGGCGCGTTTGCAAATCTTCCCACAGCCTCTGTCTGTCCTGAAACCACAAGGAGCCAATGGGGTAAGCTAAGTCTCATTGTTCTTTTGAAGTTGCTGATGATGGGCATTATTTCTTAGTGATTCCTTTATCATTTTGGATAGAGCCTACTGTGATGCAGCTGTGCCCTGAAATCCACGCGTTAACGAAAAAAGCGCACTCTTCATTATCAGCTCGGTGCACACTCCAGACATTGCTGATACAGACAGTGATAGGATAGAGCTGTTTGGCAGTGTTAATGCATCTGCTGGGGCAGGAATGGCATGCCAGAGAGCAGATAAATGATGAGATGGCACCTGTGTGGAAGCAGATGAAGATGGGAGAGCCCAAGAGGATAATTAATGTGCTGAAACAGGAGCCAGATGTCAATAGATTCAGCTTTCCTGGTCATTTGAATGCTGATTCTGTAGTCTGTGTTGATGGGAAAGACTTGTTAGGCAGCCTGTTTGTGGAGCTCAGGATTGCCCATCTTAATCGCTTGTTAGGGGTATTTGACACTTTCCACTGCAAGTACTGTCAGCCAAAGGAAAAATAAAATTTGAAGAACTGGTTAGAACAAGCCAAAGTTTCAGGGATTTTTTCCCCCAGAAATCCCTTCTGCTGCTATTCCTACCTGAAGTGAATCTGCCCAAAACATCTAGATCTCCTGTTATGAAGAAAAAAGGTGCAGCAGGAGCCCCACAGGGATGTTTAGAGCTCTGCTTCTCACTCCTGCTGCCTGGGAAGGAAGGGAGGGAGGGAGGGAGGCAGGGAGGGAGGGAAGGAGGAAGGAAGTGGCGGAAGGAAGTGGCGGAAGGAAGTGGCGGAAGGAAGTGGCGGAAGGAAGTGGCGGAAGGAAGTGGCGGAAGGAGGAAGGAAGGAAGGAAGGAAGGAAGGAAGGAAGGAAGGAAGGAAGGAAGGAAGGAAGGAAGGAAGGAAGGAAGGAAGGAAGGAAGGAAGGAAGGAAGGAAGGAAGGAAGGAAGGAAGGAAGGAAGGAAGGAAGGAAGGAAGGAAGGAAGGAAGGAAGGAAGGAAGGAAGGAAGGAAGGAAGGAAGGAAGGAAGGAAGGAAGGAAGGAAGGAAGGAAGGAAGGAAGGAAGGAAGGAAGGAAGGAAGGAAGGAAGGAAGGAAGGAAGGAAGGAAGGAAGGAAGGAAGGAAGGAAGGAAGGAAGGAAGGAAGGAAGGAAGGAAGGAAGGAAGGAAGGAAGGAAGGAAGGAAGGAAGGAAGGAAGGAAGGAAGGAAGGAAGGAAGGAAGGAAGGAAGGAAGGAAGGAAGGAAGGAAGGAAGGAAGGAAGGAAGGAAGGAAGGAAGGAAGGAAGGAAGGAAGGAAGGAAGGAAGGAAGGAAGGAAGGAAGGAAGGAAGGAAGGAAGGAAGGAAGGAAGGAAGGAAGGAAGGAAGGAAGGAAGGAAGGAAGGAAGGAAGGAAGGAAGGAAGGAAGGAAGGAAGGAAGGAAGGAAGGAAGGAAGGAAGGAAGGAAGGAAGGAAGGAAGGAAGGAAGGAAGGAAGGAAGGAAGGAAGGAAGGAAGGAAGGAAGGAAGGAAGGAAGGAAGGAAGGAAGGAAGGAAGGAAGGAAGGAAGGAAGGAAGGAAGGAAGGAAGGAAGGAAGGAAGGAAGGAAGGAAGGAAGGAAGGAAGGAAGGAAGGAAGGAAGGAAGGAAGGAAGGAAGGAAGGAAGGAAGGAAGGAAGGAAGGAAGGAAGGAAGGAAGGAAGGAAGGAAGGAAGGAAGGAAGGAAGGAAGGAAGGAAGGAAGGAAGGAAGGAAGGAAGGAAGGAAGGAAGGAAGGAAGGAAGGAAGGAAGGAAGGAAGGAAGGAAGGAAGGAAGGAAGGAAGGAAGGAAGGAAGGAAGGAAGGAAGGAAGGAAGGAAGGAAGGAAGGAAGGAAGGAAGGAAGGAAGGCTGTCACCTGGCTCATGCTGGGCCTGATTGGAGCCACTGGAGCCAGTGGTTTTGCGTCAGATGCAAGGGACAGGAGTGCCTGTGAGGATTTACTCACATGCACCCTGGGGCAGGCAGAGCCAGAGCCCAGCCAGAGCCTCATACACAGCTTGGTCCAGGCTTAGATGCTGCCAATTGCTGTGTCCAGATACTGCATTTTCTGATGACCAACCAAAAGCCAGACTGGGGGGCAGGAGAGGCTGTTTGCTGTCTGTGGCACTCAGGATCTCTGTCCTGTCCACACAGGCAGGGATATCAACATGGAAGTGAAGGAGGTCCTTCACATGCAGCAGCTCTGGAGGATTCTGAGAAAGCTTCTTGATTGTCCTTCCTCTAACATTAACATTGGCAATTGATAAATATCTCATTTATAAACAGGGTGCCACCCAACCCCCTTGACAGGACAGAGCAAGTGCAGTTCCAGGCTCTGCACTCCCTTCAGCAGTCAAAAGACAAACACACACAAGGCAAAGTCATAACTTCTGCTGGATAACTTCTTCATAACCTACTGGACATCCAGCAGTTTTGTAAAAACAAGTAGTTTGTGTCTGCACTAGAGGAGAATGGGCATGTGTTTTAGACAAGTGGTTTTTAAATAAGCATAAAATCACATGGAAGGTACTTCTGCTTGTTTGTGCCCTGCAGTGAGTTTTACTTGCCTCTCTCCCTCTGTAGAGGATGCTTGTTCCAAATATTTTGCCCCTGACCCTGGAAGTCAAACCATGCAGGGGCAAGATACTTAATAATTTACATTTCTTTCTGAGAGACCAGGGGACAAACTCATTTTTCAAATGTAGGTGTATGAATTTGGACCACCAAAGATCGTGGTGATCCTGGTTTAATCTGAATTTGGACCTGGTAGTAATAGAATAAGCAGGAGGGGTTTTATGGCTCATGTCCTCAAGTGATGTGAATCAGAATAGCTCCAGAGAAGCTGGTGGAGAATTTTTACATTTACAGGCCAACACAGGTGAGCTGTAGGTAGAAGATATCTTTGCAAAGACTTGAAAAAATTGAAAGGGGCAATTCCCAACAACTCCTTAAAAGTCCGTCAGAATTATGTAGGAATGATTAGTACAAATTTTTAAAAAGTTTGAGCAGGAGTGAATATTAATGAAGTGCAGAGCAGCGTTTTCAAATGCACTGAAATTTATCTTCTCTTAGGAAAAGGGACTGTGTTATCAAGCCCTGCTAAAAAGGTGTAGCTCTGTGTGAAAGTGAGACCACGTGCCATTTAAACATTCAGAGATATATTTATTTAAAATGTATGTGGCATCATCTGCTGATATATTATTCAGCTATTCCTTGATTAGCATCATCTGCACAGCCCTCACCCACTCTCATGTAGGTCAGCCACTACAGAAGGGGGATTACATCTGTGTGAAACAGGAGAAGGATCTGAAGCACTGCTACTTGGGCCTGTTAGCCAAGCACAGCTCACATCTTGCTGCAGGAGAGAGATCTTGCACCACGCAGCTCCCCAATGGCATTTTGACATCTTTAGGAGTGCCAAGGGATAGACAATGCCTCCTTGTTGCACCCTTGGTGCTTCAGAAGAGGTGTGGCCCTCCTGCAAGAAGCCAAGCCTGCTGTTTATAAGGACTTCCAAGAAAGTGCCTGGAGTCGTACAATTAACAAGAAACCACTCCAGAGGGAATTGTGTTCCTCATCTCAGATGGTGTTCAACTTATCTGCGAAGAATATACACACTCAGCCTATATTCCTTTCATCTTAGCTTCGTTTAGCAGTAATTAAAATCCTCAACCAGCCCAAAGAAGAGCTGTATATATTTATTTTTGGTCTCCCTGAGACTGGAAGGCTGAGTGAGCCCTGGGAAGGAGCTCAGCTGTGTGTGTGCCTTGGTTTCCCTCCTGACTCCTGGTCTGCCTCCTTTTTGCCCTCGCTGTGTGCACACCCTGCCCTAGGACAGCAGGACCTCAAAGCTGCCCGGGCCCTACAGGCCCCACCAGAGCACAGATTGCTAATTATTACTGAGAAGATTAATGTGCTGGGAGAATTCTTCAGTCTCAGTGTGTACAGCTTTGGGACCACTTGCTAATCCCCTGAGGAAATATTAATTTTAAAAAAATCTTAACGCACTGTACTGCTGGCACCAGTGATTTGATCATGAGTCTCCTGATATTTGGTGTTTCTTGTCAAGGTCCACTTCCTGGAAACCTGAGCATCCTGGCTTGCCTTTTGAAACAGGCAAGTTTTTAATGCCTTCTGTAGCAACGAGGCTGGGAAACGTTCCCCAAGTATGCTCTGGAGACAGAGAAAGGCAAATAAAAAGGCCTTAAAATGTGTTAATTAAAAAGGAAAACAAGGATTCTGCAAGAACTTTTTTACTCCCCCAAGATTTATGCATCTTGCATTGCTTGCAATTGTGCAGAATTATATGTCTTGGAGTGGGATAGGAACCTCCCATTCGTTCTGAGGGAAGAAAAGATCTAAGCAAACTGATTGTAATATCCTAGCTATGCCTAGGTTGGCACCATCCCTCTAATTGCACCCATTTTATTAAACCTTTTGTCCTGGGTTATTTTTAACAGCCTGAAAGTTCATGTCTTCCCTCTTGGAATCCTCCTTCTTATTGTCCTTGGGGTTTACTTTTCCTTCACTGTGTCTGCTCTCCCTTGCTTTCATTTGTCCTTGGGTTTTGATGAGTTGGTACAGGCTGAATTTACATCAAGGAAAAGCACAAAAGGCATGAAACAGACATTAGTGGTACAGAGAGAAGATTTCTGTTGCTGTTCTCCACTGTGATCCAAAAAAGAGCCTGGAACAGCCAAAAAAAAAAGTGTCCTGGACTTATTTATGCTCAGCTCTAAGTGTCACTGGTTGAAGTTTTCCCATTAGTGGGAGATGTTCCCCAGGCCACTGCGCTGTTTTAGCAACTCATCTATTTCAATGCTTCTTACGTAGACAGGCCAACAAATTTCCAAACAACCAGAGAGCTTTGGCAAATAATGCTGAAAGCAGAGTACTGGGCTCACACAAAGCAGCCTGTGTTACTCCAGTACCTTCTTTCAGGGCTGGACTCTAATAATCAGGTCAACTGACTTAATAAGACAGCTGCTTGCCAAAGCGCAAAATCCTTTCTTGGGGGGGGAGAGGAGAGCCCTGAAGGGGACCTGAAGAGGGCAAAGCTCTCCAAGGGGGCTGGGGGTGACGCTGGGGCGTTCTGTGGCATCTTCCACCAGAAGATTTTCATGGTCTGTACAGAGGCAGCGAGAGTGGCTTGTGTTTTACAGGGGGAAACTGAGGCACAGAGAAGCTTCTCTGACGGTCACTGCAGTCCCACCCTGCTGCTGCTGCTTGCTCCACCAGCAAGGCAGAAGGGTGGCATTGCCTGGGAGGTGGTTGTGTGATCAGGGGTGTGGTGGAGAGCAGAGGGAAGGAAAGCAAAGGCAAAAAAAAGGGAAAGGCAAACAGCCACAAAGGGTGAGGCTAGAAGAAGGGGGTGGCACGTTGAGGTGTGCCTGGGTGGCCTCACAAGCCAAGTGGGAAGTAGCTGAGGTAGGAGACAGAGTGGGAGCAGTGTCATGCAGAGAGCCAGTCTTTGTCCTCGCCCAGTCGAGCAAGTTTCACTGGTGGTTGCAAATGTTTCAACAAGCTCTGATGCTCTGTGGAAACCCTTCAACCTATTGACAGGAGGGTATGTTTTCTTACTCTCAAACCATGTCTCTGAAGAAACAAAACTTCTGTGTTTGGTGTTTTTGGTAGGATCTGATTTATTTCCCCTTAACTTTGCTAACATTTTTTCTTGTTTCTTTTATTTTCTTTTTTTTTTTTCTTTTTTTACTGTTTTCCTTGTGTCCTGCCAGACCTTTCAAAGGGAAAGCAAGCTTGCATTTAGCTTCTTGTTCCCCTGCTCTAGATAACTTATCATTTCAGCCTGTCTGGAAATTTGGAAACCCTTATGCTTGGAACCTTATCATAGACATTTCCGCTGCAGGAAGAGTGATCAGACCAACAATAGCATCTTGAATTCAAGGCAGAGGAAATGGATGACTGCATAGCTTGGTTTTGATGTTGGACTCAGCACTCAGTGTGCTGATTCTCATCTGATCCTGTACTTCTGTCATGTCCTTGGATGAGAACCATGGGCTGCTCTGAGAGGTTTGCATCACAAGAGTCGTGCTGCCTAACCTGTGTGCTGCCTGCTCCTCCCTCAGAGCTCTGGGAAAGGTGCACATTCCAGGCTCCTTCCTGCAGGGAAGAGGCAGGGCTTCCATTTGGAAATACTCTTTTCCACAACGATCAGCCCTTTCTTGAGACACAACAGCCACCACAAGCAGTTTTCCTTCTGGCTTGGAAGTGTTTTTGAGTTTGAAGTGAACAAGCCAACCCTCAGCAAGTGCAGGGTCATCAGCAGTCACAAATGTACAGCGTGGCTGAGTGGGAGATGTTTGCTTCTGTTATGAAATGTGTTGAAGTGAGAGTACACACCAGGGATTCGTTCATTTTAGCAAACCTGGCAGAACCTTCCTGTGACCTAAATAGAATACCTTGCTCTACATAAAGCATGCATCAGGGTATTTCCTGATTTATTCATGAAAGGTTTGCTTTACAAAGGCATTTGGAACTGTGTAATCTCAGAATACATGATACATATAGCTGGCTGCTCAGCTGGCATTTGCACAAATTGCTTTGATATATGGCTGTAACTTATGAAGGCACAGTGAGGCCAATTTAAATACTTGATACTGGAGTAAACTGGTTAAAAGAGAAAATTAGATCTAACCTACAGATTTTCTTGCTACTGCATGGAGAAGGTTGCTGTCCAGAATGAATAATTGATAAAGGGATGGGAGACTACACTCTAGCAAGCAATAAAATCCTCCAATATTAAGTGGGCAGGGTTAAGGGTAGCTCCATGAGTGGTGTGCACTGGTTTTGCATCTTTCACATTAAGAGCCCACATGTTCTGTTCACATCAGATTTAGACCCAACACGTTGTGTTAACCAGATCAATAACTGAAGATCTCTGCTGCCTTTCACTTGGGACACCTTGTGCTTTCCATTGCTCCTTCCCACTGGCAGAAAATAAAGTCTAAGGTAACACTTCATCAGGTCTGTGAATTCATTAGGGAATTTCCAATATATATCTTTAATGATTTCTATAGGTATTATTTGTACCAGGTTTCCTGCTGTAATATAGTCAGCAGCAAGGTAGATGGGGATGGTTGCTTGCAAGCAAGACATTTTGGAGCTTTGGAAGAAATTTGGGTTAATTTACAATAGAATGAAACTGACATTTGTAAAGATGGTAAGAGGGGAATGCCAGAATCCATTACACTGATGATCCTAAGAATGCACTGGCATTCTCCATTGGTGAGTTAATGTTCAAATCCTATCAGTGTTACTTGCTAAACTTATTACAACTTAATGGCAGGCTTCCAGATTTTTATCATGACAAACATTTGATAGTAGATGGGTCTGCACAAATTTTTGGGGAAAAAAATTTCGCTTTTTATGAATCACTGCCATAAACAAGGTAAAATGTGATTCATTCAAGTCCCATGGAATGAACTTTCTCAATTCTCAGTCTCGTGATCTTTTGTTGAAGAAAAGACTCTGTCCTGTGTGGCTTTGAATTAAGCTGAAAAAGTGCTTTTTGATTACTGTGCTTCTTAAAAAAAACACAAACTGTTTCTTAAGAGGTTTTGTGATTGAGAAGTGACTTAAAATTAAAACAACTCAACCGCATTTGTCAGTGTTCATGCAGTAAACACAAGGGGCAGCAGAAACCTCGATTGGCCATCCTCCAGTAGAAAAATAATTTTTTAAAACTTGCTGCTGACACCATTGGCTGCCCAGAACAATAGGGAACTGACAGACTGATTCTGTACTTCATATCTTTTCATATGACATACTTTATAATATCAAGTGATGTTTCATCTGTACACACAGAAGACATCAAATAAAGCACAATTCTTTCCATATTTTTGCCTTTAATTTTATCAGTTCCAAGCAGCAAGCAATTTGAGGTCTTTCTTCCTCTGCATTTCTCTCCCCCCTCTCCCCTCCCCATCCACATTCTTGACTGGAAGGGATCTGTTTCTCCACTGGCTCTGTAAATCTGGGCATTTTAGAGTTAATCAGGACCTGAAAAGAGCAGGATGACATGAGGTTTGCATTAAAGAGTGGTATGTGGACAAGTGGCAAAGGCATGGATTTTGTGGTAATAAAAACACACTGGGTGATATTTTTGTCAGAGGGCCTCACTCCACTGCCTCCAAAATGCAAAAGCATCAGGAAATCAGATTGCTGTCTGTGAACCATGATTGCAGAAGCAGATCAGTGTGCACCTTACTCCCAACTCACTGCATCAAGTTCAGCTGTCTTCTGGCACATCAGAAACCGTCCATGTGCACTGCTGGTGAAGAAAGCCTGGGGTTCAGCACTGCTTCTGGATCAGCAGGACACCCAGCCTTAAATGGAAGCCAAACTCTCCACCAAAGGGACCCATTTGTCTTGCAAGTGGTCTGACTTGCCAAAACAAAGAGAAAACAAAAATTATGATGCTGCATCTGCCTGGCATCATGGAAAGACTTTGTTTTCCCCATGAGTAAAAACTGTTGATTTTGTTGTTGTTTGTTTTCTTGGATTCCATTATGTCAAACTCACGGAAGTCTCGAAAAACTCTGCAGACTGTGAAGGACCTGCGTCTGCTGAATCTAGCAGTGGCTGGACAAGTGTATGAAGATCCTGGAGCTCTGGCTGCACCTTCTCAAAGTCAGAAGATCTTGCTGCAGATCTTCTCAGCTGATCTCCTTTGAAACACACGGCACATGTGCAGCATTCATGGAAGGGGTAGGGAGTACCTGACTTCCCTTGTGCTCCTTTGTCCCATGTTTCAGCCTTCGGCAGTGGGAAAAGGCTGTCTCTTTGACCCATCCATCCAATTAAAGCCAGTTGTTGACAGTAGCCTTTCTCTTCTTCTTTTTTTTTTTTTTTGGAGACAATGTGATTTTATCATGCTGCCACTGAGCTACGCTCCCCTTGTCTGAAGCTGGAACTGGGTGCAGAAGAGTCAAAGAGTGAGGGATGAGCAGAAGAGAGACAGTGTAATGACAGGATGTTTCACATGCCTTTGAATTTCTAAGGGGATTAGGCGCTCCCCTGGCGCTTTGACATGGAGCCTATGGCAGTTGCTTTGGCAAAGCCTGTCAGCAGCTACACAAATATGTTATTTTTCCCCCCATTTTCCCAAGGTGCAGAGGACACAACAACTTCTGTTTAGAGAGCAGCAACAAAGAGAGTTTGGAGCTGTCAGAGTCTGTGTGCTCTGTGTGCTCATGCAGGACCACTTCTGAGAACTTGTGCAGCCATTGTGCTGTAGTCGGATACCACCAGCTCTGTGGCTGAAGTGTGATCCTGCAACACACACTGAAATGAGTGCCAGAGCCACACAAGTCAGCCTTCACCCACAGCCTCCACACCTTCTGAAAGAGCTTCTCTGCATCAAACCTTTTCCCAAGCATCAGCTGAAACAAAATCCTCTAACTTCTGTAAATCTATCTGCCCCACATACTCCAGAGAGTTCTTTGCTCAGCAGAAGTCCTTTTCCTGCAAGCAGGACAGGGACAGCAGGTGTTGTGCTGGTGTCCCTTCAGTGGAATATGATTACCATTTTGGTTGCTTTTCTCTGTCTATCTGATATGGTTGTTTAGGAGGCTGTGGCTGATGGTGCATTTTTGAGCCAAGGACTGACAGAAATCAGGTGTCTTCACTTTATAAAAGAAACATTAACCCACAGGTTGAGATCTGCCTGCAGCATCATTGGCAAACATGAAACTTCAGCTTTTCACAAAATGATTGAAGTTCTTTTCTCATTTCAAAGCAGATACAAGGTTTAAACATTGAACAGTAACGCTAGTGGAGATGCAGTAAAAAAATAAAAGGGCTCCCTGAATAGGAAAGCACAAGAGATGGGAGAAAAGGAGGCGCTCCCTCCTGGTTGAAGAAATGGGCAAGGAAAATTACGAGAAGGAAGAAGCATCAGTATTCATAGCTGCAGCGAGAGTTGAAATGATGGTCAGGGCCTGTCAGTCCCAATACCGCATCCTTGATTCACATGCACTGATTCAGACATTAATTTGGACCTCAGATGTGCATGTCTGACTCCCACTGAGCCCTCCTGGAGGGCAGAGTGCGGTCTCTTGAGTGGCAGGGTGAGGGCAGAAAGCCCCAGAAACAGTGGGAACAGCAGTGGTGAGCGCCAACCCTGCCTTCCTTGGCATCCTTGGCATCTGCACCCTTGGGACAGGACCGGGCTTGCTGGTCTCAGTGCAAGACACACAGAAACTCTCACAGGGGCTTCACCCCAGCACCAGAATGCTGTGAGTGTAAATGAAGACTGTCAAAGACACAGTGGCTGGATTTTTTTGTGGGAGTTCCCCTCCCCCTTCAAGCCTCCTGCCCCCCGCCCCTTCCTGAAACAACCAGCCAATTTAAGAACAGAGTTCAGAGGGAAGGGATTCTTGTTATGCTCATGAATCTCAAAGATTTCCTAAAGGAAGAACAAAGAGAGAAGCAGAAAAGACAGAGAGAGCTGGAAAACCAGGAGCAGGCAGCAGACTTGGAAAGAAATGTCCTCCTTCTCCCCAGCCCAGGAATGCAAACAGGAAGCCGCCAGCAGAATGTTTGGAGTGTGTGCAGCTGCAGTTGGGTCTGAAGACACTGAAAGCTGTGCTGAAAGTATTCAGCTTGCCTCTTACAATGGAGGGGAAACACTTGCTTTGACACTGCATTTGATAACCATTTTTTAGCGGGAGTGCAGACCCTTTCATTTGCAGGGAAAGGGAAGACAGCTGTGGCTGTCTTCAGCGAAACTTGCTATTCTATATGTGAGAGAGTGTGCTTGTTAAAGGAGGACAAAAGGGTGCTTACTGAGGTTCTGCAGGTGGCTTTTGGTTATTAACCAGAGGAGCTCAGCTAGTCCAGAATGTGTTGGGCTGCCCTAATTCCTCTCTAAAGGAATTTCAGTTGCTACTTGGGGATAACCAGTGCCATTTTGGAGGCTGCGCTGTACATTGCCTGAAACTCTAAGCTGCTGCTTTGGAAGCAGAAGTTTCCTACCTGCTAGATCATTCTCCCATAGCACATGTTTTCCATGTGTGAGTTCTGATTTGGGCAGTTTTGGGGAGGAATCATCTGTAACTGTATCTTCTAATTCATATGTAGATGAACCTCTTTGAGGTACCTGTGGTTAAAAAAAACAAAACACTTGAATTATGTAAATTGAGATAATTTCTTACAAATTACTTTTCAAACAGGTTGGATCCCTGTCTTAATTCAAACGTCTTTGAAATTATCTCACCTAGTTTTTCTCCATTGTTCTTGATCAGCAATTGACCTTGAGCTGGCTTGGTTCTTAAAATAGATCAAATAAGTGTATCACTTCTTTTGATTATAATACATTTTCTGTTTTATAAAATGCTTGCTGAAATGAGTGTTGCAGGTTCTTTAGTTGCTAACATTTTATTACTACACTTTGAAGCTGCTTGAGATTGTGCATGAGACAGAAAATCCATTTCCTAATTAGCTGATTGTTTTAACATGTATGTCTGACAGCTGTGTGTTGGTAGTTGGGTACTGGTTATATGTATTTATTTGTCTTCTTGTGGAGCTGATAATCTGGATTATCTCTTCAGGCTCCTGCCTTCTGATGGGTCAAATGCAGAAAGTTTGCATCGGCAACACCGTTGGAGACTTTGCTAAAGGCAAGACTTGGGTTGTGAGATGATTTTGCAAAAGAACCCTGGGAGATGGCCTTGCCTTTACAAGGACTAATTGTACTATGTGTTTCCCTGTGTCTAACACGCTTGAATTTTAATAAATGAGAAATTATTGTTCCTTGTTAAGTAAGTAGGTAGGGTAGCTAAATTTAGAGGAAGTCAGACTGCAGGGAGGTGGGGGGAAGCTCCAGTTTCAATGACTGCGGAGGAGGAACATGCAACAGCAGCACTTCAGAAAGCATCACCCCAGCTATTCCTCAGGTCTGATTCCTTTGGCTCCATACAGAGCTCCTCATGTGTCCCCAGATGCTGCCCTCACTCTGGTGCTGCCTCAGTATTTGTGGCACCACCTTGAGCTCCTGCCTGTGCTCTGCTAGGGTTGGAAATTTTTGTGATTCCCATCCTGGAGCTGTGAGTGTGAGGTTGTCATTTCCACCAGGAAGGACACCTGAGTTAGGGGCAGCCCTGCAGTGAAAATTGTTAGGAGCCATAAGAAATCCCAGGCTGTTCGTGGAGAGAAGGATGGGAGTGAGAAAAAGAGACACAGGAGGGGTGGAACGAGGTTGCATTTTAATCAGCCTTTAGAGGAGTTAAGTAGGGAAGGCTACTGGACACACAGAATGAGACAAAACTACAAAACACCTTGATAAGAGAAGAAAGCCCTGTGTCAGCACAGCTGCCCACAAGGCAAGAGCTGTCAGATCACTGTTTTCTGACACCTTCTGTCTCTTCAACACCTTTTGTGCTGTTTTTCTCTTCTCGTCAAGGTTTGGCTGACAGAGTGAAAAAAAAAAAAGATTTTTCAGAGCAAATCACAGCCGGAGGAGCTTCCCCAGTTGCAGATTGTTACCCAAGGGAACTCCAGACCTAGATCTCAACCCATTGCTCGGTAAACAGCAAGGGTCTCATGAGAGAGAGATTGCCATTGCCACATCTTATGCAACAGCACAGATGTTGATTCATGGCTCCTATCTGTGCTCCAGTGCAAAGCTCGCCCGTCAGCAGCGAGATGTTTGGAGAAGGGAATTTGTCTGGGGCTCTCAGTAACCATAACCATAGCTATCACTATCATCGTTGCAATACAGGTTAAGAAAAAAATAAAGTGCTTGCAATTACTGTACGAAAAACAGCAAACTTTGCCAGTTTTGACAGTGAACTGGGAAAGGTGACTAAGGCTCAAGGGAGGTTTAACACCTGAGTTATCTTTTGAGACCTTTCGGAGGGAATCTGATTTTTAAAACAAATAGTGCAGCGCTCTGCAAAACTGATGAAAACTGCTTGCCTATTTTTCTCATTCATGTGAATTGTCTCATGATCAACCTGCAATTTTTCCTCGTAGGGGCACACATCTGGGTATATCTTTTACCTTGTGACCTATTTTCTTTAAATGTGAGAAAATGTAATATCTGCAAAACCTTTACCCCTCCCCCTGACAATGTGATTGAAATCGATTGACTGATTCAAAAGCAATTAGGTGGGGCTGACAGACAGACAGCACACAAGTTTTCTTCTGTAAGAAATGAGGTCAAAAACTCCATGGCCTTCGAGATATCCTAAGGCCAGTATCAATAAAATTATATTTCAGATGTGAGGAAGGGTCTTCATGTCTGATACCTTGCCCTTCTTATCCCTCAAATCTATCAGGTGGTCCAATAAAAGATATTGCCTTTTCCTACAAACCTTTCCTCTCTCTATAAAAGGGGGAGTACAAAATCTCTTGTCCCCTGGGGAGTACTTATGTTGTGTATCCCCCTTTTTTGTAACAGAGGTTTTATTTTCCTCTGGTTTGCTCTGGTTTCAGTGCAGTGCCTTGCTGCCCTGAGTGCTCGAAGTACCAGGGGTATACTAAACCAGCCATGTGCTATTTGTTATTCTCATCAACACCACTATATTCCCCACAAGGTGGTGGGCAACATCAGATTTTCTCTGGAGGGAATAATTTATTTTCTTCTCCTTATAAACAAATATAATCTGAACCTAGCTCACTGTCTTGGAAGACTTCCAGAACAAGGTGATGTACTCTTTTTGGGATAAGCATGTTTCACTGGTTGACAGCCACTGCAACAGCCGCATCTGAAAAAGAAGGCTACAACAATTCCCTCCGTGGCAGGAGTCTCTGGGTGATGTTCTCTGACCTGTGTTATGCAAGAAGTCAGGCTGGATGATCAGAGCAGTCCCTTCTAGCCTCAAAATCTATGAATCTGTGTTCTGATTACACATCTGAGAATGTGCAACCCAAGTTGAAAGTGGTGATTTATTGGATGCTAGCTACAGGCAGCTTCTTGTTTCTGAGTAAGCAACTGTTTTTAAAAGGATCCCTGTAGCTCGGTGGGGCACAGACAGCTGTCAGCTCTTTTGGGGAAGAGAACTCGCCAGTCTATTTCCGTAAAGCACATTTTAAATTTACAGCTCTGTGCAAGCACTGTTTTACAATAAGGATTGACCCTTTCTGGAGATGGCTTTGTGGTTGATTTATAGGTATATCCCCAGTAGGGCTGCTTTGGGAGGAGGCCAAGGTGGGTGAGATCCATCTTTTCCCTCCTGGCTTGTGGATCAACTCATATATGAAAGTATCCTGGCCTGGCTGGTGTGTTGCATCCTGCAGAGGACTGTTTGAGTCTCAGTGAAATAGATGATGTGTCAACAACTCTTAAGAGGCTTGTCTTCAGCCCGTGGTTTCATTTGCTTCCAAAGACTTCACATGCAGAGCAGAAGATTCCTGCAGCAGCTGGGAGCCACTTTATAGACACCAAGACACTTTAAAGACACCAAGCTCCAACATCTTGGAACAACGGAGCCCCAGTAGTACCCTCAGATGGCGGGAAGAAGCAGGATGCACCTCAGATGCTCTCTGAGAGCTGGCATCCTTTAAAACACTGGGGAAAGAAGAGCAGAAAAAAGGCCTTGGTGTGTTGATGAGCTGGTGGTGAGGGAGTGGGAGAGGTGGCTCCATGGGCAGACAGAATTTTAACTTCAGAGCACTGATAGGATTTCAAACAACACCTGCTGGTCCTGTTACTGACCTCAAAAGACACATTGGTCAGATTTAAAGCGACAGAGACTATCAGAAGCCTCTGTAAAACCAATAATGGAATGAGGAACTGCTATTCGTAAAACATTTCTCTCTTGAATCTCTGGTGAGATATTTCTTTTAATGGTAGAAATCTAGGACTGCATTATTATTATCATTATTACTGTTATATAAAATACATGATGACAGCAGATAAACATCAACGACTAAAGAGCTCTGCATATTCAAGAGTGTTAGGTTTTCGTTCTGGAAACCACCCTTAAATCAATTATGGCAATACTGCACTTTATTAAAACAGTTAAATCTACCCTAACAATGAAACTGTCATTTTGAATTCGAAGAACAATCTACTAACTTGTAAAATATGTAAATATCAAGGCAACCATATTTCTAGGTATATACGTTACTTTTATTTACAGTACTTCCTTAATTGCGAGGATTAACTGAGTAGAGATTGCACTCTAAATGGTCCCACAATTATTAAAATGCATGTTTACATTTGCTTAAATTGTGCAAAAGTAATTTAGAAGATGAATTTCAAGAAATATTGAGGAAATCTGCATACAGAGAATGTAATTATTATTGATATTTGCATAACTTCCCTTTCCACTTTCATGCACTATTACAAACCACACAGAACATGATTAAAGAAATTATTAGAGAGGCTGCTGTAGTACAAATATAGATTCATCAATAAATGTTCAGGCTTCTAGGTGAAAAACAAACGACATGGCTGTGGAGAAGAAATATTACATTTTATTTAGATAGTTATTTGGAATGGGATCTGCACAGATAAATCTATACTCAGAATATAGCAGTCTGTTATGACAGAGATGAATGCTGTTGAAAAGAACAAGTAAAATACAGAAAAAAAATTCCAAATGCCAATGGAAGGCAGCACAAGGGTTAGGAGTTATGCAAGGCAGATGCGCTCCAGGTGTGGGGATCAGAACTGGCCAACAGCAAGCTAAGTTTTTCACTCCAGCAGTGATGAAAAGATCCTGATTCAGAGGTGCTAAGCAAAGCAGAAGTTGACTCCAAGTGCAACTGCAAAAATCCCCATCAGGACCTATTTGGAAACAAGAAGGTCCTGGTGATATCTGTGATGTCAAATACTGATGCACAACTGTGTGTCTCCTGCAGCCAAGCAACTGCTCTGAAATGTGTTCAGTGGAAAACAAACTCCAGCTGCCACCCAAGGGCATGTGAAACAGGGAGTTTTGTGCATTTCTGGAAGAAAGAAAAAAAAGTAAGGAGAAAAAAAGAAAAAAGTGAACTGGGAGTAAAACGAACCAAGAATGAAATGACAAAAACGATTAGTGGAGCACTCTCTGGAAGCAGCAGTTATGCCCTATATTAGGTTTCCAAAAGAGGCCAGTGATTACCGACTAATTGTCCTTCAGCTTCTGCAAATCAGGACACTTTGAAAGATGCATGGAGAGGTGGTTTTGGGTACCTTGGTGGACACATTCCTACCTGAGCTGCAAGAAAGAGCTGAGAATCCCACAAGACCTTGCAGTGGTGAGGCTGATAAGGGCCCATGCACAGAGAAGGACCTTGTGTATTTCTGTGCGTGCATGTGTGTGTGTGTGTGTGTGTGTGTGTTTGTGTTTATGTGCTGTGTCTAGTGAGACAAGCAATAGAAAAGAGGAGCCTTGTCAAGATTATCTGTCATGAGATAGGAGAAACCCATGTATCACTCATCCTGAAGGCTGTGCACCAAGGAGCAGGAGAATCTCGCACTCTCCTGACAATGAAAATAATGAAGTCAGATTATCCAAGGAAACTGTGAGTTTGCCTTGCCCACAAACCTTAGCCCCAGGGAGGGAAGAAGAATTATCAGAAGGGTCACTCTGAGCAGTCAGAGTCAAGGACAGAGCTGAACAGCTTCTGATACCCATAAGGAGCAAACACAGAGCTCACAAGGAGGGGGCAAGCGGAATGAGTTCAAGGGAAATAAATAACAACATGAAAAAAAAATTAATGCTGCTGAGGAAGCATAGGAGACATTTCTCTCCATGTTGTGAAGACCTACAATGGCATGCTGATAGGATCCCCAGAGAGAGCACATCATCTACAACTATGCAGCACTGCACATGCTGGTACTACTAATAAAAGAGAATGGTTCAGATCACAGAAATTAATTAGTTTAGAATTGCAACTACCAGGAAGAGAGCATGCACACAGCAGCATCCCAAAGTGTGTTCTTATTAACGATTCTCTGTCTGGTGTGCTGTTGACAGAATTCTGTCTGTCTCAACAAAACTCTGGAAGCAGCTTTAAACTTCAGGCCCCATCAAACAGCAAGCGGTCTCCCGGCAGCATGCCTGCATGGAAGCTAGTAAATCCAGCAAATAAGGACTCGACAGCATCTCCTGCTGTCACAAGGAAATCTTCAGCTTCTGTGCTGGAAATGTCCCTTCTCCTTGAGGGGCCATCACTTTGCAAGCACTTACCATGCCTGAAAAGCAGAGCTGTGCTGCTAGTTCTCAACGCCACGAGTCCTGCCCTCCTAATCAAAGCCATCTGTGGAGGGGAAGGGGCTTGGGAGCCTCCAGCACCCTGCAGGATGGAGCTGTGCTCCTCACAGACTTCCTTGCTGTGGAGAGCATGTTTTCCCCCCGTGCTGAGAGGCAGAACAAAGGCCTGCGTGCATTTTCCTTGCCTACCATTCATGCAAGAGGGGGCTCTGCTCTCCAAGGTCCAGAGCTCATTTAGAGGCACCTCAGTAGTTCAGAGTTCCCATGTCCAATACTTCATCAGGCACAATTTACTGCAGTGAGATGTGATATACAGCAGGGCCATTTCATCTCCCAGAACTTTAGAGAGGGGGGTCTGTGTTTTAACATCTACCAGTTTTATCTCTGCCATCTGAATCTCATTTCCAGGATAACCAAGGGTCCTTCTAATTACTGCTCTGGTGAATGTACATTGCTCCAAGCCCTTGTGATTTGGCTGAAAACTGGGGAAATGCAGACTGATGTTATTAGTCATTTCTTCAGGGGAAACCCACTGGCACAAAGTGAAAACTCATAATAAAGCTGTATTAGCCTGACTACCTATCTGGCTACCTTGTAGAAGTGTAGAGTTTGAATAATATCCCTGAACTTAGAGATTTTAGGACAGCAAGGTCTTATAATGGTTCTTGCTGTCCTAAAATTTCTGAGAGCCTAAGATGATGGTTGGCAGCAAGTTCTTATTCAAACACCAGAGAGGACAACAGCATTTTGTACAGCTGTCCATGCCTTGTCCCTGTGCCAGAACACACATTATGGGTCATGATGCAGGACCTCTGATGCTCCAGGCATTTGCTGCTGCTGTGGTTCAGTGACCACAAAATACAAGTGGTCTGCTCCATCCCTGCCACTGATTTGCCACGTGACTTTGGGCATGCTATGTCCCCTGCCTCAGTTTCCACATATAACATGCAACGTTTTCAAATCAATTACTCATGACAGTGAAACTAGAAAGAACACAGCATTGATTGCTCTTTTCCCCCCCTCTCCCCATTGGACATGAGGATTGTGATTTATCTATTACATTGGAGTATGTATCTGTGCAGCACTCAGTGTCTTGTAAATACTCATTAATATCCTAGGAAAGCCCCCATGAGGTTGGTGGAGCAATATAGCTCTCATTCTGCATTTGAATCACAGTGATATGAAAGACCAAAGGACACATTTCAAAAGCAATCTTTTGTCTTTGTATCTACCTTTATTTGCATCAATCTGCTTTTTAAAAGCTGGCAAGATGGAGATTCCACAACCTCCACGGACAATCCTCCCCAGTCCTTAACTATTCTTACCATCAGAAAGCTCCCCTTGATGTCTGCCTGATCTAAATCTTCTTTGCTGCATTTTAAGCCCTTGGGTGTGGAGAAGCATTTGAATCTTTCTTTTCTGCAGCAACTCAACTGTATGAAAGGATTACCTTCATGACTCACCACAGATTTGCCTTTTCAGAACAATCCTAACTCATCTGGTCTTTCTGTCTTAGACATGTTTTTAAGATTTTCAATCATGCTGCCATTTCTCCAGGGGGATTTATGTCTCTTTTCAACTGCAATGTCCAAAGTTGGACACATAATTTCTGATACAGCCCAGGGGCCATCGGCCTCTTGCCCACCTGGGACCCCTGGGCTGGGTCCAGCTGCTGGCACAGCACACCCAGGGCCTTTTCCAGCCCCTTTCCCCCAGCCTGGAGCTCCATGGGTTGTTGTGACCTGAGAACAGGACCCAGCACTTCCCGTGGCTGTCCCTCATCCCATGGATCCAGCCTGTCCAGAGCCCTCTGCAGGGGCCCTCCTGCCCTCCAGCAGATCCACATCCCACCCAGCCTGGTGCTGTCAGGAACTTCCTGAGGGGGCCCTCAATCCCCCCATGCAGAGCTTTGGTGAGGATGTCAAGCAGGCCTGGCCCCAGCCCTGATCCCATGGGATTTTCACTCCATTCTGTATTCCAGCTCAGGGTTTTTGGAGAACTGGTTTTACTTTTAAAGATAGGTCCAAAGAAGGCAATAAGTGCCCCAGATTCTTCTGCACTTTTGGTCACTGTTTTCAGCTACAACCAATGAAGGATGGAGGTCCTCCTTAGTCCTCTTTTGCTGATGGTGTATTTTTAGAAATATTTGTATTATCTTTTACAGCAGTAGCCTGATTAAGTTGCAGTTGAGCATTGGCCCTCTTAATTTTTTATCTCTGTCTAATAACCTCACAACATCCCTACTGTCCTCTTGAGTGGCCTAATCCTTCTTCCAAATGTGACAAACTTTCCTTTTTAACCTGAGTTCTGGACCCAGCTCTCTGTTCAGCCAGGTCAGTCCTCCCCACTGTCTCATCTTTTGTCACGTGAGGACAGTCTGCCTTCAGAATTTCCTTCGTGGAGAATATCCAGTGTTCCTGCACTCCTTTGTCCTTCAGGATGGTCTCTCAAAGGACTCAGCCAGTCCCCTAACCAGGCCAACATCTTCCCTGCAGAAGCCCAAGGTGGCAATTCTGCTGCACTCCTCCTTACTTTGAGAATCAAAACCTCTCATTTAATGGTCACTTTGCCCAAGATGGCCTCAAACTCTTCACCCACCACCCACCAGCCCTTCTCTGCTCCTGAAAAACAAATCCAACAGTGCCCACCTTCCCTCGTTGCCTCACTCAGCAGCTGAGTCAGGAACTTCTCTGCCACACGCTCCAGGAGCCCCCTAGACTGTTTTTCTCTGCTGTGTTGAATTTCCAGCAGACACATGGTCATTTCATCCTCCCCTCCATCCTGGCTGGGCATTCTGTAGCAGATTCCCACCACATCTGCCTTGTTGGCCTTTCCTGTGCACAAACCATCAGCCCTGTTGGCTTCCACCCCTTCCTCTTTGTTGCCCAGGCTACATTCATTGGTGCAGACCATTTCCAGATGTTTCCATGGCTTTTAAGACGTCAATTACCCTTGTGTGTTTGACACCACATGGATCTCCATCCCCTGCCTTCACTGAGACAACAGACTAAAGGATTTGAGCACTGCAACAAGACACCTCTGGAGGCAGAGCCCTGCAGAATCCTCTTTGAAACATTTTTAGATTTAATTGCTGATAATTATTGTTTTGGTATGATTTCAAACCACTTTGTACCCACAGTACAGTTTTATTTAGATGCTTTTAGATTATTTATTAGGATGCCTTCCTAGATAAATTCAAAAGCCTTACTAAATTTGATTTAGATGAGGCCTACTATCTCCATCCACATGAGGTCTGTTTTTCTGTCAGAGATAGAAATTAAGTTGTTTAGACATGATTTGCTCTTCAAGTTGATTCCCTGGATTTGCCACCTGCTTGCAGAGGATCTCTTTACAGAAGAGTGAAGCAAAAAGACATTGAGTAGTGCCACCTGACAATATCTTTCTCTCCCCATTGAGTAGCAGACCAAGATTTCCCTTTTTTGGGGTTTTGTAGGGTTTTTGTTAGGGTCTTTTCTGTATGGAGGAAATGTGTCATTTTAGTTATTCTTCTTTCCTATTGGCATCATCCTTTTCTGTTTTATAATTTTTGGTCCTGTGTGTTCACAATGTTCTTTTACGTTTGTATTTGCAACTAGACCTATTTTTTCCCTCCTGCATGACTTTTTCCCATGTTCTTCATAAAAATGCAGCAGTTGTGGTTCAAGCAGATTTGTCTCTCCTGCATTTTCTCTTCCTCCTCAATTTTGGAGCAAGGACTTCTTGTGTTGTTAGTTTTGCCTGGTCTCCCTTTTTTCTGTCAGCCTGTCACTCCTGGGATTTCACCCATCTGTTTAATTTACTGATGATTCTCTTCTTGAATTCTTGGGGGATTTTTTTCTGGAGGGTGTTTTCTGTACTCTTTCTCTGGGATAAAATTGCAATTCTTCCCTGTCAGCAAAGAATGAAGTGCATTGGTTTTAATAGTGAGACTAATTTATCATCAAATAGACCAGCTCTTACCATGATCAGAATTTTCCATCTCTTTCAAAACAGAGTTTCACTGGGGAAACGTAGGCCAAATGCAGAAAGTATGGTGTCTCCTCACTTTTAAAAATCTATATTTGTGAAAAGTTTACACAGATATTTTCTGGTCATTTCACAAGAAAAAAAAAGCAGCAGAACCAGCAGTAGAACCAAATCCCTGTGGCCTGCTACAGTGTCAAAGCCATGGATTCATCCATCATTGCTCTCTAAATTACATTTTTGACACTTAAGAGAATGTAGACTTCCCTGCATTTGAAAGAAATTGTAGATTCACTGAACAATCACCCAAAAGCAAGTAGTCCACAGACAGATAGGGAACTCTCATGGTCTGATATGTAAAGAGTCTCCTTTGGAACCTGACGCAGCAAAATCCATCAAAGGTAATTCAGAAGTTGCTTTAAATTTTGCAGGTAAAGCATGGATTCTGGGGCAAGATGAATTTCCAAATCCCTTTTAGAGCCTTCACAAAGAACACAAATGATATTTTGTTAAATCTATGCTGTATGTTTAATACATCTGTTCTGTTGTTTGAGTAGAGAAAAGCCATGTGCTTTGTTGTGAGGGCTTGCATTGATCCATGTTTCTGTTTTTGCTTTCTTATCTTTACTGAAATCAAACTAGACGGCACTAATCCTTCAAACAAATTATAATTTATTTCTCCATGTTCAAAGTATGAGGATTCCTTGGTTTCCCTCACACTGATGAATTTGATGGTTTTAATTGAAAAAGGAATGGTTTAAGCATAAGACACAATTAAATAGATGCCTGCTATAGTTACCACATTGGTATGCTCCCTTTGGCTGGTTTGGTACACATTTCCTCCACTGAAGTCAGTGCTGCCCATACAATCTGATTTCTATACCCCTTCCTACATTCTGTGAGTGTCTGCAGAAATCTGGGCCTATGTCCCCTTTCTGACCTCATGCTGATGTAATTCTGCTGATTTTCAATGGAATTACATCGGTGTTAAATCGCCAGCTTTATTTGGGTTGTTCGCTGGGATCCGTGTAGAACGGGTCATTTAAAAGGTCATGCATTCTTCTTGTATGAAAACAGTGAGTGCTTTTGAGGAAAGAAAAAAAAGAAAATTTCTTTTTTCTTCTGCATTTTATCGGTCTAACACCTACTTTTTGGGTATTGCAACAATATAAATAAATGTTGCTATTCTTGGGAGCAGCTACTAGGCAAACTAAATTTCCTCAGAGAGTTTTTGGAACCCTGCATTTTGCTACGTGTCACTTCCAGACAGGGGAGAGGCTCGGAGACATTTGCAGAAGAGAGAGCATTCCAAAATGCTCATCACCGACCTGCATTTCCCTTCTGTGGAGCAAAAATTAAATTCTCATGAGCTTCAGTGGGACCCAGTGGACTGTGCTTCCTCTTCTGATCACTGTGGCTGAAGGAACAATTGTCTGTGGTGCAGGAGATGATATCAATGAGTTTGTACACTTGCATGAGAGAAACCTGGACCATTGCATCCACCTTAGTGTTGTTAGCACCATTTCTGGGGCTGTAATGGTTATTTGAGGCTGTAGCTTGGCACTGTTTTTTCTTTGAGGGAGCCATACCATGCTAAATGTGTTACACATCAGTGGAGCAGTATTTTTGCAGGAGGTTTTGCTGGTGTGTTGGCACCTGGTGCCAGAAGATACAGGACCTTTGCTAGATCTCAACCAGCTGGGACTGAAACTCTGTGACAACATCTGAAAACCACAATTTCTTATGTTCCTGCTAAGAATTAATGCTGTATGTCCAGTATTATTTGAAAACTGTGCTTGTTTGTGGGTTCTTTCAAATTTAGGAATGGGCAGAGCAGACTGATGCGATTTCTAATGTCTTACTACAGAAGCATGTCAAATAACAGAACACTTCTTTCCCCTTCTTGTGTTGCTGCTATTGTCAATTTAACTCCTCTTATGACACAGCTTGAGTTTTTGCCTCATATTCTTCTTCCTTGTCCTAGTTTTGGGCCAAACTTGAGAGAATTCACTGATTTGGTGTAAAAAACCCCAAAACTAAACAGAAAACAGACAATAAACTCAGGCTAAAAAGAAGAATGGTCCCAAAGCAATGAATAATTTCTGCATCCCCTCAGTGCCAAGGCTTAAAATGTATCTACAAGACAATGTCCCTGGAACCTGGGGACTCAAGGAATTGCATTAGGGACATACAAAAGCAGTTGAGCTGTGTGCACTGGAGTGACCAGAATGAGGACAAATGGTGTCAATGTAGCTAAAACATAATTTACTGAGTCAATTTTGTTTGGTTGTAGGTGGATGCAGTTAGTTGAGACATATGCTGAAGATGTCAGCAGAGCACCTACAGGGCCTTTCCTACTCATGCTCACGGATTTTTAGTTGTTTATTTGATTACAGTGCTGCTGATCTCCAGTGCTGAGAGAGGACCAGCAAGAAATTAACAGAAGATTTACCCTTTCATCAGCAAACAAACCCAAAGGAGGAGAGCTAAAGCTGGCCAGACTTTGAGTGAATCACTTGGTGCTCTGCCTCCCAGAATGACTCCTCTCAGGAGCACAGCATTCCCTACAAACAAGGATTGGTGCCCCCAGGAAGGACATTTGCCTGACCTAACTCTCACACTTGTCAAAAACCTCCAGCTGCCCAACTTTTAAAAGATGAGGCAAAGACTGACTCTCAAAGGAGAATGTCTGGCAGACCAGAGGCTCATCTGAAGCTCCTTGCCCTTGGCAGTGGCTTGAGTGGATCAGGGAAGGGCTGGAGGGAAGAGCCTGGCAGGTCTGTTGGTGTCTGATGGTCTCACAGAGAGCATCTGCTTCATGGTTTTGCTGCTCAGTGAATGATTGCTTCCTGTACAGGGGTTTGGACTCGCTGTGATCAAAGGCTGGAAGGGATCTGTCAAGGTCATCCAGTGCAATCTCCTGCTCTGATGTCCCAGAAACCTCATCAGAGAGTTTAAGCCCTGTTTTTTTTAAGTACAAAAAGAAAATTTGGTGCTCTACAGACAAATATGAAGTTCATAGAATTAGCTAGTTTAAAGGATTTTCCAGTATGCCTACTGGCATGATAGTTGACCAGTCATGATATAGATATAGATCTAAAATCTATTGTATATAATGCATATCACATCATATCAATTATATTTATGTTATATTATATTATCTTAATTATGATATACTTGATTTTATTTATTTATTTATTTATTTATTATGATATATTTTTATGTGTATATAAAAAACATTGTTAGAGTACCCTATTCTTGAGGCATTTTTCCTCGTGGTGCCTTCTGGAAAGAAACTTCGCTGTTAAAAGTTCTTTGCTATTCAGTATCAAATTAACTTACTGTGGAGCTGCCCTGCCACTAACTGCATGATTTAGAGCTTTTAGAAGTTCATGTTATCACTGTGTATTGAATTAATTGTGGTCTGCTCCAGCTAGACTCCATAATGTAGGTGGCTTCTTTGCTTTATTTCATCTGTTCTTCCAAAATATTTAGATGGAGAAATAACAATAATTTTTCCTTACAAATGCCTCACTCAAGGAGACCACTATGAAACTTCCTCAATTAAGGCAGCAAGGAATGTCCCTGGCATATGTACATAATTTGGATTTTACTCTTGGATGGGTTTTTTTTCTTCTACTGAGCTTGAAAGTTCATTAGAGTGAGGATTGTCTCTTTCAGGTCTATTAGCACAGTGAAGCCATGCTTTATGAATGCAGAAAGACATCCTGTCTTAGATGGCATGGCCCAGCGTGCTGCTCATCAGCCCATCTGATTGCCAGGTGATTGCTTGCTGGATTGGTAATCTGACTGTGAAAACATGACAAAACATGAGGTTTGTGTGGTCGAGCTCCGTGAGGATTTTTCATTGTTGTAAATTTCATCTTGAGTATCTCTGGGCTTCTCAGAAAGGTTTAAGTGGCAAAGTAGACATCAGTCAGTTCCCACCCTGCCTCTTCTAAGACTTGCCAGACTTGCCATGAAGCTCCTAACAATCACTGTGTTCTCTATTTTAAATACAAGCTGTGTCCTGTAGTTCCTTACACTTGGCTGTCATAATTCATTGTTATTAAAGAATATGCCACAACTACTTCTTCTCCTTCTCCTTCTCCTCCTTCTTTTTTTTTTTTTTTCTTTTTTTTTTGACTTGGGTTGCAGTTGCACTTTCTCTCTTGATTAAACATGATGTTTTCTGCTTATGTTCATTTTCTGACCTCTCCTAGCTTCTGATCATGTCCCTGCTGAGTCTATGCCTCTATTATCATACTCTGTAATGCTGTGGACACCTGCTAAGACTGGGAAAAAAGCACCATTTTTCAGCTGAAACAATTCCCTAGCAGACTGTGATTCCAAGAGTTAAGCCATGGAATTTGAATTTTTCCCACTGGGTGTTTAAAGTGCTCAGCACAAGTAACTTGCTGTCTAAGCTAACCTGTCAATACTGAGGCATGTCAGCTGACATTTGAGCAGCTTTCTCTCCAACTGGTTTGTTAGGTTTAAAATAATGCTGTCTTTCTTCAGAACTGAGGGATCCAGGCAGACCCAGATTTGATCATATTCCTTATGTGATCCTTATATATTCCATGGGCAGGGACACCTTCCACCAGACCAGGTGTTAACTTCCAGTGAGAGACAACCCAGAACCACATTTTTAGAAGCTGAATGGACATTTCTTGGAAATTAGACATTATCTTATTTAGGTATGATTAAAACACTGATTTAGGTTAGGCAGGAGGATTAAAAAGCTTCACAGGAATTCTTCTCAGCCCTATTTTCTCTTCTAGCCCCTTTCACATTATTTGAAATTTTTTTCTCCAATTCCTGTTTATCAAAGGACTTGCATCTGTGTCTATATAAAATGTGTTTCTCCCCTTTCATTTATGCTCATTTGATCTTTGAAAGTGATAGTCACATTCTTACAGTCTCATATGTAACTACTTACATTCAGCTGTCCCAAAATCAGTTCTCTCTCAAAAATTAGTCCTATGGCTAAAGAATTCAGCCCAGTTCTCATGGTTTGGCTTTTTTTTCCCTGATTAATTATTAGTAATTTTCCATTCCAAATACTTCACTTCTACAAATCATTTTAGCTGTCAAGATCTTTGCATAGACAAAACTATGTATTATAAAGTTTCTGGAAAATAAACGGTTCCGACACATCCATCAGTAGTCCCGTCCCGTTTGTGCCTGTATATAAACTGCCGGCGCAAACTACACAGGGTAAAACATTCTAAGGATTTCTGCACAGCACTTTGATATGGAAGACACAGCTGTAACTGCAAGATTTGCTCAAGCTGAAGAATTGTGATATGAAATTTTAGTATTTCTTTCACCAGGTTATCTAAATCAAATGAGGTGGTGGGCATTTAGAAATGTCACTGCAACTCAACAGCAAGTTCATCACCAGTATAGAAAAAGGTCACCTATTTATTCATGCTTTATACCCTAAATCATCTATCTAATGAGTCAAAAACCAAACCAAACCAACAAAAAAGCCCAACTATATTAGTTTACATTTAAGACTGGAGATCAAAATATTAGGTTTTCCAGGCTCTACACATGCTGTCCAGTGTTCCAGACCGTGAAGGAGCTTTGAATGCAGTGAAATTAGACCTTCTAAAGCAGAACAGAAGATTTCCACAATTTAATTTCCTATGAAGTACTGTGATACCTTATTGTATTTGTGCTGTATAATTATTTCATTATATTTTGATTTCAAAAGACAGACTTATTTCCCAGAAACTTGAAGTATCTAGAGTATCACACACAGCTGCAAGGCTAGCTCTCCTTTCCTTTACCCCTAAACCAAACCAAATTTCCTCTGGATTGTCAGTTTCAGCACAATTTTGCTCAATATGTTTTGTTTATAATTTCTTTGCTTTCATTATCCTAATACCTTTGGGGAATTAATTTTATAGTGGAAAATGAGACATAGGGATTGGACAAAATAGAGAAAAATCATCAATTAAATGGGAAAAATATAGAATAAAATCATAACTATAAAACATTGTACCATCTTTGTCTGAAAGCTGGGCAACATTGGACTTAAAAGCAGTGCTCCTTTAATGATGTGACTTCATTCTTACTTTGTATTTTTCCTTGAAAAAGAGACAGAATGAGAAAAAACAATTAGATGCAGACCTGTAAGTAGTAAGCAATTAGGTTAAATTTTACTCTTGGTATGTACTACAGAGTTTCACAGAGGAATTGAACCATGAAACTGAATTGCATGTCCATAGTGAGCTCCTTTCTGAAGACAGTCTCTCTTTTTTTTTTTTTTAATATTGTTATCACTGAAAATTTCCATATGTCTTATCTACACAGAATTCTTGAAAGGATGTTTATAGACATCCTCTGGGATAGGGGACGTGTCAGATTGACATTAAATACCCTGTTGCAAAAAGCTCAGTTAAAATATATTGAAGCAGGTGGCAGAGCTCTCACTACACCAAACAGAAAACAAGGAATTTTTTTCCTTCCTGCTTTGAAAGGAGCAGAGAAGATCCTGTTCTCCCCACTGATGATCCTGCTCATGCTGAAGCCCTGTGTCAACCCCTCCACTCCTTGGAAGCCTGAACTGCGTCATCTCTGATTGGATATTATCATCACTAATTTGAGATCATAACTGAGCAGTGCGCTTTCAAAGCTGACACAAAACATTTGGAGCCCATATGGGAGAGCCTGTCTTGCCTCATGGCGCTCTATAAAAACCATCATGAGCTTCCTAAAGCAGAGCAGCAGAAGCCCAGGAATGCAGCACAACATTTCCATCCTTCAGAGCTAGTCAACTTGCCATAAAGACCCTGCCCACTTCTCATCTGTGCTGCCCTGCCCTTTGCTGAGCTCATGGATCATCTCTGTCTGTGTTAACTGTTACTGGCCCCCAAAGGTGTATTTGCTAAAAATAGCAGTGGAGACAGTTGACTGGAGAAAACTGAGCATTCTACATGCTGACCTGTACCCTAGATCTCCTTTTTTTATTTCTATAGATAGCAATATTCAGTATTTTTGCTCATAAATAGGAGGTTCTAGTAAAATAAAGATTACTTATCAGTAAAATAAAGATTACTTATCGTTTTGAGTTCCTTTGGGTTTTTCCTGGGATAAAAATATCTCTTTTTTTGACACTTAATTTTTTTTTTTAAGCGCAGTAATAATGAAAAAGGATGCAAATCATTTTTCTAGCCTTAAAAAAAAATAGAGAACTGTATTTCAGTTACCATACCTTTGAGGTAAATATTCAAATGAAATTTAAACATGCAATTTTACATGAAATTTTTCTTTACATAGTCAATTATATGTTCTCTACTAAACAAAATTTCGACTTCACCTCCACAATCAATTTGGTCTTCCAGAGTGTTAGTCAATAGAATAAGAATCAGCAAGACATCTGTATATTTATATGAGATAAATTAGATGGTGAACAAAACCCAGCAGTCTAAGTGATACATCCTGCATTACTTTTGGTTCTTTCACCAGCTGCCTTTACAAATTAAGTGGAAAACTCTGCCATCCTGACACCCTGGCATTTTTGCATTCACTTTGCAAAGGTGTAGATAACAGTGGGTGCACAGCGAATGAGAATGGTGGTTGCATGGCTTCTCCATGTACTTGTGTTTTACCCAAGTATCAGGCTGGGTGGACACATTAAAACAAAACACAAGGCATGTTTAGATTAAATTTCCCTCTATCATGAATCCCAGCCCTGCCGTTATCACCTCCCAGAAGGATGCTGCTTTATCAGTCTCATTAAACATGAACAGTTATTCCGTGTCTCCCCATTGCTGCCTACATTTTAATTTTCCATATTCCCCTTGTGCTGCAGACAACTCGTGGGCTACACGCCTGTGCCTGGTGACATTTCCTGATCTTGCAGCCTGATCTGCTGGCCCACAGACCATCCCTTGATTTGTGGCTGCACATTACCTCCAGCCTCACTCATTCTCTCAGTTTGGAGAGGAGAGCGATGGTTTTGTGCAACCTAAAGGTGTTTCACCAGGGATGCATTTGCTCCAGCAAGCTGTGGGTTATAATGACAGCTGACCCCTGCACATTGCAAGAGGCCTCCCCCTGGATGAATCCCATTCTCTGGATTGGCTGTTTTCCTCCTTTGGCACAAAATGCTGGCATGCAGGATTTGCTGTCGCGCTGATAATTTAGTAAACAGTGAAATTAAATCTTCTGACAGTCTCCTGCAGGAATTTCATTAACTGTAGGCCTGATTGAAGAACTTCATTGCTCAACTACAGCACAGAGATGCTGTTTAGCTGCCCTATGGAAAACATGCCCTCCACTTCCTTCCCTAGTAGGATGGTCTGTTCTCCACAGGTTTGCTGTGCTTCCCATCTCTTTGGCAGGGGGTGTTTGTTTTTCCCAGGACTTTGAACTCCCAAGTGCTTTTGAACAGATAACAAGAATTGGGTATTTATCCTCCATGTGTGTTGTAGAACAGCACTGTTCATCATCATGGTGCACTGAAATGTGTGCAGGGAATTCAGATATGTCTGGCTGTGTAATAGAAGTAATTTTTGCAAACCATAACTAGCTTGGTACAAGTGAAACAATTTCAGAAGCTTTACATCCACCAAAAGGAAAAGGCCAACTGCAAAGAATCACTTGAAAACTCAACCAATGAAGGGAAAAAAGCAAAAAACAAAGAGAGGAAAGTCAGGAATGAGTTCCACAGCACTGCTAAAATGCTTATGGCTGGTGGGGAGAAAGCTATGAAACAATAAGGAAATCGGTAGGTTTGTAAGGCAGGAGTACAATCAAAGGATGGATATTTGTTATGGCCTGAAAAGGCAGGGTATTGTCAATGGTGGTTTGGGAGAGGCTGCCCTGTGCGTGAATATTCAGGAAATGTTCTGAGACACATTTTAAGATTTCAGAGAAGAGAGCAATCAGTGTGGTTAATCTGGGCATAATCCATGTGGAGGCTGTGGTTTAAAATATGAAGATTGCCAAGAATAGGATCTGCAATCTGTGGCAGTGGAAAAACTAGGCTTACCTCTGAGAGGGGACTGCATAGTGTAGGGTGTGTCTCTAAGAGGCTGAGAAGAAAGAGGTGAGAGCAAACAATATAATAACCCTTTATGATACCACCAATTACTGCATGGGAAGAGTCAGGGAAACTGTAAGTGAGATCCTCACTAGCCTGAGGTGCAAGAAGAATAATGGCTGTATCGGGAAAAGAACCAGCTTTGTTGAGGAGTGAACATATATCAAGGGAAATAAAAATTCAGGGAAGCTCCTTTGTAAAAAAAATTAACAAATTAATGATAAAAATTATATTATTTCCCCTTTCAAATGCACTTGTGAAAAGCAGAAGTGGTTTAAACCTATATTTGGACCTACAGACAAATGTCTTTGCAGCACCACATTGTGGATCTTCAGCCTGTTGCTTCTTTGATCACACTGGTTGGGGTGAACTGTGTTTTTCACCCTGCAGCCACTGTTTTCAAAGAGTAGAAAGAGGCTGGAGTGGAGCAGAGGCAAGCTGTCCTGTGTTATAGGGTAATGTTCTAAGATGTCCCATGAAATGAGACCTCTGACCATTCCCTGTTGTGGGATCTCACCAAGGTGAAGCTCAGGCTGGCCTTGTATTTTCATCTCTTCTGGCAGTGAGGTGTGGGACTTGGCAAGTTAGTTTGGTTTTTTTCAAGGGGAAAGATCTTCAGCTCCCTTCTGACTTCCAGGCTGCAAAGATGCCAAGGAAGAACCTAAACCCTTAAAATGAGCAAGTGGTTTTGTTGTTCAAGACATGACCGTGGCCTAAAGAATGTTCATGTGGGTCCAGAGGCCACAAAAACTGAGATTCCTTTC
>NW_005054468.1:521659-547234 GCF_000277835.1 Geospiza fortis
TTCACCTGTGGAGACAAAAACAGCCAAACATGACTGTGGTCATAGCAGTCCCTTGGGCTGTGGGACTTGAAAACCTTCTTCAGCCATGTGGGCCAAGGATGTTCCAGGCTGCCTTTGACATCTTTTTCTTCCAAAACCTCCTCCAGGTGCAATGTCATCAAAGAATAAGGAAAATATTTTGTGCTTTGTTCAGTCACTGATCATGACTACACCCTGAAGCTACTGAATTGTGACGGACTTGTTTCAGTGCCAGGGCTCCTTTGGTGACCTGGATTCATGAGGTGCTTTGAGACTGACTACCACCCTGTGCCAATCCACAAAGTGAATAGGCATTTTGTCCCCAAATTATCAGGTTCAATCCACACAGGTAGTCAGGGAGGCTGACCAAATTCTTTGTCATTTTTTCTCTACCAAGGCAGAATCTGGTAGGGACTGACTGCTCCCTTTCAAACTTAGCTGAAAGCCAGATTTCCTGCATGAATTGGTCTGAAACCCTCAGTTAAAGAACGTTCATACTTCAAGGGACAAATCAAACGAGATATATTAAAATAAAAAAACAGCAGGTAAATATATTTTTTAAACCCTTTAAGAAGTTTGTAGAAGTTCAAAAGGGTACTCATGAAACTAGAATTTGGTGTTTGTACCAAACCCTTCACTTGCAACGTCTTATCCACCTTCTTTCTCTGTGGACATTGGGAAAATCTCAGCTGTGTGTGGCTTCCAGTACTTATGGGAGACATAGCTGGAGCTTAAACTGTCTGTGTTTGTAGCTGTATTTAGTGTCTTTGACAGAGATTTGCATCACTTCACTACACCATCAGTCTCTTCCCAGTCCTGCTACACCTCCCTGTACCTCTGCAGAAGTTCTCACAGAAACTGTTAGAGCTCAACCTGTTGATCTCTCCCTTTTCTTCCCGACCTCCTCAACCAATTTACCTCCTACAGAATAAAATCTGGCTCACAAATGGAGCCTGGAGTTGAATCAGATGACATAAAGCATCATCTAGAATGTAATGTTACTTTTTATCAGTTTCTGCCACTTAGTTTTCTTCGGGTCAGCCCTTGCTATTACCGCCCACAGGTCCTATTGTTCATTTTTGTTAGGCTTGGATTACCAATAATGACTGAACTATTTTCAACAGTCAGAAGGATCTGATTATTTATAGACTTCTGAAGCCAATTGGAAGCATCCACTTAGTATTACTTGGTCCTATCTCGCATCTTCTTCAAGTAAACACCAAAAAGAAAGGTAGTTTTCCTTGAAATAATAAGGACACTGATAGAGCTACCTCCAAAGTACCTGCTAGTACTTGGAAACAAGGATTAATGTACATCAAATACCATATGCCTAGGAAAAAATGTCATTACTAAATTTTCATCTCTTCCCTCACTTGACTGTTCTCTCAGTTCCGGCGAGAATGTTCCTGAATTTCCAGGGCAATGATGTCCTGTTTCTCAGTGACCCAGTGACATGGGGGAAACACTGATGCACTGACTAGCCTTGTACCACGTGTATAGGGCATTGCTCTTGTGTCTCTGTGCTGTCAGGAGTGTGATCATAAATTAGTAACCATAATTGTTGTGATACACTTCAGCTTCTGTTGTTTTCACATGTATTTGAAGGAACAACACCGGGCAGATGTGCAGCAGGTTTTGCCTGCTCCAAAACAAGGCAGGCAGGGATTTCTGGGGTGCCTCTTTTAGTTTTTCAGGTTTCTTCAGAAGTGATTAAACGGCACTTTTCCATTTTGGATCCCTCCCCTTAAGAAGTGTCATCCAGCTTTGTTTGATAGCAGCACAGTGAGGAACTGTTGGAGAGGAGATGACCTACAGGAAAGGTTAAGGAAAAAAAGAAATCTTCTTTTTACTAGACAACAATTTATATTCCTCCATTCTCACATGTTTTGATAGTAGATGGCATAAGAGGAAGGCAGGAAGCCAACCTGCAGTACCTAGCAACAAGTTAGTGCTTGGAGGGAATGTGTCCTACCTTTGGAACAGCTGATTTGGGATTTTTTAGAAGTGTGTCTGCACTATAGCTAGACGTTGGGCACTTGGCAGTGACAGTGTGATGAAATTGCTGGCATCCTTTGTGGCTTGCACATGTACTATGAGCAGACTTATTAAACTTCCCACTATGAGGGTTCAGTAGAGATAAAAGGGAGCAATCAATAGTTACAGAAGGGGATCCATCAGAGTATGAAGGTGCTTGCTGTGGAAGAAGTGCTGCACTCTTGTAGGAAGCTCATTAGACTCTGAAAATGTGGGTTTGGTTCCTCTTGCTGCTCTTTCTGATTTTAGCCTGAGATCTGGGTTTCCTCTGTAGTTAGTGACCAAGAAATCACTTCAGCAGTAAGGAAAAAAGATCTGGTTCCTCTCTGGCATTCCAAAAATTTGCCTCAAAATTATGACATCAGATAGTTCGTGATGGTAAGCACCTCTCTATCTTTCATCTTTGGGAGATGCCAGAATTCTCTCCTGCTTTCATTTTACTCTTATTCTTCTCAGTTGTAAAGGAACTCAGTGGCAAGAAAGTTTACCATTTTTTCTCCATAAAAAACCACCAGTGAACAGGTCAGAATTATCTATGAATGAAGAGACTTAGAATCACAGAATTTTAGAACAGCCTGAGTTGGAAGGGGCCCACAAGGACCATCAAGTCCAATTCCCTGCACAGGACTACCCCAGAAATCGCATCATGCTCCTGAGAGTATTTTCCAAAAGCTTCTTGTACTCAAGACAGGCTTGGTGCCGTGCCCATTCCCTGGGGAGCCTGGTCTGGTGCCCAAACACCCTCTAGGGGAGGATCCTTCTCCTGATATCCAATCTAAACCTTTCCTGACACAACTTCAGGCCATTCCCTGGTCACCACAGAGCACAGATCAGCGCCTGCCCCTCCTGCTCCCCTCATGAGGAAGCTGCAGAGCTGCACTGAGGCCTCCCCTCACTCTCCTCCATCTCAACACACCCAGCGCCCTCAGCTGCTCCTCATGGAGCTTCCCCTCAAGGTCCTGCACCATCCCCATGGCCTCCTCTGCACACTCCCTGGCAGTTCAACGCCTTTTTTATGTTGTGGTGCCAGAACTGCACCAATATTCCAGGTGAGGCCGCCCTGGCCCAGAGCAGAGCAGAACAATCCCTCCCTGGCCCGGCTGGCCATGCTGGGCCTGGTGTTCCCAGGACAGGGATGTCCCTGCTGGATCTAGGGCACTGCTGGTTCAGATCCAACCTTCTGTCAACCAGGTCCCTTTCCATATCTTGTTGTCCAGTCATCATTCCCAGTCTGTCCATATATCCAGAGGAATATGCCCCATCCCAGGTACATCCCAGGTACAGGGGGAATATATATATATATCCATATATATATGTTCCTATATCCAGGTACAGCATGCAATAACATTTTTCTTGATCACTGATTCCCACCCAATAATGAATATGTCTTTTACCCAGAGTTTTCTGTGGCTCTTGGGAGTTTACTCACTGCCAAAACACTGAATGGCCCTTCAGCTGTGTCTACATGAACCATGTCTGGGCCTGAGCTTATCCAAGCAGCCCAAGGGCTGCAGCCCTTGGAGGAAATAGTGACATATTGGAGAAAATAATGGAGAAGATTAAAAAAAAAACATTTCTAAATATTTTATTTTTTAAAAAAATATAACAGAGAAAATAAAAATAATATTTCTCTAAAATATTGGAGAAAATATTGAAAACAGAACCTATTGGACCGTGGACAAAAAGGCATAGAAGAGTGGCCTCTGTCCAGATTCAAACCCCATACATTAAGGTGAAGGAAGAGGCAAAGCCAGGCAAAAGCCTTGTTCAGACCTTAATTGGGGTTGTATTAGTGCTCCTTAGGGTTGGTATCACAGAGCACTGGGAGTTCCTTTAGCATGCTCCACCAGGGATATAAAAACAATTAGTCCCTAGGTTTGATAAATGCTCACCTCAGCCCTGCTCTGATTAAGCTCTTCCATGACTTTCACAAGCCACTGAGGCTCCTGGGACAACCTGATTGATGCCCAAGGGGCCTTTCCAAAATGAGGGTGAGGGGGGAAACCTTCTGGATGTGAAACCTCAGGCCACTCCTGATGGTTTGGAAAAAGAGCCGTGAAAGCTGTTTGAAGGAGCTGCCAGCATCTGCCAGGGGATAGAAAAGGTGGCAGGAGGAGGCAGGGGGAAGCCTGCTGGTCCAAAACAACATATATGATGGTCAGCAAGAACCTCCATAGCCATTGGGACATTTCAGCAGTTTCTTTGGGTGGCAAAGAGGTTTTTTTGGGGTCTGCTATGTGTCTTGAGGTCAAGCTGTTACTATTTCTTCTCTCCTCAGCATTACAGCTAGTCCTGTCACTCCATGTGGTGCCTTAAATCTCAAAATATTTCATGACCAGGCCTTGAAATCAGCTCCACTCAGACATTTACAGGAACATTTGCAAGTTCATTTATTTGTCAAATTGCAGTTTCAAATTGTTAGCAGACTCGTGCCTCCAGCCCACTGCCATTCCAAAGACAAAAAAGGAAAAAAAAGAAAAATAATTGAGAACTGAGAAGTCCAAATATTTTCATTCAACTTTTTTTTACAATCAAGCATTTTGGGGTAATGTTCTGCTTTAGTATGTAATTAAATCTGAGTTTTCTGAAGCAGAAATTCCACCTTATCCCTAACTTAAAACATCTGATCCTGAATGAAATTCTGCAGGCAACCAAGGTTAGTGTGTGTGTGCAGAAAAGAAGAGAAAGTAGGTTTTTAGAAAAAGCAAGGGGCCTAAGCATGATTATTAAAAGGAAAGACAAGAAAAAGAATGTTAGTTACTGCCAAGCTCTAGGTGTACCTCTGGTGATAGCTGCCTTGCTTTTTTGAGCAGGTTTTGCCTAGGACCTTCTGAGCAGAACTTCTGAATTTTCCATGCACTTGCATTTTCATTTGGAGGGGAACTGGCATTACCTATGTTCATCCCATTGCTGAAAAAGGGGCAGAAAAGCCCAGTTTCACACCAGGGGACAGCCACAATCAGATATGGAGCCAGGTCGCTGAGGCATCGTTTTCCTCTCTCACTGCTGGCCACATTTCATCACTGAGGCTGAAAGAATTTGGCTGCAGAGCCCTTGTGGCAGCCACTTGAGGCAGGACATTCCAGTCCTGCACAGCGTGCCCATGCCTTTGTAAATCAATCTGGTGAGCTGCTGTATTCACCAGCCCCTCAGACTCTCACAGCAGAAGTTGTTAAAAAGTCTGAAATGTAAAGTGCTTCATTGTGAAATCTCTGCTGCAGCTTCTGCAACTAGGAGGGTTATTCTATTTGGTATTGCTAGGGCTCTCACTGTGATATGCTTTAGAATAATGAGACATCATTTCTCAGTCAAGAGGCTATTTAAAAACACTCCTAATTTGATGGGTTGTGCAGATGAATTAGTTCATTCAACACAACTTTTACCATTTATGCTGGTGGTGGGACAGGTGTTGTGTCTCCTGCCTCTGAGATTCTCTCTTTCTTTCTAGGAATAACTGGTGTGTTAGGCATTGTTCTTTATCAACTGAGCTTTAGTGTTGAGAATCAGGAATAGATAAACTTTCAAACAAAGAGGCGATTGTCTGGGAATTAGATGGATCAAAATAAAACCTGTTGAACAGTGGATGTTTCAAAAATATCTGGGCTTCACCCAGAGTGATGGAGAGCCAAGCCCCAGGGCATTCAGTGATGCCTGTAGGACCACAGCTTTGTCAGTAACTTCTGCTCTAATTCTTTTGCTGCACAGAAAACACTACAGGGAAAAAAACATTTCTCCCTTCCCCTTACTCCTAACCCATCCAGACCTGTAGTGAGAGATGGTCTGATCATTTATTTTGTATTAAAGGGAAGAGATGTTCCCAGGATCCTGGTCAATGGCCAGGAAAACCCCAAACAACAGAGGCTTTGTACAGAGAAGACACTGAGTTCCTCCAGGAACAGAAAAGCAGCTGCCGATGGGACAGCAGGACTTTTTGTTCCTGCATAAGGCTGTCCAGTTAACTGTGCAAAATATAAATTTGATGGCCAGACATGGATCAAATAGAGAACACAGCAGAGTCACACTTTGCAGCAGCATCTCCAGAAATGCCAGTGTCTGCATGGGTAAGGAGGGCCATATCTTGAGCTGCAGGTTGAAGAGAAGTGCTCATGGTTGCTGCCAAGCTGCATCTGCTCTGCTGTGAAAGGAGGCTTTCATCTGTATGCCTAGTGATCAGGGAAAAAAACCCCAAACAAAAAAAAAGCTTCATTGCTTTTGCCAGAAAGATCACCTTCTCTGGTCCCCTGTGTGGAACAGGTGGTGGATATGGTAGCTTTTATTGTTTATGGTGAGAAACTAAACTCCTCTAAGGAGTTATTTTGGTGTGTTTTAATTTTGTAAATAGTCTTCCGCCCCAGTATCCCAAGAGCATAAGCAGCCACTGACAAATGAGTAAAAGTGTCTCAATTTTGTGCATGGTGAATTGAATTCCAGTACATTTTACAAAAATTTCTCTTTTGCAAGGATTGTGTGGTGGTGTTGAAATGAATGGGGAGTTTTAAGAAAAGTTGGAGGTTAAGAAAAAGAAATGAGATCTGTTAGGCCTTGGAGAAGAGTTGAGCTAAAAGGGCTAAGAATTGAGGTGGAGGAGAAATGCATTTAAGTGCTTTTAGATGAACCACTGTGTCTTCACAGTGGACCCTAAGAATTGAGGCAGAGGGAGAATGGAGAAGGGAGCAAACATTCTAGATACACAGAGACCATGCAGCTGTAGGAGTGACTAGGAATTCAAATTATGGAGCCAGGGGAATGCTCATGCTCCTATTCGCTCTGTCTGAGAATCCCTTGGGTGGATTTCACTGTAGAAGAATCCGCAAAAAAATCTCTTAGCATCAGTAGCAGAAGAGATGGAAACCTGAAGAGAAGCACAGACCTGCTCTAGAGCCAGCAAATAGAGCAGGGGAGCATCCAGGTGGAGAATTTTGTGGACAGGTGGTTCCTCTGGAGAAGTGTGATTAGCTACGACCTTGTAAGTGGTTCATCAAGAGATTTCTGGAGTGGGCTGGGGTGTGACTGCTGGAACACAAAACTGACATCCTCTGTCCACACTGGTGGATGTGCACACGAGCAAGAATGTCCTGTTTGTGCCATGAGTCATTCAGCTGAAAAAAAAACAGGTCACAGTGCTCTAATATGGTGGTGTGAATTTGGAAGCATCCTAAACATCAAGTCATCTCTGAAATGATGGCTTTGGTGGGTAAAGACCTCAGTTGTTCTGCTCGGACAAAAGAACGTTTGTGAACTTCTGTAGGACTCCGAGTCCTGCACAGGAAAACAGAGATGAAGAACAGAACTCTGCTGCAAATTCACATTATGCTTTCGTTCCACCTAAGCCCCTGGGAGCACAAGGGAATTTACACTGTTCTGTCAGGAGTCTGTGACCCAGTGAACAACAACAGCTGGATGTGTTGGGGCTGATGTCAACTTCTGGATCGTCTCCTTTGGCAGCCTGAGTCACTGCTCTCAAAATGATCCTGTGCACCCTCTGGGTGGAGTACAGGACACTCAGGATTGCAAGGTAAAACTGTTCATGGATGGTCCTGGTCCTGTGTCAGAGGTGACCTCTCTGTTTTGTGAAGCCTTTGCTCCCTGCATGCCTGGGTGGCAAAGAGTGAGAAGGTTTTTCTCACCTCAGCAATCTGATTTATGTCTTTACCCTATCAATATGTCCCTTAGATAAACCCTATGCTTACAGGTTTCAATCCAGCTTCAGATTTGGCCCCTTCACCACCATAGGAAGGCAAAAATAATGTCAGGCATAGCATGGATTGAATGACATGTGGGACCCAAACAGTCACATTTGGCAGGGCTTGGGCCTGGACTGTAGTCTTGGACTCCAGCTCACATCTCACTGAACTACTTTTGTATTCCACTGTGAAGGTGAATCATCCTGAAAAAACCCAAATAACAAGTTTTGGAGTGCTCTTCCCACTGAGGAAGGTTCTAGGCCATTGTTTATATTTCCAAGTGCCCCAACCTTGCTGTCTCTGGTGGCACAGCACACACATGGGACCACAAAATGCTCTGCTCAGCTTATGGTCAGTTTTAAAAAAGAGCTGGATCTCAGCTGCTTGGTGAACATATTTGCTGCTTTTTTTTTTGTGGGGGGGGGAGATTAGACATTCACAAGAGGCCCTCAGAGCTGCTCAGGAGAGGGGGATGAGCTCAGTAGAGAGGTGGGTGGGCTCTGGGGCTCAGCAGAAGTTCAGAAGGCTTTGTGCAGACTCTCTGTGAGCAGCTCCAAGACAGCCTCTGCTCCCCTTTCAGAGGTGCAATGGGCCAGTGGCTGCAGCAGGCAGTGCCAGCTGAGATGTGCACAGGCTGCAAAAACATCTTCAAAGCACCTCACTCCTTGCCATTGCCAAAAAAAAAAAAAATTCAAGATGCAAAAAGAATAATCCATTTGTGAAGGATCCTTACCAAGTATTTATTTACAATGTAAAATTGGTAAAAAGCTGGGTTTTTGCATTTTTTTCTTTTTTTCTTTTTTTTTGCCCACCCCCCTACCCTCTCCCTGTAGCAGACATTGTGTATCAATTGGTTATTCTTCTCACCTTTTTCTTTTCCCTCATATTTTATTGTGGGCAGGGGGGTGATGAAGGAGAGGGAGTTGTTGCTATTGTTGCAAGGAAGATTCTGGAATCCGTGAACACAAACTATTAGTATTTTAAATAATGAGAAAAAATTCCACATGGAAAGCTCATCTGGCTGTGGCAGTTTGTGACTGAATGAGAGAAAAGTGCCCTAGAAGCTATTCATTAGGAATTCACTGGAAGCTCTCAAACAAGCCTGGCAGAAGCTGAAATTGAAGTGGTCTCTGACCTAATTTTCTTCTGCATGAAACATCTGCATCAAGGCACTCTTTGATGTATTCCACTTGGCTCTGTCTACAGTATTGTATCACATGGCTTCAGCGTTGCCTCAGTTTTAAAAGACATTTCCAGCCTGTAGAAGGTAATGTGATGTTACTGTTACCCAAACTAATCACTCAATGTGCTCCCGAAATAGAAACAATAGAGGTTCAGACAACGGTGTCTGCTTTGCAGTCGTTGTTGCTGCCTAAGCTCACGGTTTTAAAAAACCTAGATCTGTGATATTCATCTCATGTAATTCATCAACACCAGGAAGGGGAGGGAGAGGGGGGAACTGTGAGCCTTCTGTGTAATAGTATGTCAGAGGACACAATGCTTTACATGTGTGAGCTCTGCATTCCTCCCCGCTCCAGCCATGCAGTTAGTTTAGCACATTGAAAACAAAAGCAGAGAAATGTTGGAGGACACTATCATAAAACCTCAACAGAAGGAGCTCCTGGTTTTCATTTTGCTGTTTGTTCTCTGCTGATTGACGCCCAAAGCTCACGGTGAAAGAAATGTGAGCATGTTTGTGTAGATGCGTGGATGATGTGTGATGTATTTTGAATATATATTTTTTCCCCTCCTTTTCTTGTCTGCACCACAGTACACATTTCAGATCCTCTCTCAAGCTCTTCTTCAAGTGGTGTATAAAACATAGCTGCACAAAGATATTTCTAAATATGTACACACATATATTTTACATATATTTGCACAGATAAATGATATGAGGAATTTTTAGGGTCACTCCTTTACTTTGAATGAATAGATCTTAGCCTTCTCCAGAAAGGTTTTCTGCTCAGTCTTACCTAATGGCATGCTGCTGTTTCCCCAACCTTGCTTGTATTATGTGAATAACTGTGGTGTCTTTTGTATTCCACCCCCTGATGAAGAATCCTTTGAAATTCTAAATGACTGTGCTGCAGATTTTAATGTCTGTCTCTTAGAAATAGCCAAGCATTACCCACTCATGGAGCAAGATGCAGCAAGCCTTTTGAAAGTTATTCAGACTGCTTCCTCAGCCTCATGAGTGTGTGCGTGTGTGCGTGTGCATGTGCTATTTAATTCTCTGAATGTATGGCAGGAATACATTATTTCCCTGTGAATCACTTTCTCTCTCTTCCTGTCCATCTACTCCACCCCCCAGATCTCTCCTACTTTTGTTGACATGGGAGAAATAAAGCTAACTGTCTAGGGAGCTTGTACCGGTCTTGTGGGTACAGCGTGAGATGAGTTGGTAGCTTCTCAGTACGGTTCCTTGCAGAGATCAGAAAGAAAAGGCAGCCCTACTGCTACTAATTATATGCCTCCAGGGTAATCACAGCAGAAAAGTCACGGCCCAGAAGCCTCAAAATAGCCTGCTCCCTGGGGTTATTTTCCCAAGTTTTGGCTGAAACACATCGGGAAGGCAGAGTGGAAGGAAAGAGAGCCCCACTCCTGTCTGGCTTTGCAGCTGGCACATACCTGTGTCCTCTCCCAGATGCTTTTCCTTTAAGACCACGCTTCTTTGCCTCACTGATGTGTGGAGAACTCATATCTGGTAGCAATGGGTATAATTAATTCCTTATACAAACAGCCGCTCCATCCTGTTGAAATAATGTGTTTTGCTGTGCTAGGAGCTGTGCTGTGCACTGTGACAGCCAGCTACAGCTCCAGAGGACTTCCCTACAGGAGCTCTGTCCTGAAACCAGGGGGGAACAGGCAGGGAGAGGTGAAGGGATGCATCCCAAGGTCACTCTGCAGTAGCCAGGAAGCAAACTCCACCTCATCTCCTGATGGCCAAACTGCGGCACTTTGAGGTTGGGAACACCCTGTCTCATCTTCTGCAGAAAAGCACCAGGCCAGTCCTCCTCGGTGCCTGTTGCCAGCAATAAATCTCCTTGAACTAATTTTGTAAAGGACAAAACCAACACTGTGCAAAAAAAAAAAAAAAAAAAAAAAAAAAAAAAAAAAAAAAAAAAAAAAAACAAACAAAAAAAAACCACAAAAGACCCTTTGCATGTCTGTTGTTTCTGGGAGGGCAGCCCTCTCCCACCAAATTCTCAGATTACAGCCCCCAAATGTGTTGTGTCAGAGAGCATACTTAAATAAGAAAAGACAAGACCTTCCAGCAAGCACTAGGGTTGATTTACACCTCTGCATGGACATAGTTGGCTGTGGATGGTGCCTGGCAGAAGCTTATCATGCCCACTCTAAAAATAACAATCTCCAATGGGCAAGATCTGCTCACTCAGACCCAGCCTTGGTTCTCAAAGAGTGGCATGACATTCAAAAGTGTCTGAGAGAGCCTTTGGCAGGTGTGTGATGCTGAATAATCCAGAGAGATCATGGCAGCAGGGCTTGAAGCAAGCCGCTCCTGCCCATGGTCAAGGTAGTTTTTTTCCCCAGGTCTGGGAGAAGTGGAGGGATGGAGTTTGGGGTTTGCTCTCTGGTTTTTTCTTTCTCTTTTCCTTTTTTCTTTGGTTTTTTTTTTTTTTTCTGTTCCTCACAGATCACTCCTTTCCACCCCCATTTCTACCCCCAACCCTTGCCTTTTCTCTGGATTTTATGGTGGTGCCCGAGACCTGCCTGGTGTGAGGGATGATCAGACCTACCCAGTGCTCCCCATCCCGCCTCATGTCCTTAATTAAAGTCATTGTTCTTTCTGGCTGGTTGACCTGAGCTCTGGAGACCCCTGTTTTGCAGAAAGCTCCAGCCTCTTCACCAGCGTGATGCTTCCTCTTTATCCACCCCCTTACATGTGAACCCTGGAAGACAAGCTGGGTTTTGTCTATTCATTTGGCAGATGGTTAGATTCAGATCTTACAGGAACATAATGCTGGAAATGGAATGTGTGTATGTTTGTGCTTGTGTGTGGTGGGGAAAGGATCCCAGATAATTTTCTTCCTCTGTGGCCTTATAACTGCTAACAGTTTCACACAATCTCTGGTAGGTAGCAAAAAAAAAAAAAAAACCTGCCTCCCCCTTCTCTTTTTAATTTCTCCCCCAAGTCTGTGCTGTATATACCAGCAGTGTGGTCTAGGCCAATGCTGAACATTTGTGCCTTGGACAATAGCACAGCCTGGCCTGACTATTATCAGCTGCTGTTTTCTGGTTAGCTTTCCTTTTATTCAAGTGCACAATGCAAGCCTTTATCACCCTTCAGTCATAGTGACTCTTGAGGAATACATCTGGTTTTCTCTTTCAGCAGCTCTGAAAAGGTCAGTCTGTTCATTTCTTATTCGCAGGACACCACATTTTTTTTCTGAGCTGGAAAGACAGGCCTACACCTTTTCATTCCGTCTCGTACATAATTAGACATGGTGTCGCTCTAGAAACCTACCCTTGAAATCCTCCTGAGTAACTCTTTCAGAGACAGAGGAGACGCGGCAAGGGAGCAAGCGAGCGGGGCGGGGGGGGGGGGTCCACTTCCATCCGGTCTTAAATCTCTTTGTGTGGTCACAAAAGCATTTCCCCAGCATTGCCAGCCTGGCTTTTCCCCCTTCTTCTCCTTCTTCTCCCTCTCCTTTTTCTTTCCCCCACCCCCCTTTTCCCTTCCTAAGGTGGGCTGGTGTTTTGTGGACACACCATGCATGGCAGAGGCTCTCACAGGGGGGAAAAAAAGCCAAACAAACCCCTCAGATTATTTCAGCAAGCAAGGTTGCAGTCGTTTTCCTTTCCACGACATCCCACATTCTTCAGGCAGGCTGTAACACAATAACAAGTGTGCCCAAGAGGACAGAGCGTGCAGCAGCTGGTGTCTGACAAATTATCCTGCTCCAGACAGGCAAATGGTGGCTTGAGCTCTAGCCATCCAAGGGATGTGTGTTTTGGTTTCTCCCCTCTGAGCTGGGTAGGGTGGGCCAAATCCTCTTGGGGTGGGAATCATTGCTGTCTCCTTGGAGCCCGAGGGGTGTCATCCTTGCTGGAGGTCATTTTCCCTTCCCCACATGCTGTTTGTGCATTCCAGTGTGAGGAGCACCAGGCGAGGCTGTCACCACAGCCCCTGTGCTGAGGGAGGAAAACAGTCTGAGGACTTGGACAGCTCTTCTCCCCAGCAGTGGCTGCCAATATCTCCTGGTTTTCTTTGTGCCTGGGCTATTTTTACACGTGTTCGTGGCAATCCATCAGCGCAGTTTTCCCCCAGGTTGAAATTCTCCCCTCTCTTGTGCTTGGCAAACACCACAGGACTCACAAACTCGGTGTGGGGCTTCTTCCCAAGCAGGAGCAATCCCTGCACTTGAGATCTCTTAAATTAATTATGAACCTAGAAATCACAATCACCACGATTTTTAAATTTTTTTTCTTTCTGTTAGGAATTTCTCCAAGCCAGATGTGAACATACCTCAAATCCAAGCCATCACCAGCTTGCTGCAGGGCTCTCAAGGAGAGCAGGAGAAGGAAATGCACAAAGCCAGAGCAGGCTCAAAGTGGCTGATGCAGATGAGTGCAGAGACATCCCATTTCTGCTCCAGCAGTTTCAGGGAGCTGGGAAATCTCTCCCTGCAAACCTCAGCCCAGAAACGTTGCCTTGCCCAAAGGAGAACACAGCAGAGTGAAAGGACAAAATTGACTTTAAAAGAGGAAAATTAATTTGCTAGCACAGTACATGAGTTAGCTGTGAGACTAGGAACAGACCTTCCTCCTCCTGCATCTATTTATTGAGTTGCTGGACCATATCTTCTCTAATGGACATACCCTCTAGTTAGCTTCACATGGAGGACTTTGATGTACTGTTGCAGTATGGCAGATGTGTTTAAATATCCACCTTTCTTATTTTCATAAGTTTCATATTTTAAAGCAAGGGACAGGCTAAAGACAGAGAATTTATTTTCTGGTATTAAATTTCTTGATTTGTTTAGAACTATATATTTTATATATATATATTTATATATATATTTCAAATTAAAACCTTCTGAGACTTTTCAAGATTTACAGTCCTTTAGCAGTGAATAATGGCTTTAGGACACAGAAGGAATATTTTAAATCTTCATTAAACTTTCTATGCGATAGCTTCTCCTACTAATACAGTCAGACTTTGTGGTTTATCACAGTTTCTATCAAGAATCCTGATTTTCAGGGGTTTAGAACAATGTGGTCTTAAAACCTGCCCACAGCTAAAACACATTTTTGGTCTTATCACACCAGGCTTATAGTAAATTGGAATAGAAATTAGAAAAGTGCAAGAATAGTTCTATCATTTCGGGTTACTTCTTGTAGAAAGCCATAAAAGTTCAGAGTCTTGGCCAGCTGTAAAAGATAATGTTCCTTTCATCTCAACATTGCCTATCTGACAATTTATGTTTTTCATGATGCCGAATTATCACTGCCTGCACATGGGAAACCACAACGTGGAAAGAAAGAGACCTGGGCCCTGGCTGAGAGCCTGGGATGCAGTCACCCTCACCACACTCTTCTGTCCTGAGAAAAGATGGAAAGCAGCTCCTACTTGGAAAGACACTTCCCTCTGCAACATCCCTCTTGCTTGGCAGCAAGCTTCACCAGCTTCACACAGAATTTAGCCATTTCACTGTTTGCTGTGTTAGTGTTTCACCACATTTATTTCTCTTGATTTTTGTTTTTAGAATGCAGCAAGATTTGGTGATTCCTTGTTGCAGGATGTAAAACTAAAAAAAAACTTTTAAAATATTTTTCTTCTTTTTATTTTTTAAAGTATTTTAGGGTTTTCATTTATTTATTTATTTATTTATTTAGTCAGTCAGTTAGTTAGTTAGTTAGTTAGTTAGTTAGTTAGTTAGTTAGTTAGTTTTTTGGGCCAATGGAGACATTTGTCTCCAGGTGCAGCTGTAACAGGAATAACAACAAGTGCTGTAAATTACAGGTATGAGACACACCAGTAGAGGTTGATATAACCACCCATAGCTAAAAGCAATGGATTACTAACATACCTGCCTATCAATAAAATACTGATGTAATAATTTAAACCTTTATTTAAAAAAGCCCTTTCAATCTCTGTTGGTGACTTTGCATTAATATTGTTTTCAGTTTGGAAGATGTTGCTGTGACCAGCTTGAAAGGTGTAATTAAATTTTTTTGAAAAATAATAGCTAGTCCTGTGGTGGTCAAATATGTGAGACCAAAAAGATGCATTTCCATAAGAAGGGTGAGCTTTGTTGAGGCTTTGCTAGTCTCAGAACATAAGCAAAAGAAAGTTTACAGTTTCCAATTAACTCTCCTGTCAGAGATGGTCTAACAAATGCATATCTGATTTGGCTCAGAGAATATGTTCTTAGCTTTGAAGCATTTAAAATATAAAGGAAAGTTCTAACAGTGGAAACATTTTCTGTTTTTTTCCAACTGCACCTGGCTTGTCTATTTAAACAGATGACTACAACTGGCAAACGTTGTCTACAGCGAGGTCAGTTTGATACTTCTGGAACCCTTTATTCAAAAGGACTGCTTTTCCCAAGCAATTTCCAGATTCCATTTCAGCTGGAGATGGGTGATGTCAAACCTGCCAGCATTTCTTAGTAGATGTGAAGTCCCAGTTTTCCACCAGGCCTTCTACACAGACAGACAAGTTTATTCAGACGTGGGTACTGTATCTCCCCTGGCGCCCTTAAACAGTTGTAGGCATTTCTGGCTTGGCAAGTGCCTGAGCAAGCCTCACTTGTGGGTGAGTAGCCACAGCTCCAAGGCAGAGGTACTTGCCTGAAGTACTCTTTGCGTTTCAGAGAACCCTCTCTTCCTGTGAGAAGCCTTGGAGAGCTTTTTGAGCATCCTTATTCCCAAAATTGCAGAAGATACAGCCTTGTCTCTGCCTGTCTCTCTCTGGGAAAATGTACGTAAAGGTGGAAAAGAATATGCATTTCCATGTGTAGCCTGTGAATAGGACAGCTATTGACTAGCTGGGCGATTTCATCTTGAAATTTAGGCTGACTTCAAGCAGGGACAGGAAATCCTCCCTTTTTGCTCCTGCTCTTCGTGGATTTCCCTTTTGCATATCCCTCAGTGGCACTCCAGAGTTACTCCTTCCACCTCATGCCAATCCCTCCCCTGAAAATAATGTGTGCATGGACATGTGACATGAGGTTACAGACTACTCCCATCCCACAACCTGATATGACAGCATCAAAAGTGTTTTCTCTTGTTTTTACTTATTTTTCTTCTCATTCTACAAGTCCTCATGAGACTGATGCTGAAGTATTTTATTTTCTTTTTTTTCCCTCTCCACAATTATTCATGTGTCACCATTGTAAATGCTGCTGGATTGCTAATTAAACGCTATTTAGAATTAAAGACGAATGAGACTTTTGTATAACCCTTTTTTTAAACACCAACATTTTTCCAGTATGTTCACCATCAGAAACATATCTTCATGATTTGTTTCAGAGTACATGGCAACAAAAGAATTATCTAGAGAGTAGTTTTCAATAATTCATCATCCCATAAATGTGTGGAGCCATCACCTATGTTTAGGGATATTATTTTTTTTTGTCCTTTTATTGGAATCATATGTATGAGCACCCACTGCCTGCATAGGTTTGCTGTGCCACTCAGAGAAGTTCAGAGTCCACACATGGATGGGGTTTTAAAAAACATTTTCTCTCTCCACCAAAAGATGTAAAGTTCACAAAACCACTGACTAGTCTGTGGGAATGCAAAACTTCAGGTCCAGTTCTGGCCTGTCTTGAAGACCCTTTCCTGTTCCAAGGAACAGGACAGCAGAGGTTACACTTTTGTGGTCAATCAACGGAAGAATGCTACTTTTTGGGGCTGACCTTGTGCTCTCCTGTGTACTCCAGAAGATCAGGGACTACAGCATTTTTTCTAGCTTTTCCTCAGCGACTGTACTCAGAATATGAATGAGGAATTTCACAGTGTTCGGGCCTTTTAAAATTTTTTTCTCAGAAAACTTCCAGGTCTGCTGCTGTGTGGCAAAAGATGATGAAGTGAGTGAGCCCTCGCTGGTTGTGCTCACAGGAGGAAGGGCTTGAAAACTCAGGATGTGAACCCAAACCAGCCAGTGTGTTCTTTCACTATCACTGGAGGCTTGATTCATGACGGTGCACCACTTGATGACAATGGTGGTGGCCTCTTCCCACTCCTCTCTCTGTGTCACCCCCACGCTGCCTTTTGCTACTAGCTGGAATTCTAAAGCTTGTCAGAGCAGGAGATATCTCTTGTGTACACATGTGTGTGGTGCCTGGCAAACAGGACCCCTGCAGGGAGCTCCAGCAGCCCTGCTCTGCAGATGTTATTAGCAGCTCCCTGTGACAAAACGCAAAGGGCTGGTCTCGCATCTAGGGATGGGCTCAGATCACGTTTCTGGACTCAAACACAGCTCCAGGGTGTTGAAAATCCAAGCTCAGCTAGGCACAGGATGTCCTTTACACCTGGAAAATCCCAGGCTGATGTTGAAATGTCTCCTCCCTTGCTGGTGTTTCTACAAGGTGCAGATAACAGTGCTACAGGCTGTGAAAAGCTCAGCAAGAAGAGACTGGAAGCTCAGAGTGTCTGGTTTTGTACTCTGAGGGTATAAATTAAACAGTTCTTGTTGCTTCTTTGCAGTTCCTTATGTGTTAATCCAGCCATCCTCTATCAGTCTGTGAGGGGGGCTGCTCTCTTAGAGCTCAGCATCATTTGTTTTCCCTATTCCTTGTTCCTATCAGAGGGCAAACACTACTGCTGTCACTTAGAAAAATAGGATTTTGCCTGCTGTGCTTGAGAAATCTTCAGCACCAGTCTGATTGTTCAGGCTCCAGGAACTCCTGTTGTAAGGCTGGGATTCAACCGACTGATCTATAGCTGCAAAGCTTCACTGCTTTACTGCACCAGCATAAAATGGAAATGTTGTAACATTCCCATCTGTGAAGACTTGCCAAAACAGTTTAGTGTTTCAAAAGCTGCGTACTGAACGAATACAAGATCTCACTACAAGCTGTGGGAGCTGGGAGAGTTTATGAAGCAGAAAGTATGGGCTAAGGGAGAGATCAGACTGGTGATAGTTTACTGGCCTTGCAATTCTTCTAAGAGGCACTAATGGTAGTGGACTGCTACAGTCAAAGTAGACCCAGACTCATTTAAGGCAGTACCATGAAATTGGTTGCAATAAAATTATACATTAAATGTGCATTATGTTTAATAAGACTGTATTGCACTCCCAATGTTTACTCTGTGCCCATTGAGGCTGATCCAATTTTCTAAAGTTCTCCAATTGGTTCACTATCAGGTTTTCAGCCAGAAGGTCAAATTTCACTTGCTCTTAGTACATGTCTCCATTACTTTGCTAAGGCATTTACACTCCATATTCATTACCTCTTCTTCTTTTTTATCTATCTCCTGTAACTTGGCTGCTCCAAAATGCTCCCTGTAGGTGGCATGTTTGACACAAATGAGATCAGTCTTTAATAGATGTCAACCCAAGAACGCACACACAAGTGTGAACACACACTTGCACGAAAAATGCAAAGAGAAAGAGTAGGGGGGAAGGCTATTTCCAGACCCACATTGGAGGTAATTTTATATTACTTCACTCAAGGTACATGAGTGACCTCTGTGAAATCATGGGTTTTGGATATGAAACTGGGAAGGTAAGTAGAGAGGCTGGAATATATGTTTAGAGCAGTATGTGATCATGGCTATACCAAACTGGGAGCTGGATTGTTTTAATCAGAGGCAATGATAGTTTTAGTGTTCCAAAAAACACATTATTTCCCAACATCTCAGCAAATTCTGTCAGCACTGAGCTCAATGTGGGTTGCACAGGCGAGGAACCAGCAGGCGAACTTTCTTAGGGCTTTGTGTCTCTTCCTAAATGCTTTAGCAGGAAAATACAAGCCTTCTTGTATTCTGTTCTCCTCTGTCAGGAGATCATGTTGAGAGAATTCAGTGTGCGTAACAAGTCTCAGCCAGCAAAGTGGCATTCATCACTCCAAAAGGGACTATCCCTGTTAGCAAAGCTGGCTGGGCTGCCCAGAAGGAGCCATTGTCCGGGACACTGGGTACTCTGCCTTGGCAGGGAGGTCTATGCCTTGCCTTCAGCTTGATTAGGTAGGGAAAATGCAGTGGAGATGCTAAAAAGTCTTGCCAAAGGCTCAGATAATGAAGCCTTTGAATTGGCTGGCTGTAAGGTATTTCCACTCTGCTGTCACCCACTGCTCTGTCTCCAGGCTGGAGCGGATGTGCCCAAAGCTATCTGCTGGCACATCTGCACATCCAAAACCTGCCCCAGGGTCTGCTGGGGTGTGCTGGAACATGGGAGCCTGGACATGAGTCCTTGGCCACCATGGGAGGCAAAAGTCACAGCAGCTGATGCTTTTCACAGCGTCCCTTCAGGGGATGTCCAGGTACCACTGGGACTGCTCCACACCAGCTGCACACCTCTCCCACCTGCGTCTCCAGAGGACACCTCCCTGCATCACCCCAAAGCTCATGGGGGCTAGAGCAGAGGTATCCATTGCTTTTGCCTCTTTAGGTACAGACAGGATCAAAATTGCTGCCACATCTGCACAGGCAGAGGCACGTTTTGGTGTCACTCTTCTGCAGACCTCTCAGTTATTATGCGGAGTTATCAGTCTATAGGTTCAGTGTGGGAAGCCAGAACATCCTTCTGACTGTCCAGGATGGCCAAGACCCCTGCCAGGGGGTTCAGAAGCCCTGGCACAGAGCCCAAAACACCTCTGGTTTTGATTATGACCCATGGAGGAAATTACCAACCTTGTATGAAGATCAGCAAGCCACAACAGTTTAGGTAGAATAATAGTGAAGTTATCATAGGGTGAAAAAGTAGATTTTGGGGTTTCTGGAATGGGGGTTCAGGAGGCAAGATGGAGGGATCTGGGCACGTCCAGCCTTTCTTCCTCTTCTTCTTGGCCTCCATCTTCTGCTGTGATGTTGGCACTTTTGGCTGGTTTAGAGTAGAAGCTCACTGTCTAATATGGGTGATAGGTATTGGAAAGTTATGGTAAACATTGTATGCGTAGTTTTTAGTATAAAGACATAACACTGCCCCAGGGGCAGGCAGAATGCCTCTCACTGTCTTGCTGAGTGGACTTCAGCAAGACAGGAGAAAGAATTTTATAGATAAGAAACAATAAACAACCTTGAGACCGGGAAATGAAGAGCTCTGACTCCTTCTTCAAGTATCCAGCTGGGAATAGAGATTTTCTAACGTATCTCAGGCTATTTCCAGACCCTGACCAGCTAAAGATCCCGACAGTTCAGCAGCATAATTTGCTGCTGGGAGAAATATTGATACTCTTTTTTGAGTTTAAAATGCCTTATTTTCATAAGATGCTGAGCATCTCACCTATTTTATGAAAGCACTTTTGGTGTTGTGAGATGGATACCAAAAGCAGTGATGTCCCAAAGGCATTGCTCTCAAAAATCCTCAGGGAAACATTGCTACCCACCTCTCAAAAAGGGAATGGTGTTTCCCCAACACCATCTTTCACATGTGGTGACCCTGACAGAGCATTTGCAAGGGTTTACACATGCAGCTCTAGGCACCAACCCTCCTGCAGTGCTGTTGCTTGGGATTCTGACTCATGACTGGTAGTGGGGAGGACCAAGACACTGAGCAGGAAATGTCCCTGCCCTGAGCTGCTCCAGCCTCTGCAGTGTGTCTTCATCCCATATGTGACACAAGTGGGTTCCCAGTCCCTCCAGATGGCCCAGAATAACCTTTGGCAGAGGACTGGGGCAAACAGCTGAGGTGGCGGCTGCCTCAGCTAAATCCATCTGCAGGCATGAGTCAGAGCCCTAAATCCAAGTGCTCCTAGTCCCCACCTGCCTTGCACTTGTCCTTTAATTTTCCCTCAAACACTGAGCAGTGGTCCTGTTTCCTCCTGGCTCTCTCTGTCCAGGCTGTGGTGCAGTGCTCATCTCATCTTGGTTGAGATATCGCATTGCTGCAGAAGGCAGTGCTGCTGTCAGCCAACCCCATGCCTGTCCCAAAGGTCTCACCATGGAGGGACAGGGTCAGGGAGCCCTGAGGAAGAAATGGGACAGCTGTTCCTTTCATTGGGAATGCTGGAGGAGATGTATCTAGTTAAGACTGTGCCCCTCAAGGGTCTTCCCACTCTCAAGCAACCAAAGGGTCTTGGCTTCCCCCAGATTTCCTCAGTGGATGTTGTTTTTTTGGATGTAGGTATTCCCCACTCAGGAGGACGTGGTCACAAACACATGTAATTATTTTGCTTGGCTTTTCCTCTGGGATGCAGTTTTCTCCTTCGTCCCAGCTGTTTGTGTTTGGTACTGCTAAATTGAGGCTGAGGGGTTGAGGAAGGACTAAACCTCTTTGGTGTCTGCTAGTCAGAGACCTACAAAAAAAAAAGGTACAGTTTTGATTTTGATTTTGGTATATTAGATTACATTGCTTAGAGCAACAAAGGCAGGCAGCCTCAGCTATCTGGTTTCCATGCATAGGGAAGAACAACCTAATCCTTTTTTCCCTGAAATCAGCAGATGGGATCTCCCTGGACCCACTCTGCATTGTGTCAGGCTACAAATAAGTGCTTCTTCTTCTGGTGTTACATGTCAATTATTATTATTGTTGTTGTTGTTGTTACCAATTAAATATTATTATTAATATTATTATTATGGCCATCTTTGAAATTTTTTTCTTTCTTTTGTCTTTTTCTGATTTACTTTTGCATCACTGTGTTCCACCAGAAGAGTAGGCTGTGGAACATGTTTGCATGATGGGAGATGGTCCATGCTATTATATTCCATGATTTACATATCATTTTCTAATTTACATATAGTTGGTAGAAGGCCAGTGTAGTCATGAAAGCACAATCGATATATACTTTTTGATTAAAATTCCTTTATCAAATAATAGTTGCTCAAAGGAAAAAAAAACAAAATATAAAAGAATCTGGCTTCCTTTATATCAAATATAGATTTGGATCTCAATTATTTGTGGTTTGGGGCTATTTTAAAAATATATATATATAATTTGCCACAAGCATGCCGGTCAACCTTAAATTCTTCCACTGTCTCATGCAGGAGAAAGTGAACCTTAACTCCATGGAAAAAAAAGTTCCTTGTGACTTGCATGGAGCCAGATTTACTGTAGGAACCCACAACATCCTTCAGTGCAACCATCAAAGCAGAGGGAGCAAGACACCAAGACATACAGCCTTCAGTTCAAAGGACAATAAAGCCCTGTTTCAGCACAGGCACACTCATTTCAACCTGAGTCAGTGTGAGGCTGTAATCCAGGAAGGTGCTTACACACATGCCTGCCTGTAAATAAATGCTTAATCCCATTGGAATCAACGGGGCCCCAGCTCAGCTTGAGCTTTCTTTGCTGTGCAGAACTTAAACGTAGGCAGTGAAGGGAAAATTGCTCACAGCACCCTCATCTTTAACGAGCGTGGTGGAAAAAGTTTGCAGTGAAATCAGCAGGATTTCGGCTAATGTGATTAAGCGCTTTTTTTTGCAATCCAGATTTCTGCAAACCCAGGCCCATGGATGCTGTTCAAAGCCTGCTGAGGGCGATGGGTGCTGGACCAGACCCTGAATGCAACTGGGTTTTCTCACACTCGTGCAACTTCAAAAAAAAAAAAAAGTCTGAAAATATTTGAGAAGGAAAGGGTAATCAAGGGTGTGTTTTATTGCTTCACCACCTTTCAGAAAAACAGCTGGTGAATGAAACAAATGAGGTTATGAGAAAGGAGCTGGTTCCAAACCAATTGTTTTATTTCTCTTCTCCAAACAACCTGCAGGCTGCTACCTCTGGTTTCTGCTCTCCACAGAACTAACTGAGATCAGCAGGCTGAGGATCATGTGAAGAGCAAAGATTATGCAGGAATAAGCTGTTCTCTCACTCCTTCCACCCCTGCTCTTTTCTGTGCTCCCTGTTGAAAAATAAGGTTCCTTCTCCTTGTGTTTAAAGGGAAGGATCTTTGTGTCTGATTAAAACTAAATAGAAACTGGAGGACTAGATGTTGTCTGTGGCTCATACCCATATGTCCTATAAACCTCTGGCAAGCATGTGAAGAGTTCTCCAAACTGACAGTGCACACACAATGTCCAAATCTAATTCGAACTGCATGGTGCAGCTTCAGCTTTCAATCACACAGCACTTCCTCTAAAACACTCTCTGCAGCTACATTTCCAAATTGGGACATTTTTGAAATTGCTCATCACGCAGCTCCCTCAATAGACCAACATATGTTTCAGCAGAATCAACAGGCTGACAAACTCCAGGCCACTGAGAATTTTATGTATCAGGGAGCGCGTGTCGCACATGAATCAAAGCGCGTGTCATGCTTTGGGACTCGGTGCGTGTACGTCTAGAAACATTTTCCAGCAATGGTTATTAATTATTGAGATGCTGTAAACAAGTCACCCTTCCTCACACATCTTGTTTCAGCTCCATGAAGCAACAGAGAGCTCATGCCAAAATGACATAGTCAACCCGGAAAAGGGCTCAACCCACCTGCTTCACTCCGAGCTCTGTGAATGATCTCATTGTGCTTTGGTGGCACATGTTTGTTAAAATTAAGGACTGTTGTCAGTTTTTTGTGGGATTGACATGTGAAATGCTTGGAGGAGCCAAGGGTGGACGTGGTAGGGTAAAGCAGACCAGTAATCTGCATGGTACAAAGGAGAGGAGTTCCAGAGGTCTGGGGATCAGTTCCCATTTCCATCTGAGGTTTGGCCCTGTGGCCTCTGCTCAGTGTCTCAGCAGTGAGGACACGCTGCTCACGGCTGACCTCTGGGAAGTGCTCAGAGACAAAGGCTGAGGAACACTATTTAAAAAAAAAAGAGAAAAAGGCTATAAATAATAAATTTTAAAACTTTCTTTCTGCTGACTAATACGTGTTGTCCTTTATCTTTTACAAATACACATTTTAACCACTACACAAAAACATCGAGGTAAAAATTTGGGTTTGACATGGATTTGGAAAATGATACACTGTAAACAGGGAGTTGGGAAAAAAGGGACCTGTGAACTGAGGAGTTTTTCTGAGAGGAAAACCCATTTCTGCTTCATCATTGCTTGCAACAAAACCATCTCTTACACAGCTAGCTGGTTTTCTTCACGAAAAGCTTTATTTTGCCTTCAGTTGGGGGTTAATTTTAAGGCAAAATTGTGGTTTTGTTTGTTTTTCTGATGAGAATGGCTCCCAGAACAAGTGGCAAGTAGTGGGGATGGTGAGTTGTCATTTCACTTTCTTCTGGGGGGCATCTATGAAATATTTACTGATGTCTGTCACAGATGGGCCATCAGAGATTGTATCATGGAGAGCAACTCCTCTGCCAGACAGACCTTCTGTCTGAATGGAGCTGAATGCCTTCATTTCCCACACAGTCAAAAAAAGAAAAGTTTGGTGGTTTGTTTTTGGTTTTTTGTTTGTTTTTGTTTTTTTTTTAATAGAGGGGATCTATTGGGAGAGTTAATTAATATCTGTATTTGGAATTCTGTTGTTACAATTTCATTTCCTCCCTGCTGATGGATGGTCCTTTTGTCATTTTAAAACACAGTGGCTGACCTGAGCCATGCATTGCAGATCTCAGAAGGTGGAAACTGGGAATCTCAAGGCTTGGTTTGGATTCTGTGGTGTCTTGTGGTGCCTTAACAAACTCCCACTGCATTGGGAAGTCAATCATTTTTTTAGGGCTGTAGGGTTCCAAGTAAGCAGACTAGTTTCCATACACCTCTTGGGGCACATGTGGGGAGAGAACACTACACTGAGAGGTTTGAAGACTATTCCTCCAATTGTGCTGCTGTTATGCCATGTTACTTAGGAAACAGAGGGTCAGCTTCCTTACCTGAAAATTTCTATGTTTATATCAATCTCCTGCTGTAGGAAGTTTAAAGTGATGCATGGAAAACCTATGGAATAATTATTTATATATCATATATAAAGAAAAAAAAATTAGTGACACCTCCCAAAGGCATTGCCTAATCTACTGACACGTACACACCAACATGCCAAGTTGGATATCCCTAAAACTTTTCCCTCCTCTGACTTTTGTTTCCAGAAATTGTCTTCTGTTACTTGTCTCACTCCACCACATCAAGGAGGAGACAGAAAATGCCAGGAGGAGAGCTCATCACGAGGATGAGCTCATCTTCCCAAGGTGTTTATCCAACGTTTCTTTTTGGTTAGGAAAATTTCCGAGCTGTGCTTGAGAAGGCCAACTCCCTCTCCTTGGGTAGCCTTCTCAAATGTTTGGCTTTTGTTCCTGGAGTGTTACTTCAGGTCAGCTGCAGCAATCTAGAGCAGGTCCTGCTGCTGGTGTCGTGGAGATGAGGCTGAAGAAATGTTTTCCAATGCTGGGGAACAGAATGTCCACAGAATGAAACGTTGTTTTCCACATTCTGAGCAGAGGAAGATGAGAATATCTTGAAGTGTGCAGGGACTTGGAGTCCTTGGGCTTTGGTCTGGGGAAGCTGGCTGGGGTTTGGCTTCCCCAGTGTCCCAGCTGGCACAGTAGTGCAGTCACACACAGGGGAATATGTACCCAGCAAAGGAGTCCTTCACATAATGGATATAAATATGATTCTTGGAATTTACCAAACAATAGGCAAGAGCAGTATTCCCAACAGGCTGGAGGGGAGCAGTTAAGTATGGAGGAAACACCTGCAGAAGTGGGTATCCATTGTTTCCTTTTGATGTTTATCACTATGCCTAAATCTGGAAAGAATAGGCTTTTGGCCTTCCAAAACAATTTCCTTCCTTGCCTTTATTTCCTGGAGGAATCTGTCCTTCTCCAG
>NW_005054468.1:547270-574377 GCF_000277835.1 Geospiza fortis
GGAGACAGAGAAAATTATCTCCCTGCCTGGGTGAAATTTCATCTCCTACTCCTCAGGACTGAGCAGGTAACTTTTGTGGATCAGGTCATTCAAAATGAAGGGCTGTGGTGAGTGACACTGCTGAAGTGCCTCTGCTGGTGGCACATGCTGGCTCTCCAGGACCATGGGGCAGCAGCAGCACCAGCAGGAAGGCGTGGAGGCGGATGGAGATTGGGACCAGGCCGAGGCTGCCACGTGAAGGTTTCCAGACCAGGGCCTTGACAGGCATAGCCCCATCCTCCAGCATTTCTTTAGCACTCTGGCAGATCAAAACCACCAGGAAAACAAAGGGACAGGCCAACCCTCATGCATTTTTGATCAGCAGAAGGGCCTGACCCCCGTGTGGTGCGAGGTCATGGGCAGGCCCTGTCACCTCTGGAGACAGAAAGCATGTCTCCAAATCCAGCCAGCTCTGCAAGGCCCTAAAAAGCTCACACAGCTGCAGGAGCCCAGCCTGGCCTGCTCCTCCTGCCCAGTCCCACTGCTGCTCTGCCTGCCTGATATTTGTCTTCTCTTTATAGCACCTTTTATTATTCTTTTGACAGGCCTTGAATAGTGAGGATGAGGAGGCCGGGGCAGCCGCCCAGTGCTCCCAGTGGTGCTGTTCAGCTGCACAATTTTTTTTTCCTCAAGCTGCCAGCTGGCCCTGACACTCTGCTTGTTTTCTCCCCCCTCAGGAGGCATTCTTTTGGTGGAAGCTACCTTGCTGACATTTAAATGGAGCAGGGAGTGCTGCTGGGCTGCCCTCTCCTCCTCTTCCACAGGAGCTGTGCTGCTGTCAGCTTTCTGTCTGACTGTGCCCCACCACTCCTCACCTGGTTCCTCTGCATACACAGCAACCCAGATGCTTTTAGCTTCTCTCCCACCCCCTTCTTTATCCAAAATCTTCCTTCTTTCCACTCTTCTGCTTGTCTTTCCTCAGGCTTTAAAAACTCTGGAAGGAAAGTCATGATTTTCCTCTCCTTTATGCTGATAGAAACAGGAGCAGGGCAGAAAATGGATGTGAACAGGGCAAGATATCTCATCAAGGCTCTGCACAGGGCTGTAGTTCTCTCCCTTCTGCTCCTTCAGCCCCTGATGGTTTATTTAGGCTGCCCCAAAGCACAGAAGATGAAACCATATGCACAGTGCATGGCTGACAAGATCTCCGCTCCCCCTGAGAAATCAGTCTGCAAATCACTCACTGCAGTCACCCCATGGTCATTTGTACCCTGCACTGCATTATTATCTCAGGCACAGCGCTGTGTACATACTTTCTTGATGTCTCACTGGCTTCAGAAAGTTTGGCCAGTGAAAGCCTGTGGCTGTTTGCAGTGGTCTTAGTGGATATGGCCAAAGTGAAGCCTTTTTCCAGACAAGGATCACTAAAGCACATAGACTTGGTAGCCATACACCTCCCACTGAGCACCACAGCACAAATTTTCCCCCCCAAGCTTCAAAATTCCTCTTGTGCTGCTGTTTAAGGTGGTGGAAATCTCAAAGTGGTCAAGATAGCCAAGAGGGCACCAATCACACCCACAGACCAAGAAGGGCTCTGAGAAGAAGGGATGTGGTTGGGAAGCAGGGCCAGAGGATCATGGCTGGTGCATGTCAGGTGTGTGGTGAAGGCTTGTCCTGGTTTGGAAAGACAGGTGTCTGCTAAGGAAGGCAGGAAGGCATTTTCCATTTCCCTTGAAATGGAAAAATGTAAATGCCCTCCCTCTAAATTATTATAATTTTGAAATTAAGGGGCTCTCAGACAAAGACATGGAGCAGGAATAATAGTTCTTTATTAGGGAAGAAAATAAAAGTAAAATAAACAATGCAGTAATACGAAACAACACTGACAGAGTCAGAATACCACCTGGCACCTGTCAGTGATGGAGAGAGATGGGAAAGACTGCCTCAGTGATCAGAATCCAATTTTATTGTGGGATACGAGCGCTTGTATACTATTTCAGGGAGACTAGTAATAAGTACTACAATGATTGGGTTAAAATCACACACACAAAGTTATGCATAATACAACATCTCTTGCTTGCAGAGTTTAGTGGGATTTTCTTTTTCCGGTAAACCTGTTTGATTTCATCTTCTTGCAATCTAGGTCTAATTTTCAATGTTCCGTTTGCTTTTGCCAAGGCATCCTGTTCTCAAATCTCTGGTGTCCACCAGGTCCAAAGTCCACCATCTGTCTTGTGTCCTCCAACATTCCAACAGACACCCTGTTGTTCGGGGGTTGGTAGCAATCCAATTGAAATGGTGGCTGCCGTCCTCCTGGAGAGGCAGATGTGGTTCTGTTGGAGCAGTGATCCTGTAGAAGGGTGTGGTCTTCCTCTGAAGATCCAGTGGTGATGTAGATGGGCCTGGTCTTCCTCTGGGAATCCAGTGGGAAAGAAAGCTGGTCCTCTGGGAATTTAGTTGGAAAAGCCCTGACTGTGGTGGTCCATATCTCAGCTTCTATCCAGTTAGAAATGTTTGGCTCCTCCTCCTGGGCAGAGCTTCTCACAATGGGATGATGGAATTTTATCAGCCATGCTGTGGCACTCAATGGCACATTAACAGAAGAAAATTAATAATTAATGGCCCATGAACAGAAGAGATCTCCTAGAGGGAGGATGGGTGTAGAAGAGATAAAGAAAACTGCCCAATTAACAGAAGATAACTGCCCCACCTCTAACAGATGGTGATAGAGTACACACCCCCACCCACATCTTGCAGCGCATGACAAGGCCGTGTTCCTGCTGTGGCTTTTCCACCTGGCCTCCCCTGCCAGTCTCCCATACCACCACTGCACAGCTGCTTTCACTGACCAGAAGTGGATTTATTGATAAACTCAAACCAGAAGAAAGATCTTAACCTCTTTCAAGATCACTAATCTTGCAGCGAATATGCACGGTAGTGAATTAATGTGACACACTGTATATTGGATATATTTGATATGATGTGTTGGAATGTACTTTATATGTCATGTCTTTGGTTGGTTTTGTTTGTTTGGGTTTTTTTCTACATGTTCTGGCCCCGGTTAGCACAGTGCTGATGTCACCTTTGATCAGCAGGGTTTAGCAGCCATCAGAAAGTACCAGCCAGAGTAGGTCAAAAATGTGCCCCACCCTCCCAGGTTTATTTACAGTAACAGCATAAATCCATACGAGACAGCACTGTCATCCCACTCAAATTGTAGCAACCACCTGAAAACCAAATCCATCTCCCTGCTGCTGTGGCAAATCAGCCTGAGCAGTCTCAGAGGCTCCCTATCCTCAGCAGGATATCCAGGAGGTTTTCATGCAGCTGCATTTGAGTTTGCACTGCACAGCAAGGCAACCAGGAAAACACACAAAACCTCCACACCTGGAAAAACAGGTTGGTCAACAACACAAATCTGTGAGTATTTTTGGACTGGCCCTAAATTATTTGCAACTGTTTTCCCCAGCATTTGTCATGTCTGCTCATGGAGTAAATGCCAGCATGCCACTATGGCATTTGTATGTATTTATGCAGCCAGCAGAGTAGGGATCCTTGAAAATTTCAACCTCTGGTGTTTTTAAAGACATACTCACAATTGCCTAAATATCTTGAGATGTGCTGTGGCCCCCCAATGCATCCTTTTGATGTTATTTAAACCAGCATCACCATCAGACCCCAACCACAGCTGATTCCCACTGAGTTCATCCCTGGATTCATAAGAGAGAATCCAGCACCAAGACCTTCATCTAAGGACAGATATGGGAAAGCTGCACTAACCTCCTCCTGAGCACTGAGGTGACAGTGCTTTCAATTTCTAAGTGTTTTCTTTGGACCTTTTATTTCCATACTTTTTTTTTTTTTTTTTTTTTTTTTGTGCTGGAGCAGTTGTCTCACTTCCTCTCAGTCTCTCTGAGCCTTCTGAGAAGAGTTTTAAGTCACTAATTAATGCAGCCACAGGAGCACTTCCCCAAAGCACAGCAGTGCTGGGATTAAAGCAGTGCAGAGCAACTGGAGCAGGGCCTCCTGCATCTACCATCAGCAAAATAAAAAACCCTTGGGATGCAATAACCTGAAAGGGAAGATGACAAGGTTCAGTGGTTGGTTTGCGGGCTGTTCATTTGGTCTTTCCCAAGCCAGATCCAGAGAGCATGACTGAGTTCTGGTTGTGCTTTGCACTCCAGAAGACGCACTGGAAGAAGCGCAGTGGCTCAGATGCGGTCAACATTTCACTGAGGGTGGTACTTGTGAAGAAAGTAAGGGACATGCAGATTGCTGTAAATTTTCTTGATGTAGAGAGAGGCTGGAACATTGGTCAGGATTCTAAACTTCTGGTGCAAGCTGTGTAAAAGTGATCCAACAATTCTCATTTAACCTCTTTCATCTGAAACTGGCTACCTAACCTGCCTTATTCTCTTTCACCACTCTCCTACAAACACCTCATCCCCTCCACAGTGTTTCAGCAGATAGAGTTACTCCCTTTCATTCCTACCACTGCCCCAGAAAAGCTCCCAAATGGACACAGCCATGCTGCCACTGAACAGTTTTTTTTGGTTTACCCTTCATCCTTTGAAGGTGTGATGTAACCAGAGTAACAGGATAACTCTTCCTCTTGCTGTCTTGTGCTCAGAAGTGACAACAGCACAGGGTCTGCAGCCTCGAGGAATTCTCAGTGAATCAAATCCCTGTGGTCAGAGTTGGGCTGAGAGCTCCAAAGAGCCAGCTGAGCAAAGGCACAGAGTGTGCAGTGAGCAGCATTTCTAAATTATACATACAACATCCATCAGAAACACTTCTTTGTCCTTATGGTGATGACTGGTTAAGTTTCTCTTTCTTTGTCACTGGCTCACCACTCTACCAACAGAACATCTGAAGGTTCTAGAAAGACCAACTTGTTTTTATCCTTCACGTTTTTGCACATTACAACAGTACTTTGCATTAATTTTTGAGCAATTTTGTCTTTATTTTTTAATTTTTGCTAACCCTTGTACTTCACTCCCCTTTTGCCCACTCTCTAGGAACAAAATACAAGCCTTTTTATCCACTTAGTTTTTCACAAGCAGGGAAAAAAAAATTATTTTTTCTTTTCAAAACAGACATTAGTGATTGTGTGAAAACTCTTTATTAGTCTAGATTAATCCACTGCTCAAGGTAGTTTTCAGCAAGCCTCAGCTGGCTTCATAATGATTACAATGAAACAGCAGGCCTTCCAAACCTCATAAGAGTTGCAATTAAGGATTCCTGAGAGATACAAGCTGATATTTCTCTGTTGGCTTCTTGGGCATTTCCCCAGATTTATTGGGTTTTATGATCATATACGCAAGCTGTGGTTATGCTTTTAAAAAATAAATGGAAGGGATTAAAATTCAAAATGTTGAAAATCCTGGAAATAAATAGTAAAAATGATGAGTCTTCTGGCTTGACTTACAGCAAGCACCAAGGTTTTCCCTCTGCCACTTAAGCAGGGCAGAGTTTAGAAATCTGTGCATGAATCTTCCACGTCTTTGTCTGTGGCTTTACAATGAAATGATACTTGGCCATACTCCAGGTCCCAGGGAGCTCAGCAGTTTTGTGCAGGATGTGTCAAGTTAAGGGAAATTTGGTGGGAGCTGGAAGCTCGATGGGAGAGGAGACAACAGTTGTTTGAGCCTCTCTTGAGTTGTAAAGCACAGTGCAGATGTGCACAACACCGCAGTGAAGAAGCACAACTTGGTGTCAGCCAGCTGACTGTGTTTATGGGGTGCTTTGTCAAAGGGAATTGTTCACTGGGCTCCAGACAGAGGAACTGCGCCACAAAAAAGGCTGAGAGCCCCGGGGGATCTGCACTGGGCAGCAGGAGCTGTGTCCAGGGTCAGTTCAGTGCAGATCCTGCTGTGTGAGGGGAGGCTCAGGTGCTGCTCAGGTGTAGCTATATCCCAGCCTGGGGCAGGCAGATCCATCCACCCCACTTCCACCCACTCCAACCTGATCCAGACACACTGCTGCTCATTGTCCAGCCTCTCCAGAGTGCTGGCACACCTCATATTTTGGGCTACATTCATGGGGAAACGGGCCTGACGCCGGGGCAAGCGTCCTTTCCTCCTCATTTCAGAACTCCTTTAAGACCTTGGCAAGTGGTTTGCTGCTAGGTGACAGCAGAGGCAGAGTGATTACATGTCCCTCAAAATGCTGAGGGAGGCTTCCAGAACAAGGTTTCCTCAGAAGAGCCATACTACCTGCTGTATGAACATGCCTAGAGGCAACCCAGCGCAGTTATTTTGGGATTTAGAACTGTTAGAATTCAACAGTGAAACCACTTTTCTCTGTTTTAGTCACTTGTCATAGTGACTTTTGTAGGTTATGACAAAATAGGAACATATATTAATGGAAACAAAGAACTTTCACTCTTTTTTTCAAATATAGAGTTTTTTCCTCCTCAGGCAGCAATTTCTACCTGGTTACAATATTCACCAGTTTGTAAGTATTTCATTTAATAAAAAAAAGCCCTTTTTCAAAAGTTGCTTTAACCAAGCTTTATTGCTCAATGAAACTTAGTTTACAAGGTATGTGACTGGGAGTCATTCTTCAAATCCCAATTAAAATACATATATAGTTTGGTATTTTTTAATTATCTCAATGTAAAACAAAATGGAGCATTTATAAGTTTCAGATGGATTCTTGTGTGTTTATAACTTTGATCTAAAAATGAAAATGCACTCCTACCATTTTCTTAAGACAAAAACAGAAAGAAAAAAAACCAATGAAAATTGAGAAAAACATTCTGATTTTAAAACTGATTACGGCAGGTATGCAGTAAATTTTGTCCGCACGTTTTATAAGGATTTTTACTGGCATGGATCCTGGCCATGGCACCACATCAAAATCTATAATCAGTCCACAGGTGCTGATCCATTCTCTTATTCATACTTCGCTCAGTGGCTTCCAGGGCTGGACTCTGCTGTCGTGCCCAATGGTGCAAATCCACAGACAGTTCAATTAAAACCTACAGATATTTTCTTCTGCCAAAAACCAAAACCACCCAAAGCCACCATCCCTGCTTTCCCTCAGATGCTGTCCCTCAGAGGAATGGGCTCTTGTGGCACAGTGGGACACAGGGAGCCTCATGTGCTGCATCTCTTCCTTGTAAAAGACAGGAAAAAACCCTTAAAAGCAGGGCTTCACCCACTGAGTGCCAGAAGTGAAGCTGGCAGATGTGATGGATCCAGAGCTGAGCATCAGATGTGTGTGAGGCACTGGCAAGTTTGGGATGAAGCCAGAGCAGCCTGGGTAAGAGAGGGGGAAAAATATGGAGAGCTGCCTGCTGGACCAATCATAGGCTCTCCCAGCAGACATGCAATGAGCATCAGGAGGAAACGCAGCTCATTCAAGATTTTTTAATAGCCAGCTCCCCAACTGGCTGTAATTTTAGCAGGCAGTTTAACTAGGCTGGACTGAGCTTTTTCCAACACAGCCCTGTTCAAAGAAAGCTGGAGAAATCCCTTTGCCTGCCCAAGGCCAGATGAGAAGCACATTTCTCAAGGAAGCTTTTACAGTGACAAAAATGAGACCCAATGCTGCAATTACTACCTCAAGCACTATGTGTATCCTTCTGTTGGTAGCACACATTTCCCCCCCCTCACAGTCTCCAGTATTTGAATATGCTCTTTTATCATGCATACAGCAGTTTTAACTGTTTGTTCTGATCACATTGCTTTCAGGAAGGAATCTTTGGGAGATAAATACCATTTCAGTCAAGGCTGGACTATGGGATACACATATTTTCCCACTTTGCAAGGGTCATTTTATTGCACCATAATCCTGTTTCGCCTGGAGAGTGGATCTGTTTCCTCAAGGAAAACTCCTGGTTGGAGTACACCAGAACCTTCTGAGCACTGCTCAGAGTCTTGGCTTCCAGTTAAATGTCTGAGAACAGCCCCTGTGGGCCAGAGCGTCCCCTCCTTAGTCAGCTTCATTCTGGTGAGCTGGCACACACACTCAAGGGAATCTAGAGCAGATTATTACTGTTTTGGTCTTTGCTGTAGACCCACAGCAAAGGTGGGAGGAAAAGGCATTTGGTAGAGGTGCTTGTCTACAAGTGGAACCAGTGGAAGGGTGCTGGAAGTCTCAGCTTTTCTTGCAATGGACAAAAAGCATAAAACTCACAGCCAGCTCATCTTCTGGTGGTCCCTCACTTTTGTGGCTTACCTCACGAGCCCAGAAGTCTACAGCTTCTCTAGAATGTGACTTGTTTTGTCAGCAGGCCAAAGCTGACACCATAAGCCAACACCTAAACCACCACCCCAAATCTCCTTGGCCCACATGAATTAAACACTTCCCCACTGCAAGTTCAATCACGCCGGGGTCTCGGCACACCGATGAGAGCCAGAGAATCCAGGCTAAAGGTGACCCAACTTATTTCCCTGTGCTCTCCTGCTCCTCCTCTTTTTCTCACAACAGCCAAGTGCTAGCACATTACATCATCAGGCCTTTGAATTTCCCTGCTCTTGTCATGTTTAAACTCGATTGTCTCACACTCGCCTCTCGCGCCGTTGCCTCCAAGCTCCTGCAGTCAGCAAACCCGTTGCTGACAGATGGTGGGGAAAAGTGGGTTGAGCTGGACAGCTTCCAAAAATTATGTCTAGCCACATGATATGTAAAACACAGGCTCTCATTTAAAATCTGGTCCATTTTTGTTTCTGTTGATCTTTTAGAACTATTTTTATTTCGGAGAGAGTTATTTTCTGTTGGGGATCTTTGTTTGTTTGTTTGGGCCAATGACAGGAGCGTACTTTCTGTCTTCTGTGCCCTGCTTTTGGCAGTTTCTGAACTACCAGACAGGAAATTCTCCAAAGTATTGCAGCTGATAATTGGCCCCTTTTGCTGGAGCAGAAATAAATTGGAATAGTTTTCCCAGGTCCTTCCCTTCATATGGAGAAACCCACAGTAATGAATATAAAAATTTTCACCCCAGAAATTCTCAGCAAGGGCCACTGATTGATCAAATCTCTGTCAGCCAACGGTCTGACCATCGTAAAGACAGCATCTGGAGTTGCAGCTTATTTGTTCTCTTTTTTTTCCCCTCGCTAAATATTTCCCTCTGAACACCCTAATACTTCAAACAGTTCCCAGTAAAACCTCTGAAAAGGCAACATTACTCCAGCAGAAGGATATGACTTTCCATCAGACCTCGAAAAATATTTATGAGATGATTTTGTATTTATTTACTTATTTGTTGGGTAACATTTTTTTCCTTTCCCAAGTTAAAATTAAGACATGTATCATGAAATGTCACAGCTCATTTTTGTGGAGGACCTAAGGCTAGGAAGGAATGCAAGCATGGTAGAATATTATATTTGCTACAGTTTCATGTTTTTAAAAGATCATCTCAACCCTCAAGATGAACATATAAAATAACAAAAAAAGCCCTGAATACATTACTGATACAGTATCATGTTGGAAAAAAATCTTGAATGATCCCTTAGCATCCTTTTCAGCCGGCTTTATTTTCCACCAGGGACAGGATGTGAAAAGGACAACCCCACTTTTACTTGTTCCTTTGTATGTAATTAGGCATTTGGATTGCCTCAGTGGGAATGGGGACCACAGGTGAAAGCAAATATTGGAAATTTTGTTCCTAAAATTGGAAGTATTGCTCCTAAACAGAAATGTAATGGGCAAGACATTGTGTTACATAAATGATGTCTCTTGTGGTGAAAATTGGCATCTACTGTAGGGTTGTGTGCTGCTGTACTGTTAATGATATCAGGCCAAGATAAAGGATAATAATTAATTCTATTAGAAGATAACACCAATTTCAAGGTTCCTTCCAAAACAATTGGAATGTGATCCTGGGAACTTTCCTGCACCATCCATGCACAGCAGAAAAGTCCTAACTCCTAATTATGAAATGCCTACATCACATAAAAGCAAAAGCAGGTCAGGAAATAATCAGCAAAAAATAAAATTTGCAGAGATGTATTTCCTTGAGTTTTTATGCAAGTGGTTGGAATGGTGTCATATATAATTTTAAAGATAATTCTCAGTGAATAAAGAGCTCACTTAAATTCTTCTTTAAAAAGAATTCCAAACACCACATTTTTAGTGAAGTTTTTAATGCCTAAGATTCAAATTATGGTGCTTCCATAAAAATGAAAAATAAATTAAAAATTAATATAGTTTTCAAAAATGTTGTCATCGTGGTTTAGAGAGAAAAAGTGGAAGTCTTTAAGAAATTGGACAGAATCTCTAAGAATATTTTCAGAAATATTATTTTCAGAAAATTATAAGCCTATTTGGGGACCACAATTGCCCACTCTGTGAGTGAATAACAGGTTTATAACATTCACAACTGTCAGCTTCTATATATGCAAAAAACACCATGTCATGAAAAAAAAAGCATTATTTTAGAGTTTAAATATATATAAAACTGTATTGTGCATGCTCTCACATTTAAAGCCTTACTGGCCTTGTGCTGGGTCCTGAGAAATAGTCAAATTGATTGAGAGCTACTTTCAGAGGACTTTCCAAACTTAGAGGAAAAAAGTAGGAAAGAAATGACAATTGAATCTGCTTTCAAGTTGTTAGTATAACCATAGATATGGTGCAAGGAAAGTCATAAAGCTGAATATATTTCCTCTGTGAGATGATAAGGTCTATGTGATAATTCATAGAGCTGTACAATAGTAGGATGTATTCAGGGCTTGCAAATATAAAGAGATATGGACATTTAACTTTTTTTTTTTTAATGTTTTGGTATATTTCCCTTCCTAGGTTTGCAAAAAAATGCAGATTTATTTATAGTGAATTATATATATAATATATTGGTGCCATTTTGATCCAACAATTACAAGTTCCAGAGTTCTGCTGTAAAGCTGAGCTACCAGAACAAGAAAAGAAAGATTGAGTTGGGACAAAAACCAGACAAGGACTTCACCTTTCTTTATTTTTTTTTCCCCTCTTTTTTCCTCTGTATGTTTTAGGTCCCTCAGAGTGTCATCCAGGACTTATTGGCCATAAACACCCTCTGGAGCAGATCAACAGCAGCATTTGACTGTCACAAGTGATGTTGAATGAAAACCCCTCATTTCCTTGTGCCCCACAACATGGGATTTGTGGCCTTGCTATGCTTTGCCATGGTTGTGAAACACAAAGAAGAAGAGGAGTAAAAAAGAAATAGAAAAGTAGTTGGTGGGTAACCAGAACCAAGAAATGATTCTGTGAGAGGTCAGAAGAGAAAAGACAGGGAGGAAAGGAAAGGTAAGGCCAAGAAACATCCCAGGAAACATGCACATTCTCTTTTTATGCACAAGCATCTGGCACAAGGTGTCAAATGACCTTTCAGAAATAATTTCAGATCAGTCAGAAAAGGGGAACTACAGGGATTGGCTGCACTCTGTCCTTCAGCATCAGCAGATGCAGCCCCTGCTGAAATGGATGTGCACAGTCACCCCTGTAAATCATCGCAATCAAGAGCTGAAGAACCAGCTGGAATTAAGACATGAAGAAGACAAGGCAGGAAAAAAAAAAAAGATGCTACAAAGAAAACTCATCTAATATCTAATAAATAAGTAAAGGCTCTGAGATAGGGGGTAGCTAAGGAAAAGCAGGCCCTGATCCAGAAGCACTCTTAAGACACTGTAAATGACTCGAAGCATGGGAGGAGGCAAATACTCAGAAGCTAAAGTGCTTTGCTGGAGCACAGTCTTTGCACAGAACAGGATAACTGGATCCTAAAGATGGTAGGATGTGTTTTTAGTGCAGGAATAGGTTAGCCCTGAACTTTTCCATGTGAGCTAGGTATTATTATTTCCTCAGCTCGAAAACAGCCTGGTCCGTGCTGTGGGAGGGGTCTGGAGGAATTACTCTCCAGCGGGAAGCAGAGGGAGATTCGGCAGGACCAGAGATCAGCTGCAGGAGAGCAGCAGAAGGGGAAGGCTCATCAGCTTGCCCCAGTCAAGTTGAAGCTTTCAGCAGTGCCAACAGCAGAACTCCTGCCAAGGAGCCAGCTCTTCCCTGGGAGCGAGGGAGGAGGGATCCGTCCTGCTGCACAACTGGCCCGGTGTCCCATTTCACAGGGACAGAAAAGGAGAATTCTTCCAGTGGCCTTGCAATTCCTGCATGTTTTCTGATTTCACAGTTGATGTTTCCAGCCCTGATGGCACACTCGGATCCACAATATTTCATGTCAAGCAGGCAGAAACAAATGCACACTCGCCTAGGCACTAATTGCCAGTGAAACAGCATCTCCCACCGATTGCCAGCCCTGTCCCTGGTGTGTCCGTCAGCAGCTCTGCTGCTTCAGGAAACAGACAAAGAGGAAGGCAGGGAGGAAGACACTCCTCAGTGCAGTTTACAACCCATGGTTATGAAACTTCCCCCACCAGTGCCAGAAAATCGACTTCAAGCTGGCCCTGTTGATTGCTGAAATGTTGGCAGGGTAATCCCGTTCCCATTGAGAATGAAGAAAGTTTTGCCATAGGCACGGAGAAGAAGATAAGGATCTCTTCCTAGGAAAAGACATAGACATAACTTGGTTTTGTGGGGGAGTCCTCTGGGTGCAGAGCCTCCCAAGGCTGGTATTTACATGGTGGCTGGCTGCTGTAAAAGAAGAGTGGCTGCTATCCCCTGAACCCTTGGTTGAACAGACACTGGAATATGGAAAGTTTCAAGCTCACAGCAAATTCTCCAAACTGGGGAACCCCACTGGCTACTTAAGCTTTTCATATAATGGGTGAAAAACTGGAGGGGGAAATCTCTGGTTCAAATCCAGTAGCTTATTCTGAGAGGTTGGTTTTTTTCCTACCAGCCAGTAAATGTAAAAACAAATTTCAGTCTGCTTCGATCCAGAATATTTGATGTGAAGAAAAGCTTTAGCTTAACTTTTTTGATTTCAGAAATCTTTAGGCTGGTTGCCCTCTCCTTGTTGTTGGTGATAAATGTTTTGAATGATAGTCAAAACAAAATACCCACCATCTTCTCCATCCTAAACCATCAAAACAAATTATTTCAGCCTTTTATTTTGGGGGGGACACCAAAACAAAAACAAATAAACAAAAAACCCATACCCACATACACACACAAAATGTAATCAAATTGCTGGAACATAATATTGCAACACAAAATACCTCAAAAAAATAAAATTGTCCCTCAGCCCCTTCCCCCGGGACCAAAATTATTAGCTGAATTTATGTTCCTGCCACCCAAGATGTAAATATTTGTGGCCACCAGAAATTTCCTAGGGCAAATGTACAACTGGATCAGAGCTCTCCTCTATACCCTGCACTTCCCTCTATGACTTTTCTTGTGCCTGCTGTGTGGATTTTATAGGGAGGGTGGACAGTCAAGGAGAGGTGGCCTTTGGAAGGGGGCTGCCCTGCCTTGCTAGCCACCAGGAGTGCTTCTGCCGAGTGACCTGGGGCTGCCAGCCTTGGGACCTGCTCTGCCCTGCCGGCCCTGTCCCCAGCCGGGGTCCAGCCTGCTCTCCAGGCTGGCAGCAGTGGTGGGAAGCAAGCTGTGGAGAGCAAGATGTTGCCAAAATCATTAAAAGGCAGGAAGAATTGGCTGACAAGTGAGAAGAGGCAGTCTTGGGCAGCTGTTGAAAGAGGGCTTCATCTCTTCCACTGCTTATACCTGGGGAGATTAGGGATAAAGCAGAGAGGAAGGAAAAAGTGTTTTCTTAGGCTGTGAGAATTGAAAGCAAGGGGCATCAAAGCAACAGGGGAGTGAAAGCCAAGTTTTCTTGGCAATCATCCCTCAGCTTTAAATTCGCTGAGAATTCTCATCCTCAGCATTTGAAGGGCTTATTAATAGTTTTCCTGTAGCTGGATTTAAATCTGCATCCTAGGTTGTCAAGTCTGAATTAAAGAACCGAGTGGAAGAGGAGGAATGTCTCATAATGGGCTCTGAGCCAGCTTGGAGGGGTGCTGGTGGGAGGTTTCGCTGCCTCCAACATGAGCTGGATCTTTTTGATGTGGGAAGCATCTGCCGAGAGACAAATGGTTGGGCTTGGGATGCCCCTACCTAAAAATATCTGAGCAATTCACATCAGGGAAGCTGCTCCTTGGCACATTCCGTTCTCACCTGGATTTGCATCTTGATTTCACCTATTCTGCAACAATTAATGATTGTGTTCCAGCACTGATGATGGCACAGAGAGAGCAGGCAACCAATCACCTGGGATTTTCTTATGTGTAATAGCAAATATCCCCATATCTGTTGATATGTTGATATATACCATCATTTCTCTTTCCTAGGCATCATCATTGCCAAGTGCCCCATGTCACAGATCAAAGTAACTTAAAGTGTTTCTTAATTCACAGTAGAAATACAGCCAGGAACACATTTCTTAGCCATCAAAAAGAAAGAGAAAAAAAAGGAAAAAGAGGGGAAAAAAAAAGTTGCCCAGTGCCTGAAAGTGGCCCCTTACAGACCCATTTATTCAAGCCAGATCGAGGCATTTGCAGCCCACTTGGTAGAGGGCAGCAGGGCTCTTTGTCCCTAGAATCCACCGGGCAGGGAGAAAGGGAATGACCTGTACTTCACACTGCCAGCAGCACCAGGAAAGATGTGGAAAACACTGACGGAGAGAGGCAGTATCCTGTTTTCACTGAGGAGCCAGAACTGTGTTTAAAAACTACACTTTGCCTCCCATTCGGGCACGTGCCAAAGGCTTCTGCAGATAAGGTGTTTGCAAAGTCCTTGGAAAGCCTGGAACAGAGCGGAGTTTAGTGTATGTGATTTAGGGTTTTTGTGGAGAAAAGCAGGGAGGCGTCCTGATTACTAAGGCTCATCTCTTTGGTGATTAAAAAAATTAAAACAAACAAAAACCAAACCCAAACAACCAAAACAACAACAAAACAAAAAAACAAAAAAAAACCAAAAAAAAAAAAACCAACAAAAAAAAAAACCAAGCCAAAACCAAATGGAACACAAAGCAAATTAAAAAACCATAACAAACCACCTCTGAGCTAAACAACTTTACAAGAAGTAAGGAATGACCCAACATGACCAAAACACCTTTTTTCTACATCTAGTGAAAAGTCAGTTTCCTTACTGGCTGTCAGAATCTGGGATAAAACTACAAAGCATTGATCCTGCTGGGGGGATGCTCCTGCTTTGGGAAGCAGTGCAGGGAATGCCCATTGATTCAGGTGAATAGCTCATGAAATGACACTTCCTTCTAATCACAGCTGTGCTCCTTTGGAAGGCAAAAAATAATTTTCATTGTGTTTGTGTGTTAGCACTGTGGGCTAGTTGTTCTGGATGCATTTTGGTTAATTCAAAGCCTCAGACTTCCAGGATTCTGCTCCAGCTTTGTAATGTTAGACTTCTCTGACACAGGTGGATGTCAGATCTGACCCGAGTGATGTTCATTGAGCCAATAATTTCCACTCTGCTTCTGCACTCCATTTGAGGGGACCTGGAGCAGTTCAGGGCATGCAGGCTTGCTGAGCACAGAGTAGCATATCTGTTTGATAACATAGCTGCCTTTCAAAAACTCCAGAGAGAAAAAAAAGATAGAAAGAAAAAAAAATAGAAAGAAAAAAAAATAGACTTCTCCAGATTGCACAGAACTTTCTATTCAATCCAAAACCTGCTATCTGAAATTTCAGAGTTTCTGTCGTATTTTTCCCAAGCTAAGAAAGGATTGTTAGTTTGTTTTCATTTTGAGATATTTTAGGTTTTTTTAAGTGGGGGGGCTTAGACTCAGGAGGAACTAATGGATTGATTAATGCCTTTACTTTCTTCTGCAAATGTTTGGGACAGCTGTCTCTCCCCAGAACCATGGGGTGTTTGAGGTGGGACTGCCTAGAGCCACAGCTCAGTGAACTTTTTGTTCATTTGCAGCTCTGGCATGACTCTCACCCATCTTTCTGCTGTTCTCTTCTCTCTCCTCACTGCTTGCCCAGTTGTGTTATTACAACTGCTTGCAGGCTTAAGTGTAAAACAAACAAAACACACAAAAGCACCCTCCAAAACCGAACTAAAACAAGGGTGTTTTAAAATGAGATAATTTTCCTCTTTCAGTTCAGCTGCAACAAACTTGACTGAGTGGGCAGGAGTGAGAGGTAAAGGACGAACTATGAACAAATTGTTCCTTTTGGAAAAAGCCAGTGTACATCAAATCACAGCCTTGATTTTTTTTTTTCCCGTTGGAGCTGTTCAGTTTTTTGCAAGTAGCTCCCAGCATATGGGGACAAAAAAAAAAGAGAGGGAAGGACTTTTTGCAAGCTGGTGAGCAGGAGAAGAAAAGAGGTGCATTTAAGGCTTTACTTGGCAAAGTAGCAAAGCAGCCCTTGAACGAAGTCTCCTGTTTCTGGGGAAGGAAGGGAATAACCTCTGGGATCCCTTCCCCTCTTCCCTGTGCCCAAAGAAGGTGGAAATTTGCCATGAGCAGCAAAATAAATATATTAAGGGAAGCAGGAGGCACAGAGACACGGGAGGAAGGCAGCATCATGACAATTTCAGCCATGTGCAAGAGTGGGTAGACAGGCCTGCAAGTCTGTCACCTTCCACCAGTTCCTGATACTTTCTTCTACGTGACAGAGCAGGCAAAAAGCAAAACTGAGTGAGAGGGATGTGAAGCATGACAAAATTAGAGGAGAAATATGGGGGAGGATATCAGGGAAAGGACTGGTTAGGGAATTCGCTAGTTTCTTCTGTCTGAACAGGTAATGTGCAATTCAGGTTGTGTATTTAAAGGACAACCTGTTGGGATAGACTCCTGGAATCACCTGAGGTGAAAGAGGCTAAACAAGTGGCTGTTCTTGCCGTTGTGTGCTGCAATATCCATGTGCAAAGCACAAATAAGCAAATTGCCAAGGACAGGTGATGACTAAGAGAACCTTCCAGCGTTGCCAGTGCTCTCACTGAAAGCTCTGATCACAGAGGTTTTCTGCTTGATAGTAGCAGTGGAAACTCCCAGCTTATGCCCAGGATATTTGGACATCCTGGTTTCCACATGCACTTTAGATCCTTCTCTCTGCCTCCCTGCAGAAAACCATATTGCTGAACCCTCGGAAAGCAGGGAATTTCTGTTTTGTCTGGATGTTTGAGTGGCCATGGAGAAGGACAAGGAAGCCTTCTGGGAGGACACTTATGAAAGGTTAATTACCCAGTCTGTTCAGAGGAGAAATGCTTGGTGTATCTACTCTAACAGACTGCAGCACCGTGAAAAGACCTTCAGAGATTACTGATACCAGAAAAAAACAGAACAAGTCAAGGCCAGTGTGGGCGAGCAATATTTTAAAACATATGACACTTTCAATAAGCCTGGTGATTCTGCTGATAGGAAGTGTCTGGTGACACTGCTGATTGGAAATTTCAGTGGTCCTTGTCCAGAATGCAGCCTTACTAGGATAATGTTTTTTAGAATCTATGTGGAATCAAAAAGGAAAAACAAAGAAAAGAAGCTGGCTTTATGCACCACCAGGGATTCATTTATGAAGAACTGCATCCCCCCACCCAAAAAAGAAAAAATTTAACAAATGTACACTTCACTCTCATCAGGAGTTTGCTTGCTTGTCCTCAAATGACACAAACAGATTAATTGAGAGCACTAGATTCAGTTTTTAATCACTTGAAGCATATTTTCATATTCTCTTTGGCATTACTGGTGATTAACATAAATACAAAGCTCAGTGTAACAATATATATATACAGCTGGCAGTGTAATGCAAAATCAAAAATGTCTGAAAGGATGATTACCACTAATTAATTACTGACATGTTCACATCACCAAGTCTCTGTGGCTCACTGACTGCAAAGCACTGAAGGAGTTAATAAAAGATGCCCTTAGCATCTCTCTGGGAGCTGGCAGAATGCACAGGAAGAAGGAGAGCCCAGCTGCAAGGCCTGTTCATGTGGGTTATTTTGTTTAAACACCTGCCTGATCAACTCTTGGGACATGATCACAGATTTTCCAGGAAAGCTTACAAATAAAAATGTGGGAGAAGCCACACTCACCCAGTGGGAGACCTCTTTTCTTTGTGTCTCCTTGTGGCTCCATCTTTGGGAATGCATCATTTATTAGCCACCTAAAGGGGAAAAAGTTGCTTGGTGTAATTTGTCAAGGTCCTGATTCACAACGATTACCAGACTGGGAATTTTGAGTGGTTTAGGGGGGTTTTTTGTTGTTTTTCTTTTGTTTGTTTGGTTTAGTTTGGTTTTTGTGGTGTTGGGTTTTTTGGGTTTTGTTTGTTTGTTTGTTTGTTTGTTTGTTGTTTTTGCTTGGTTTTTCTGGGGGAGGGTGTTGTGGATTTTGTTTGGTCTGGTTTTTTGGGTTTTTTTAGTTTTTGGTTTTGGTTTCAGTTTTTTTGGTTGGTTTTGGGGGAGTTTTTTGGGGGTTTTGTTGGGGATTTTTTGTGGGTTTTTTGGTTATTTATTTGTTTGGGGTTTTGCTTGTTTTATTGGGGTTTTTTGATATTTTTGATTGTTTGTTTTGGTTTTGGTTGTTTGGTTTGGTTCGGTTTTTGGGGGGTTTGTTTGTTTGGTTTGGTTCGGTTTTTGGGGGGTTTGTTTGTTTGGTTTGGTTCGGTTTTTGGGGGGTTTGTTTGTTTGGTTTGGTTCGGTTTTTGGGGGGTTTGTTTGTTTGGTTTGGTTCGGTTTTTGGGGGGTTTGTTTGTTTGGTTTTGGTTTTTTGGTTTTTGTTTGTTTTGTTTTTTTTTTTCTTTTGGGCATTTATTTATTTTTTTGACCACATGGGGCCTTCTGTGCCATGGGCAGGAGGACTATCTGGAAGATGAGCAGCACAGTGGCAGTCACTCCTTTCTCCCTGTGTTTAGAAAGCAGAGGGTGAGGGATTGGCCTCTCAGGCACTGATTTCCTGGATTACACTGTCAGGAATGCACTGCTGGTCTCAAAGTGGGCTAAAGCAACCTATGAAAATGAGTGCTTATTCTTAAGAAAAACATTCCTGCGTGGAGTTCATTTGGAATAGCTGCACGCACAGAAGCTCTTAATAGCCTGAGGACAAAAACGAAAGCAACTACTGGGAGGTGGTCTTACTCACTCTAAAAAATATTCCTTCAGCAGCAAAACCAAAGAGAAGAATTAGGACTTCTGCCCACCTCCTAACTGCTAGGAGGAAGAATGAGCCTCAAATATTTGTTTGCAAGCAGTTTTTACAGAAAAAACACATATGGCTGCCCTTGGTTCTCCTTTTGTGTGACATTAAATTAGCTCAGATATGGCATCCTTTCTGAGCTGTGATGTGCCCACCCAGAAAACTTGCAGTGTTCAGAATTATAGCCTGTCCACAGAAACAAGCCCAGTTTAACCCACCACATCTTTCACACACCACTGACTTCACTGTTATCTTGACTTAGACTTCAGAACTGGCTCCTCATCAGAGTTACCACAGCAAGTACAGCATGAGTAATTTGATTTTTATTTATTTATTTATTTATTTATTTATTTATTTCTAGATAATAATATAATTATAATCTATATTTTATATATATAAATATGTATATATGATATATATATATATATATATACACACATAGAGGAGATTATTGTGGTATCATAAGAGCTTGCATATTTACTTTCAGGAAACCTGAACTATAAATAATGGAAACACAAACAACAAGTGTGCCCCCAATCAAGGTGTTGTCAACTCTGTGTGTTTTTCTGGGTGCTTGCTGTCTGGGACCTCCCCTGAACTCTCACTGCTAAAGGGAAACCATACCCTGGTGATACACAGTGCACACTCCTCCTTACATGTGACAGCAGCCTGCTTTGCTTTAGATAATACCAACAGACTGGAAATCTCTTTTTTTGCCCTCTGAAAACTGTTTAAAAAACAGTGCCTGCAGACTGGCTGGCTCCATCAATAAACCCAAATCCTACAAAATCTAAGAACCTGCCTGCTAAAAACAGCACCACAAGATATAATTTAGGCATGAGGAGCACAGCTCTGAAGAGAACTGGATGAATCCACTTGAAATAAATGCTCTCTCACAGCACTCTTGGGTTGTTTTCCCTGGTCTCTGGTAGGTAGCTTTGAGCTTAAAAGAAGGGAGTTCATCTAAATATAAAAAAATGATGTAACTGGTTAAAAAGTTGAGTTATCAAAACAAAATACTCCTTCTGTCTTGTATATGAAACAAAACCCCAAGTCTCTGAAAGGCTAAAGGTATATGGAATAAATCCACACAGTGAAAGAAACCCTATACCTCTTGGTCCAACCTATGACCAAAATTAACAATGGATGAAAGGGAAGAGCATGGTTTTATTTTAATTTTCGGGGCAAGGCTGTCCTTTTGAAGAGGAAAGAAGAATTAGCAAACCTGGGTAAAAATTGCCTGAGTAAAAATTGATTTCTCGTCTGGTGCAAGAACCATTGTTGCCCTTTTTTCCTTCGAGGAAATTAGACCTTTATGTTCGAATTCATAAACCCGGGTGACGTTGTTTGCCCCAAAGGACTTGTTTGCACCCCTCTGCTCTTGTGGGTGAACATTCTCACTTGCAGACAGAGCATTAGAGGGAGCTGGAGCACTAGGCTGGAAATGAAGAATTCACTGCAGACACCGCGGGGCCAAGAGAGGGGCCCTTGGTGCTGTGGGAGCTCCCAGCATGGGGTGGAGGGTCTGCCATTCCTGGATGCTGCTTCCCAAACCTCTGCTGCTGCAGAAATGCTTTTCCCAGCCCGTGGCAAGCGGAGAGGAGAGTTTGGCACCTCTTGGCCCGGGTATCCCAGGGATGGGTGGTAGAGGAAGGAGCTGCAGCGCTGCCTTTACACAATCTGGAAAAACAACCATAAAAACCAGGACGTGATCTTTGGCGTGACTTCTTAAACAAGTGCTTCAAGTCTTTGTGATCTTGCCTGCATGTTCCTTGACCCATTTGCCTCTCCAGGGCTCAGAGGGTGCTGGAGGTAGAGGTTGAATCATGCTGGAGATGCCTAATGACCCTCCAAAACGCAACCACTCATCTGCAGCTTCCAGCTGGGTCTGGGCTCGCCCAGATGACTTTGTTTTTGGGTAAAAACACCATAGTTCCACAGCATTGTTTCAACCGTGTGCCAGGTAACACCACCCAGCGATCACCTTGACTCTCTGACACTGCAGAATGAGCGGCTCATAATGGCAGTGGATTGCCATCCATTGTTGGGAGACAATTTGCAAGGCAGCCTAAGGGAATTTGGCGCCCCATTCCTATTGAATTACAATGGGATTTGGGCATTGAATTTCCTCAGTTAGTCCTTTCAAACTTCCCCTCCTTTTTAAAGTAATAAAGGTGGCATTTTCATAAGGACTCTTGTGCCGGCTTCTCTTGAAACTGCTTGACGTTTTTTACCACTTCAATTAAAGCATCATTTGGGCAACGCTGTGCGATTTTAGAAAAATTCACGGTGGGGATTTTGAATCATTTGCCCTCTAAAAGTTTGTCCAAAAGATTAATTTAGGGAAAAAAAAAAAAAAGAAAACATTTAAAAGACATGAAGGAATGAACTACTGAGCTCAGTAGAGAGAAGGGAACTTGATGAGATTTAATAAGTAAATTCCAAGGTGCACTCCAAATTCATCTTGGTTATCTCAGCCTCAAGTAGCTTTTGAAAGCCATGATATTTATTTAGCTATGGAAGATATGAAGGGGTTTCCAAGACACTTTCCAGCGATGATACACCAATATACTAGAAAATCAGCTTTGAAGACAGAGACCTAATTAACTTCCTTGAAGATGCTTTATCATCTTCATCTAGGTATTTGTTAAAAGCCTCTTTTAAACTACATTTATGGATTATTAGCTATTAACTTAATTGTGTGACTTTTAGTCAAATCAGAAAACCTCTGAAGTCAAATGTAAACCAGAGTCTACTGGCATAGCTGCGTATCTGGAAATGGCTTGAGGTTTTTATTAATTCTCCTTGAAAATACAGGACTTTCTTTAACAGACTGGAAGCCCAGCCCCGAAACTAGGCAATTATCCCTCTCGGCCCGTGTTTTTACCACAGTTTTAAACCGAGATTGCACAGGGGGGGGTGACACATGGTTAACAATAGGAGATCGTTAACTTAAACATCTTCCATTTGTGTGGGAGCATCGGTAATTCGACGGGAAGGATGAGGCCCTGAGTCCGTGCTGAGGACAGGCTCCAGGCTGTGGAATTTTCCCGGAGCCGGAACAAAAGGGAGCCAGGTATCAATGCAGGCATCTAAAGAAGCACAAGGGATGAGATTCAGGAGACAAAGCTCCAGGATGAGGAGGACCCCTGAGCAGGATGTGCTTACTTGGCAGGTGGCTTTTGTTTACTTGCAGGATCAGCCAAGCCAGGAGGAAACTGGGCTGGGCTGCAGAGAAGCTGCAGCAGGATTCAGACCAGGGCTTTTGTGGGGAGAAAGGAACACCCTGATCTCCTTAGTGGATGCCTCAGGCCAGAGAGGAACAATGAGGGTGAGGCAAGCAGGCAGAAAGAGCAGCGTTTGGTTTGGTCTGAAGCTGTTTTAGTGCTGGGAAGGTGGCACAGGGCTCCCAGAGAGGATCTGCACCTCCTGCCCGCAGTTATCTCTGGTTCTAAGCAATGCCCTACTCTGGGAAGTCGGCATGGGCAGCATTGCTCCGGGGCTCTGAGCTGCCTGGGTCAAATTCCCACTTTTATGGAGATCTTCAAGGGTTCTGCCAAGCAAAGGAGGATGGTGTGACTTAGGCCACTGTAATTTTATGAAAGCAAAACTCCACCAATTATATATCCAAGTCCTAAGCAAGCAGCTGAATGAAGTGTCCAGCCCTGGGAACTGCAACTGGGTTTCATTGTTCATTCTGGTCTTCAAGGACCAGAAAATGAACTTTTTCTTTAATAGTGAAATAAACTCACCTGCATCTGACCAACTAAATACTCTGTATCATTTGTGATTAGCATCGTCATAGTGAACTTAGACTCGTGCAGTGCCTTACACTGTTTGTTCCTCCATCCATTTAAAAAGTTACTCACTCATTCTGAAGTCCCTTACCTCAATAGACTGGCCCTTGCTCTACCATCAAATTGTTTTTCTTGCACTTGTAGTGTTTAGAAACAGGACCAAACAGGAAATAATCTACTTTCGGTATATTTGGAAACTTCTTTTCTTTGTAGAAGCAAGCTCAATGCACAGAGAAATTATGTGTTCAGTCCAGCAAATATGTTCTAAAAAACTCCTCCAAAATGTGGAGGTAAGTATAAATTGCAAATAGGATCTACAGAAAAAATTGAGCTAAAAGGAAAAATGTTTTTGGATGGGGGTGAAGGAAGGCAGGAGAGCAAGGTCTCGTTTTTTTGGTTGGTTTTTTTTTTTTTTTCCTAATTCCATGAAGATTATAAATATAATAACTAAAACAACCCTTGCAAGAGATTATTAGAATTTAAGCTCAGCACTTCTATTAGCATTTAATGCTGCAAAAATATGTGCAAACATATCCAGAGGAAACAGAACATTTCCTCACCTACTGGCTGCCCTTCAGCTAACAGGATTTAGTTATTTAAATGCATATATTTGAGCTACTGGACTATTTGGACTCTGATCTAAAAAAACCACCAAATTTGCAAGCAGGGAGGAACTGCAACGTTCAAGCAGAGGTCTCTGATTTGGCAGCAACAAAGAGATTCCTCTCTGTAGCTCAGCAGTGAGGCACATATCTGCTGAAGATGTGATACTGCAGGCAGCAGTTCTCCTCCTGAATGTTGCAGGAGATGTTTCTTACACCCAGGCAAAGGCTGATGCAGCCAGCAGGACCCAAGGTCTGACACAGATTTGGGTTGTCAGACCTTGGTCCTCCTTGCTGTCCCCTCCTGCTCTCAGCTCAAGGCACTGCCCTCCACCTCCCATGCAGGTTTGACTGTCTGATGGGTCTGATTGTGGATACAGGACAAAAATTCTCTTTGACTCTTCCTCAGGTGAGAGAATTAAAAAAATCCCTAAAAACTTAAAAAGAAAAAACCCAACGAAAACCAAAACCAAACCAATCCAAAACAAAACAAAACAAAAAAAAACCCAAAAACAAAACAAAAAAAACCAAAAAAACAAACAAACAAAAAAAAACAACAACAAAAACAAAAACACACAAAAAACCCGCCAAACCCCCCCCAAAAAAACACCAAAAAATCCCCATCCAATAGAGGAATTTTTTAATTCTAGTATTCTAGTGGCACTGGCAGTTTATTACAAGACTCCTTACTGCTTACTGCAGACAGCCAATTCCAATAGGAATCTTCTAGGCTTGCTTACAAGTGCTCTGAGAGCAGAGAGATAGCCAGAACTGTTCAATCACACTTGGGCCAAGATATATTAGTAACGCCATTAATATTATTTGGCATATTAATAATGCAGATAAACATTTTGAGCAATACCTTTGTCATAAAGATGGGAGGGGAGGGTCATCTGACATTTGTGGGTGTGCAGGGCCCATCTACCTTTTCTTTGAATGTGGAATTTATGACCCTGGCTGCTCAATTCAGCATTCCAGGAGGAAAACTCAAATGACTTGCATGATCATCTGGACCCTCTTGCTCCTCTGTGAGTTATGGGGTCACAGCTCCAGTTCCTCATCTCCTCTCTGCTCTATTTATTGTCTGTCCATCCCTGCAAAACATTTCTGTGCTCACAGCTGCAGTTCCTCCAGAGCCCAGCACAGAGGCCAGTTCCAACTGGAGTTTCCAGGATCTCCCCACATGCAAACAGTCTTATCAGGTGACTTTTCCATAAACTTTTTCCTGCCAGAACCCTCCTGTGGCTCAGTTTTACCTTAATTTTTGAGCCTTGGTATGAGAAATCTGACTAAAGAAATCTGCAATCTACAATCTGAAATTGCAGATTTCAGCCCTTTAGGAAGCAGAGGGAGGATGGAGCCAGACTCCTCTTAGAGCTGCACAGCAACAGGGTGAAAGGCAATGCAGCAAGCTGAGTTTTGCCTGCATCTGGAGGAATAGAAAAGCCCACAGGGTGGGTAATGAAACACTGGAACAGAGGCCCTGTGTTCTCATGGGACCTTTCCTCTTGGTTTTAAAATTCAACTTGTCAAGACTTGGAGCAAAGTGACCTGAGTGAGATATTGAACCATCAGATGGCCTCCAGAGCCAAATTATTTTGTTAATCTCTATCTACTTATTATCTTACATATTTAGGCTACTGGGGTTTTAGAGAACACAACAGTATTAAAATTTTGACAACAGACTGCATTAATGAATAAATAAACATACTTTCCTCCTATCTTGGCGTTAATAAAATTTTATCTAATGCTGAACAACACTAATTCTATTTTACAAAAAAATGCAGGCTGATAAAGAGCAAGTGTGGCTTTTGGAGAAATGTACGTCAGAAAGATCTTCTGCAGCAGTTTCTTTTCCTTTTTTTTTTTCCTTTCAAATTACAAATGCAGAAAGAATCAAAGGGAACGCATTTTCTTGTTATCTGTGGTTTGCAAATCAAATCATGTTTGGTGTTTTTTCTCAGTGACTGTTGGGCATCTTTGTGGTTTTCTGCTTGGCTTTTCAAAAATTGCATACAGAGTGGGTATGGCCACAGTAATTACTGTTTCTTCCATAATTTTCCATGCATTCTCATTTCAGTGGGACAGGGCTGCCCAAGAAATGACAGGATTTTAAAGACCCCAAACATGTGTTTGCCATCTTAATTCCTCATTTATGTCATTGAAGACTTTGCTCTCTGGTTAATTTTAGTGTAACCTATACTACAAATATGTGAAATATGCTAATTAATTAACTTCTGCTTTAATTCTTGAAATAGAAACTGATCCAGCATTGTCTTTGAAAGTGATTCTCCCCATATTTATGATGAAAAAACATTAAATCATACATTTGGACTTTCATGGTGAAGCTAATAAGAAAAGGTTGCTAAGTAAGTTTTCCAAAACTTGTTGTAGATTGTGGCATAATAAACCCCTGGCTTTCATGCTCTGAGAAATTGTTTGGATGTTACAAATGGTGATACTCTTGTTGCTTTTCTTGTCTCTAATGGAGAAGAATCAGGACACTGTGGTTGTTGGAGGTCTTGATAAAATACACTGGAGTCAGAGGAAGAACATTTAGTGACTTCAGGACTGCATGAACAGGAATAACAACCCTAATTTTGAATTTCTTATGCTCCTGTTTAACCTTTGATTAGTCCAGATGTTCTTAAAAGTTAATATGGTCTCAAATTGTCCATAAATCCCTTCAATCTTAAAGCCTTGTTTCCTCCCCACCTCTCTTTGAATAGAAGAACAAGCAACTTTATAAAAAAATAAAGTACACAATTTATGGCATTCCATCACCAGAACAGAGAGGATAACGCTCACGAATGACATGAAACTGGGTGCCTGATTCCCAAATATTTCCTTTTATTTTTTTTTAATTTGGTGGAAACCATGAAGAATGACCCCAGATCTCCCCCCCAAAAAAACCCTGTGGGAACCAGCACTCCAGCCTTAGGTAGGAGAATGGGCAGCCTAAAGCCCAAAGCAGCAGACAAATCCCTGGAGAGCAGCTTTTCCATTCAGGCAAGCTTGAGGAAGGGAATATCTGCACAAAAAGCAAATTTACTTTGCTGGTGGCTGTTTTGTTGGCTAATTCCAGCCCAGGTTTCCTTTCAGCCTGACCTCCTGCCACATGGCTGGGATAGTCTGATGCTGCCACCGGTTGCCATGGCAATGACAGTGATGATGGCATGTGCTCAGCATAGCCAAATTTGAACCTAATGAGAGCAGATGTGACGTGGAGCTCTGCTGCCCGAGGAGCAGACCTGGTTATATCTCCATGTCTTTTTCTAGGAGTTGTGGAGACTTAAATGCAGCTCTCTGTGAGTGCATTAGCTGTGAACACCAGCAGGGTCGGATGAAAATAATCTCTGCTCTCTGTAAACATCGTTTCATGAAGCTGAGCACACACCCACGTGAGGAGAGCTGAGAGAGAGGACAAGCCACAAGGAAAACAAGAAGTCTCTTCCATTGGCAGCTCCCTCTTGCTGATGTGCATTATCTTCCTTTAAACGTAAGCAGATTCCTGTATGTGGCTGTGTGTTATCAGTTTTGATCTCTTCACTTTCCTGAGAAAATAACTACTTCCAGTAGCTGGGAGCCTGTGTGACAGGCTACGCAGAGCTGCAGAGCACCATGAATAAATTGTGGCTGTCACCAACTTCTCTGCCTAAACAGGACTGTTACAAAAATAAAATAGTG
>NW_005054468.1:574413-575949 GCF_000277835.1 Geospiza fortis
CAGCCACTGCTCTGAAAAACCACGGGGAGATAAAGGGTCCTGGTGCAATAAAGCAACATTCAACCCAAATGCTTTATAGCCAGTTCCACCCCTGCTGACTTGGGTTAGGACCAAGGACTCAGCTGGATCACAATCAGGAGGGAAGTTTAAGGCTGTTTCTTAACTACTCTAAAGTTTCTTGGGGAGAGATTGAAGCTCCAAAATTCTCCCTGTTCTTGGTGTGCTGTCAGATGGGGATGCCTGAAATGAAGCAGCTCTGAGCCTCACCCATTGCTATGTGTGAGTTGTCTCATGTTGCAAGAACTGTGGCTTTATCTCTAAGTTTGTAGAAAACAACTCCAACTTTGGCTGCAGGTGCAGCACTTGGAGTAGTTTTACCTGCATATTGGGGTGGAATAAGCCAGCCTTTGTATGTGGAGTCCTCCCTGTCTACACTTTTTCTTGAGGTTTTTCAAAGACCTGATTCTCAACCAGAAGTTCACATGAAAATATTAATTGCTGTGAGGACTTTGCACTGAAACTGCCCAGTGGATTTTCCAGCAGTGGACAGGTTATTCAGAGATTATTTGAGAAGCCATTTTAATCATCTACATTGGACTAAAACTAACTAGGGAAAACCTGGAAATTGCTGATGAAAAACTAAGGCACACACCATCCATATTTGTTTCTAAACATGAAAAACAGACAAGACAAATGAACAGAATGAAGAGTAGCATATAATTTTCTTAATCTTAATCATGCATCATGTGTCAAGAAGACGTGTCTGTAGAGATGACACACCTTGCCTAAAAGGTAGTGTAGACTGTGTTGTTCTTTCAAACACGTGCTGCTGTTTTTCCTATTCTCCCTGCAGCTCCTTGTCCCTCCTTTGTTAAGAAATTCATCAGAAGCTTAACCAAACTCCTATATCCAGATTTTAACTTTAAGGAAGTCAAAGTTCAAAGGAGGAACAGCAAGGAGGGCAGGCAACCTGCAATTTCAAAGGGAAGCCTTGCCCCTCATCAACTTCCATCCACTTCCCCAACCTCACATCCCAGCGGGATGCACCTCTAAAAGGTGCTGGTAGCCCTTTAGGAGAGCAGAATTCGCTGTGCTCCTGCAGGGTGATTCATCCTCCATCATCCATTATCCATACATCATCCATCCGTCCGTCCGTCCATCCATCCGTCCGTGCGTCCATCCATCCGTCCATCCATCCATCCAACCATCCATCCATCCATCCATCCCTCCATCCATCTATCCATCCATCCATCCATCCATCCGTCCATCCATCCATCCATCTCCATCCATCCAACATCCATCCATCCATCCATCCATCCATCATCATTCCATCCATCCATCCATCCATCCCTCCATCCATCCATCCATCCATCCATCCATCCATCCATCCATCCATCCATCCATCCATCCAACCAGCCATCCATCCAACCAGCCATCCATCCGTCATGAATCCGACCATCCGTCCATCCGACCATCCATCCATCCATCCATCCATCCATCCATCCATCCATCCATCCATCCATCCATCATCCACCC
>NW_005054468.1:581372-591642 GCF_000277835.1 Geospiza fortis
CAGTTTTAGATAGCAAGCTGAGTAAGAGCTTTCAGAGCCAAGGCAGTATCCTCTGCATCCTCATGACTTCAGCCACGTCATCCAGCCCTCATGTGTGAATTTGCCTGACTGTCAGCCAGAAATCTTCCTGATAGCCCCTCGACTCCCTTCACTGCCAGTTTTTGGGACCATGTGACAAAAGATCAGGAGAAGCTTTCTTTGATCAGTCTTCAAGTATGCCACGAACATTATTTTTCTTTTTTTGTAAATACAAGTTTGACTCTCTGTGCCTGAGATCAACAGCAGTTTTGCTTCTCATCTTCATGGGATTTTTAGAAGGGCACTTAGCAATTCCTGTGCCTCTGTTCACCAACAACAGGAATGTTTTTTTCCAAGTGCTGGCACTACATGGGACAAATAAGGAAAGAAGCTAGAAAACCTTGGGCTTGATATACAAGTGGCCCAGTTGCCTCCAGAAAGAAGTCCTGAAATGGGAAACTTCAAGTACCCCAGACTGCACAAATCTAGCCAAGTGTGGACATCCAAGTGTGACACATTCAGTCCACTGAAAATGTTTGCAAGAGCAGAGCAATCATCACTTCAGCTCTGTGAGCTCTCACTACTTGATTGACCTTACAGAATGATGAAGTGCAGCAGAGTCCATCCAAGAGCAGTTCAGATCAAAATTCAGATCAAAAAGTGATTTTCATCACCTGAAAACAAAAACTAACAGAGCCAAAACTGTGGATTATACAGGTGAGTGGTCCTAAATGAGCCTCATTTATTAATTCTTCCAAACAGCAAACATGCAATCAGGTCAGGGAGAATTGCTAACCTGAAACAATAATTATGATTTGCCTTTTGTGATTTAGCAATTAATTAGCATATGACTAGTGAATATTAGGCATTTACAAGATTGCAAATCTGTAGTCCCAACCCCAGCTGGAGGCTCTGTTAGACTACACTGCTAACATAAGTCTTAATAAGTGGATTGGTAATCTCTGTTATGGGTTTCTTTCCTGTTCAGAGCGTAGGAAACATCCCATTCCTCTAGGTCTGAACCAGGATTAATTGATTGGTCTCATATGAACCTGAAAGCCATTAAGAGCATGAAGGATGAAAGGCAATTCAAACTGCTTTATTACCATTTTCTACTAAAGTACCAGTTTAGACTCTGGACCTACTGTGAAGCAGCAGGTTTCCAGATATTGACTGTGCTGGCATGTGCTTCTGGAAAAGAGGAAACGGCTGATTCCTAAAAGCAGAAACATCTGCTCGAGTCATGAACACTTTCTGTCTGAGGCCAAGCAGCAGGACTGATAAAGAAGTCCCTGTGCTGCCAGCCACATTGGCCAGAATCACAGCAAAACAGTGGTGAACTGTGAACCATGCTGATCCTCCTTCATCCTCAAGCTAAAATATTTGTTTTATGGGGCTCACCATAGCCCTTACCATGCTGGCTTTCACAAATAAGGCACAGAGAGCCTTTTTTCCCCCCCAGGCGTGGGTGGAGGAGCAGAGTTGTTTGCCCAGGAGAGTCATCCAGGAGTCCAGAGAGGCCAAATTTGCCAGTCTGGGCACTGCACTAGGAGAATACACATTTTTTATTATGGTTGCTCTCATACACTGATTTCTTGGGCTTTTTGATGCATTTGTTGGCTCATTTAAATCAGTGCATCTACCAGAGTGTTCCTGACAAGGCAATGAACAAGTATAAAAGAAATTTGGCCCAGTGAGTACAATACTGATATTAGGAGCCCATCTAAGATGCTTCCTCATCTGCTCTGAGTTCAGTTTATTTGACAGAACTACAAAAGTAAAAAAGTGACCATTCCAATGCTTTTCTTGAAGCAGCAGAGCTGCAAAACCCAGGCATAAATATCAAGACACTTTTGATAGTTTAGTACTACTGGCAAGTGAATATGACAGAGGAACCTAACCCTTGGGGTACTGGTCTGATGTTCTTAAAAGGAAAATCTTCTCCCCCTTTTATCATGAATTAGAAGAATTTGCATCAGAAGAATAACATTCTTAAAGTCAAAAAGCAAAGGGACCAGGCTGTAAAATTCAACCTTGTATCAACGAGCAGTATGTGTGGACTCACATTCTGCAAAACAAGCAGAGCAGGGGTTGAATTTCTCCCACTGAAGCCATCAGATATCGACCACAATCATTTCCTAAAGTCCTCGTGGAACACAGGGGCCACAGGGATACAGCCCAGAGAGAAGGAGGGTGCACAGCTGACCTGTGGGACACATTTTCCAGCTCCTGCCACATCTTCCTTACAAATTGCTTACCACTGTTGCCTGCTTCACAGCTCTGTGGGGACATTTCCTGCTCCAGAACTGACAGTGCAGCCTTTGATCCTGCCTGAATCCCACAAATGAGAACCTACAGCAAGGGGCTCTTTCTTCTTCTTGCTCCCAGCCCTCACCAAACCACATCTACACCTGCACTTCAGCAATTCACTCCAGCACGTGCTTAACATTACGGTCATGCAGGACTTTATTGTGATTAAAGTTAAGCATGCATTTAAATGCTGTGTGGAGCTGGGACCTCAGTGAGGATGGCTGTTGGATCAGCCTGCTATGACCTCTGCTGAGCTGATTATAACTCAGCCTTTTGTAGCATTCTATTTTTTCCCCAAAAGTCATAGTTTGCTCACTGTGTCTTATAACCGAAATTTAAATGGTCCTGGTTTTAGGTTTTTGTTCTTTTTTTTCTCTCTATAACATTGTGCAAATGAAATAGATTTTTCTATTCCTGCAAATATTTGAGATGATAGGAAACATGTCCCACACCCCTCAGCTTCCCCCAAACTCATTCTGTAACACCTGTACACCAACGAGGCATGTGAAACATAAACATACCTTTTAAAGTTCTAGGAAGGAAATAAAATCAGTTTCTGTAAAAATTTCAACTTTCTGCAAACAAAGTTTAAGATAAAACAGGTGGGTGTTGTCTTTGTGTGTGTAGCAGAACAAAGAAGAATGGTTAATCACCCCATACCACAGAGATTTCTGACTTGTCCTCTTCTGACCACTGGAAAATGTGGTGGCATAAATAATCACGCAGATTTCCTCCACTTTCTCTTCTGAAGGAACATTGCTTCCCTGCTGGAAGCTCAGAGAGGAACTCTGAATACGCCTGACTGACTGAGAAGCAGATCTTTAATTTTTGTTTTGCAGATTCATATCTGTGGATTATGCTAGTCTACTATCCCAAAAGGGGAGAAAAATAAAAAAAAAAAAGAAAACAAAAGAGAAAACAAACAGGCCATGGGATCATCTGCATCACTGCTGTGAACAGATTAGCCCCATGTCATGTAAAAACTCCTTATCACACACCTGGGATTTAACCTGTGAGGACTCACTCCTTTGCTGTGTGGCCTTGCATGTCCATTTCACCCTGAAGTTCCAAAGGCAAAACATTCCAACATCGTTTTTTTCCAATTTACCTATCGCCCATATTATGAGCAGAGACAGCTGATCTTCCTTCTGATTTTTAATTCTTCCCCTTTTCTGTCCAGAAGGACTGCTTAACCTAAAACCTTAATCCTTAAGCTTGGAAAGTCTGCAGTCACTTGCCTTCATAACCATGTTAGCTTTATCACTGCATCATCAGAAGTGCTATTTTTTAATTTTTTTTTTTTTTAACAGAGAAGTCGATGTGCTAAGCCTCTCCTCCAGCACTGCAGTCTTCTGATATTTCACCCTCAGATACAGCTGGTGTCCTCATAGCTGGAGCACTTGGTTAATTTAGGTTCATTTTATCATACCCAGCAAGCCAGGAAATCTTGGCTAATGGAGAACCAAAGGATTAGTAAAAATTTCATATCTTACCCTGAGAGAGGAGAAAAAGAGCTGTTTGAGCAGACAAAAACAGGCGTGAAAGGCCAGAAATGTGAAGTCAAGGAAAGCTGTGCCATCCACACCAGCAGGGCAGAATTTTTACCTGGGATGTTTTATTTGGTTCCTGGGTGCTCTTAGATTTGGCTCTGCTCTCCTTGGGCAGCAGCTTCAGCCCTGGTTTGTTTTTTTGGTTTTATTTTTTTCCCAGGGAGAAACCACTCGTATAATTGAGCTTATGATGTTTCCTTTTTCTTTCCCTGAGAGTGGCTAATAACCTCACCCTTTATTAGAGATGGGAAAAAACACATAAGAAAGAGATGCTGAAAACCAAAATTCATTATTTCTGCCACTCATGGAGGACTTTTTCTTCATTAAGAGAGTTATCTTGAGGGCATAAGGGAGCTTTAAATCCTTTTTCTCTGGTTCAGGCTTCTGTTGTCATACACTTTTACCACTCCATCAAAGCATTTCTCCACTGACAGCCTTGGCACTTCATTTATTTTTTTTTTTGGTTTTTCTACTACACCTTTCCCCCAGCTACCTGTCCACAGGATTTGTTCCTTTAAAGGCTTACAGAACTTCTCCTTGATACATGAGATCCCTCTTTTAACATGAGATATGCGAAATATATGCTTCACATTTTCATGCCCCACTGTCAAATTGGATAATATGAGATTAAATAAAGCATGTGGATAGTCTTGTTTAGCTCTCTGGTATTCATGAATGAAAAGTGAAACCTCTTTTTTTTCTCCTGAATATTTACATTTCAAGTCTTAAATGTGTTTATAGTATTAATGTTAATATAAAATGTACTTATGGTATTAATGTATTTTTTATTTTAACTAATAAAAAATATATTGTTGTTTTCAATATATTGAAAAATATATTTTTCAATATATTGAAAATATATTTCATATATTTTCAATATGAAGATATATTTCATATAGACCATATATTCCACTTTTCTTTCAGAAAAGGGTAATTTTCAATGAAAAATAGAGAAAATTTGTAATACAGCAAACAAAGATTGACAAGTTTAGACTTCAGTGGTCACTTCATGTAAACAACTTAATGTTGCATTTTTTATTAAAAAGTCACTAATGAAAATGACAGTCTAGTAGTTAATATCTGGCGCCATAAATCCATCAAAAACTGAAGAAGAACCTAAAAAATGTCCATTACAAGACTTCTGTGTGAAAAGCATAGCAGTTAAGCCTTCAATCCTTTACATCCAGAGTTCCACACCTAATCTACAGGGAAGACATGCAAATACAGCCTTCACTGCATGGAATTTTCTGGAATTACAAATTATTGTATATTACTGGCATGAGTGCCTGCATGCATCTGGAATCCTGCAGGGGAAAGTCAATCCAGTTCCACTGAAACCATTGTCACCCCACTGTTACCTCCTGGACAAGGATTTTGGGGACAAAAATGGAGATCTGTGCTCCCCAGAGCACTGCCAGTGTGCCCACAACCAGCTCAGGTGGTTTGTGTTTCCATCAGATTCCTCCTCTGAAAGGCTTGTTAGCTGACTGGTAAGATTACAATAAAAAATTAAAATAAAATAAAATAAAATAAAATAAAATAAAATAACAACAAAACAAAACAAATAAAATAAAATAACAACAAAACAAAACAAATAAAATAAAATAAAATTATCACTCCTTTATTAAATAAAAAGCAAGTCAACAGAGAGCCTGTGTAACTTCTGTAGAAAATTGAGGCCTATTCTGTCTTTCCTTAACATAAACATCATTTTTTGCATGTCTGTTGTGCTCCTAATGCAGAAAATGATGCTGTAGAGATGTTGTAGTGCCAAGACTCTTGAATTTAATCCATTCCCTTCTCCTTCACTAATATTATTTATTTAACAGCATCACGCAAAATCAAGGCTCCATCCTACTCGACTATTCACCAGCATTGTCAAGCAGAAAAAAAAAGAAAATATGCAATTACCTGAGGTATGCAGAGTTTGTCATGTTAGGTCAGATTGATCCCATCTCTGACAATGGCCAAGAGCAGATGCTTGAGGAAGGAATACAAGGTCAGAACAGCCACAAGAGAGATCTTTTCCTGGTAATACCCCTCCACATTCTGAGGGAAAAAAAAAAACAAATAAAATAAGGTAAGCCTCTACAAAACTGAATGTATTACTGCACGCTGTGAGAATTTGGTTGTGTAATTGCCCCTGTGCTTTGTGTCATGCATGTCCAGGAGTGGCTCCTAATCCAATCTCATACCTTGAACAGCAGCTGGCTCACAGGGCCAGCAACTCCATCAAAAAACCACAAATGTTCTGCATCCCAGAACAGAGCTTTGAAACTGCAGATTTTGAAAGTCGTGTCTTTCAAAGAGAACAGCACCCCCCTGACAAGCCTTCCATTCTTACTTCAGCTCAGATTTTCAGCTCTAGCCAGGTGTGGATGCCACCACCTCCACAAACCCTCCTCCAAAAGGGGTTTAATTGGGAACAAAATGCAGCACACGCCCAAACAAGAGGAGGAAAATCCACTAGGCTGCTGCCTGAGCAGTAGCTCAGCACCTCTAAAAACACAGAGGAATCTGAGTTAACACCATGGGGATGACAGTCACGGTGCTAATAATGCAAATTATTACTAATGCAACCCTGCAAACTATTTGGCCAAAATAGAGCAGGCAATCCCTTCATTTCTGTGCAACAATCCTCACTGTACTGAGCTTGGATTGTGGAGCCTGAAGCTTGCCAAAACTTTGGGTTTATCAAATGTTCTGGAGCATCTCAGCCAAAATCAACTTGCTTTGGACTGGCTGAAGAAGCTTTCTGTTCTTTTCTGCTTGGGGTTGGTACTGTAAGCATCACCTGGGTCTCTGAGCATTTCCAGTGGGGCTGAGCAAGCCAGTTGAGCTTTGTGGTGCTCCTGTGGCTCTCTTTACCCTTTTCCAACAGGTTTGGGCTCACAGGTATCCTGCTCTCACAATTTGGTGTGTTTCATGCATGTAGCCTTCACACACACATATTGCTTGTGTGTTTGCATGAGCCAGGGCAATTTCAAAGGAGTCCAGTTTCCTTTTTAAACAGTGGTGCAGTTTGCAATTGTCTGTATTTGCAATTGTCTGTATTTGCAATCATCTGTATTTGCAATTGTTTGCCATTTTTTAGTGTGACCCCAAGCCCTGACAAGATGTGCAGGGTTGGGGTATCCACTGTGCTCTGCAGCCATGAAGGGCACTTGTTACCTTGGGAAACAAAGGCAAAGCTGATTGAGACCCCATGGGATATTGTTCCCCTCCTTAAAATCCTTTCTGAGCTGAAGGACTGACTGATTCTTCCATAAAAGAGCAAAGTGCAAGTACACCTGGATGGAAAAACTTTTTTTTTCTCTATTTGTTTAGATGTGTGGCAGGAAGAGGCTAATCTCTTGAAAAGGACCATCTGAAGATGGAAAAAAACCAAAAAAAGCCTAGCAAATGAGTGCAACAGGCTGCCTTTTGTGCTACAGCATGGCCTTGGTAGGTGAGACCAGAAGCAGGGTTTTGGAGGAGGAGCAAGGGGAAGCATCTTCCCCTGCCTGTAAAGTGAAGGCCACACTGAAAACCAAGGATGCACAGGTGCTCCTCCTTCTCCACTCTGCTCCAGTGCTTCCAAAGAGAAAAAAGCCAGTGCCTGAGCTGAGGAAGAGGCGGCAGAAGGATGAGGATGCTGGGAATACATCCAGAGGGAAGCACCACACGGAGCAAGGAAGATGAGATGCCCTCAAGCCCTGTTGTGGTTGGTGGGGAGGTTTGCATTAATTTGAGTGGAGCACGTTAATGAGTGGTGGCACACCTTGTTTGTATGGCAGTGAGCAGTGCAGCTCCCTAGCTGCAGGAGTGAATCAGAAAGGTGCAAGCTCATCATGCATATGAAATCTTTTTTAGATACCGATCACGCTACAGGAAGTCTTTAATCTTCAAGGAAAACCTCCCTTTGCCTTCAGCAATGAGGAATGCACACACAGTGAGGCAGAAATGTCCTCCTCAAGCAATATTTGCTGTTGTTTCACCTCCCCAGCGAAACAGGGGTGAGAAAGTGACAGGGCTGAAAAAACTCTGAGTGGAAACAGGACCAGGCTGCAGCTCAGCACGCTTGGCCATTTAGGAAACATGGCTTCCAGGCTGATCAAACCTGACTGGCATTCATTTTCCCACAAATTGTTTCCTATTATTTGGCAATCCAATTTCCAGCACGCCTCCTGTGCCCAGCCCCACCAGTTGCTGAAGGGCAGGAGCTGGGTGTGAGGCATTTGTGCAGGAATCAGCGCAGCTGCACCTGCCAGCAGGGTGGTTTGTGCCCCTCTTTGCCACAGGAGGTGCCTGTGGATGCCAGAGTTAGAATAATTCCTGGTTTATTTCCTTTCCTTCTTTGCTCAGCCAAACCCACTTGTGCCTTAAACTGAGCATGGGCACATTTTTCCCCTGCAAACTGCATATTTTCTGCAGGCAACGCTGGCATTGAAAGCCTTTGTGTCGCTCCATCTTTGTTACAGATCTACCATGGTCTTCAAAATTTGGTTTGTTCACCCTCTTCTCAATGTTTTGAATGCACTGGTAATATATTGGTGCTGTTTTGATAACACTTGCCTGAAAAACTTTTGTTCAGTATTAGTCTTTTGTGTCTGCCATTCATACCCAACATTTTTAAAGATGCTTGCTTCACTTTTATGTTGAACACTGTTTATATGACTGGAATGCAAACACGAATTCTACAAAATTTGCCAAGATAAATGGGTTACAACTTCCACTTAAATACTTAAATTTTTCTGCAAATCTCAATGACTGTGGTTATAATTTTCCCAAATTCCTACAGAATGGATCTGTTCAATCTAGGATGCCAATAACTTCTAAAGTTTGGTGATAAAAGTGTTGTGAAATATGAAATTCCTGTTTTAAAAGTCTTCAAATTACTTTCACTGTATTCACAAAAAAATTATAAAATATTAATATATTTCAGTACAACTATTCTTTCATTCAAACCTCTGTTAGAGAAGAGTATTTTTTTAAACCTCTCCAGCTATCAATAAGTTATTGGGATACCATTTATATATTGCCAATTAATTATTTTTAAAATTGGCTCAATTGGAATTACTTTAGCACGTACTGCTAAAAAAATGCATGGAAGCACAAAATAATTCTTAAAATTACTTTTGAGATACCAATTTTCTGTGTACAGTTATACAGAATGTTATAAATTTACAACTGGAGTTTTACAGTTTTACCAAAATGCTACTGTTATGTCTTTGGTAATTTTTAATCAGAAAATGAGTAATTAAATTAAAATACAGTGAAATAGTCATGAGAGTATTTTACTTCCTCTTCTGAATAGAACAAAATGAAAATTCAAAATATCGAACCTCTCTTGAATTTAAAAGTTTGTTTTCTTGACAACTCTACTTAGTGGCTATTAAAAATAACACACTGATTAATGAAAAGAAACCTGAAATAAGAAGTGCCTGGATTAATTGGTGGCCTTTGAGGTGTGTTTTTTAATATGTTAGAATAAGTTTAATTGTGTTCCATTGCATGGCTGAGGTGACCCAATACACCCATGCTTCTCAGGAAGATCAATTGAAAGCCATTGCATCTTCTTCTCTTGTGTTCCAGAGAAGAGGAGAGAATAGGAAATGATTTATACTCCCAAAACCTCAGGGAAAAGCATCACTAGTGGCAGGGAATGGGATTAATTTGATTTTTGTCCTCACTTGCAAGAGCATTTCTTAATAAACCAAAGAACATGATCAACATCATTCACGTTTCAAAATCCGAGCCTTTTTTTGTACAAACATTTTCTTTTTTGAGACAGGAAAAAGTTAGATGGCCCTCCAGACACACATTTCCTCATCTGTACAGCATTTGGTTCCAGCACTTTGTTCCAGGACACATCTTTGGTCTCCAAGGCCCTTCCCAGCCCTGTTTTCAAGCTTGAGTGCCCAGTGGAGAGAAATGGGCTGAGAAGGGCTGGCGGAGCAGGAAGAGAGGCGTGGCTGGATGTAGGGAGATATCGCAGTGGAGATAAATGTGTCCCTCCGGTATTGTAGATAGTTTTGGGTTTTGTAGATATTTTATTTGTAAAATATTGTAGATATTTTTGTTTTTGATGAAGGAGAGGAATGATGAGGAGGGTTTTATTTTATTAAAAGGTTAATTATTATGTTATATTAACTATATTATATTATATTATATTATATTATATTATATTATATTATAATTTGTTAAGTATTTAATTGTACCTTGTTGTACATTATTTTGTGACTGTCAGTTGACAGTCTTGATATATATATAGAGATTTAACTGGTTAGTGAATCAAAATATTTATATTAGAATTTAATTGTTAATTTTAGATAAATATCTTTATAATGTATTTAAATTATATTATATATTAAAAATTATATTATATCTACCTTATATCTTTCTTATAAATA
>NW_005054468.1:591709-603442 GCF_000277835.1 Geospiza fortis
AATCATGTATATCATATATAATTAATATATAATATATTAATGTAATTAAACATTCAAAAATTTTATTTGTGAATAAATATAGGTGTAGTAAATGAGACAAGATTGTTGGTTTTTTGGTTGGTTTTTTTTTGAGGTTAAGAATTTTAGAAATTACTTGGGAAGTTGTGCTTTGCTTTTCTCTGTGAAATGTGGCAATTCTCTGGGGCCCTGGGGCCAGCCTGCTGGAGAGCAGATCCTTGGGAAGGACACGGGAATGCTGCTTCTCAGCCTGGTCTCCAAGGGATGGGACAAATGAGAGAGGACAGACCTGGCTGACAGATACTGGAGATATTTTAGATTTTAGAGGATTTTTGGGTGAGCAAAAGGCCCTGACAAAACTTGGCAGAAGTGATGTCAAAATTGTGAGGAAAACAGCCAGGACTGTGATCTTAATTTTTTTTTTTCCCTCCAGTAAAGGGATGAACAGGAGTTACTGCACTTCCTACCTGAGAGCATTCAAGCAGTGGGATTCTTTTGTACTGTTGAATTTTACACAGCAAGAAGAAGAATTACTGCTATACAGTGAAACTTTTGTGTCTGCTGCAGTCTTCTTTTTGTAGTGCATTCCCCCAATGCTAAAAACTCCATATAAACTTGTTTTTGCTGGTCTGGCTTGGAATCTAATTTAAAAAAAAGAAAATTAGGAATAGTGTGTGAAACTTATTAAAACTGAAAACTACAAAATGCAAAAAAAATCTATTCACCCTGTGGTGTGTACTTACACTTAAGTATTTTCATAACATACATCTATCTGCATCACTGCAAATCTCTTAGGTGTTCTGGTCTTTTGGGGTTTTTTGATATAATTTAATAATATGTAAAATAACTTAAAGCAAGAATAATGGGGTGTAGAAAACCATGAAACAAGGACTGCAGAAGAAAAACGTCATCTTTGCCTGCTATTTCCACAGAGGTAAGTTGATGAAAAAAATCAGTGTTTGTTGGTTAAACTACGAAAATCATTGAATAGGAAAAATGGAATTTCTTGATTTTGCAAGGCAACATTAGAGACAGTGGAGGTATTGGTGCCTTTAGATCACAGAACTCTCCAGGAGCAGGTCTTTTTGTATCCATTTGTGAAAATTAACAATGAAGAAAAATAATAGACCTCCAAACCTGTATTCTGGCCTCAAAATGCCCGCTCCTCAAGTCGTTAGTGTCTGAACAGGGTTAGATATCCATGGACAGAAGAACTGAGGAGGATTTTGAGCTTGGCACAGTGGGAACATCCTGGTGGCAGGATGTGTGTGGCTTGGCTGAAACTCCTTGGCTGGTGGGCAAAAGATCTGGAATCAGATGGGCTCCAATGCTGAAATGGCAGGAAGCCTTGAACAAAAACAAAAGGTTTGGCAAGCTTCATAACCTAGGAGTGAAATGAGAACTCCCAAAACGTGTTCCAAGGCTTCTGCCACTGGGGTTGTGTGTCAGGCAAGAAGATTAGTCTTAAGGGCTTGTCTACACAGGAAATGGGCTGGTTACACTGAAATAATGATACTTCAAGAGCTTGGCTGGTCCATTTCCTGATGCAGATGAGACCTTAGCAAGGCAAAGAAATCCTTGGGAGAGAGGGAAAGCACAAAGGTGGCTGGGCCCACCCATCAGGCTAAAAACTGTGGCTATCTCAGAGCTTAGTCTGAGGATGGATTTCAGTCCTGCTTGCTGGGGAAGACCAAGGTAAAACAGCTCATGGCAGATGAAGAGGTCAGCTGGGAAACTGGGCTCCTTCTGGTGCTGAACACAGAGACAGGAGCTGCACACTGCCCGGGAATGCCAAGTGTCCACCTCCGATGATTCACACCTCCTCTGCTGTCCTCTCACCCCAAGGGACAAAGAGCAATTGTTTTAAATAAACTCATGGAGCACCAAACTACTGTGATTTGATCAGCACAATCAGGTAGAGTTTGGTGGAGCAAAACTGGTGAACACCAGCCCTCCAACCCCAGGAGTGCAAGATCAAGAGTGAATAAACATTTTGAGCTCTTCACCAGCAAACCACATCTGAGCTGGTGTTCCAAAGGGCTCTTGTTGCTGTGAAATCACATGGCAGCTTGATTTTACACCGAGGACATTGAAACCCGTGAGTAACTGGCTATGGAGGCAGTTAATTACTCAGTACATTAATCCCAGGGACAATTAAGTAGGTAGGCAAACCAATTAATTTGTTGGAGTCCCTATGCTTTTTTCCTAGTATGCCATGGGTTCTTGCACTGGAAATTCCCATCTGCAGCTTGAAAGTTGTCAAGGGGGAAAACAGATATCACTGTAGCTCTGGACTTTCTCACCTGGAAGGTACAAGAAACACTTTGAAATTAGGGAATAAAACAACTTCAGAGAACTTCTATGAAATGATCAAAAGGGAAACAGTTAAACATGTGAGCCCAGCTCTAAAGCTGATCTCTAAGTTAGAAGAATGTGAAGAATGACAATTTAAGAACATACTGAGATGAATGAGAAGGTCCAAACCTCATGGAGCTATTGCTCCAGGCTCTCTGCAGACTCAGAAGTACCTGCATCAGCTGTGTTTGAGGCACATTTATCAGAATTTAATTTGTACTCACAATGACTAGAAACACATTATACAACATGCACAACTTGGACCTTGGAGAATGACCAGGCACCAGGGAGAAGCTTCCAAAGGCAACAGCACCTGCAGAAAAAAAAAAAAAAAAAAAAAAAAAAAAACCACCGAGAACAGAACAGACAAGCAGCAACAGGTCTGATAATCCAGCCTAGAGACAGGGAGCAATTTTCAGTGCAGACTCAATGGAACTGGAGATAACTGGCTGCAGAATAAACCTGACTATATCCCCTGCATATGTAATGCACCTAGTTTTCCTTCTGAAGAGCTGCAAACTTGATATTGCTCTCACTTTTTCTATCCAAAACGTGAACACTTAGCATTTTCCATGAAGCTACTAATTTCTTTGTGGCTGTTCTGAAAAAACTTTGCCTTTGCTGGTGCATTTCCTAATACCCACTATGTCCCTTCCCATCTGTCCCAGAATACCACCACTAAACATCAACACATGATGCATCAAGTCAAATTTGAATTTTTGTTTTTCTTTTCCCTTCTTTGACCCTTCCCAGTTCTTCTTCCCTTCCCTTTCTTGTTCTTCCTTGTTCCTCTTCCCTTCCCTTCCCTTCCCTTCCCTTCCCTTCCCTTCCCTTCCCTTCCCTTCCCTTCCCTTCCCTTCCCTAGAGCAGAAATCACTCTCACAATAACACAACTAATAACATATCTGCTAAATCTCTGCTCAATTATATCACTTCTCATTACATTCCGTGTCAAGTTTTGATGCTCGGCATGTTTTACTATTAGAATAATAAGTACCAGCTTGATTGCAGCTATATCTTTTGAAAGACTACACCAAAAGGAGTACCACCCACTTGCAGTTGTCAGATTTTCAGATAAATTAGTTCATTACTGAGGAAATGATGGCTTTTTTTTTTCTCCCATCTTCTTTTGAAATTAATTCAAATATTAATATATTGATTGGACAGGTGGCATTTACATAGAGACTGATATGTATAAATAATTGTTACCTTTCTGAAGACAGAATGGGATGCTGAAACATTTTTGCAATTGTAGGTGAAGATTTTTTCCCAAGTGTGCTGGTACTATTTATGGACTTTCTTTTGTGTTCTTTTCTGCATCTTTCTTTTGTCCTACCTTCTGCCTGTTAATGGGATCCACCCAGTTATCTCAAAAGCCTGGGTTTCCATAAAAGAGCTGGAAAATCCTGGTATTTTTTGTGCTGGGAAAAAAGGAAACAAAATGTACCCAGCTGTTTCCACATGTTAATGTAAAAAACATTAGTATGTGCAGTCACAAGACAGGTAAGGATGTCCATAAATTATGAAATATACTTGAGTTTTTGGGGCTTTTTAGTTTTTTTGCTTTTGGATTTGGTTTTGGGTTTTTGTTTTTTTTTAATACGCATTATAGCACCAGTCACCTTAAAGATGAAGTTACATTTCATGACAACAGGATTGGCTATCCCTGACTAGATCAGTCTGCAATGCAATCGCTGGAAATATGAACTCACATCACAAATGGTGCATCTTCAATTATTCTAGAGAATACAACAGCTGTGAGGATAAAAACTGGGAAAAAAATGCCTTCTGCATAATTGTCAAAACACAAGTATAGGTGAGATGTCGCAGAAGAAGGGCTCCTTTGAAATACAGCATATTAAATTAAATTAATGCAGAGAGAAACTCAGCAAAAGTGTGGTTTAAAATAAAGGAGGTCAGGGTGGGCATTAAGAGACAATAACTCTGGAGAGATCAAAAAGGGGAGCAGAAAAGAAATGTAATTCTTAAAACAGACTAAGACTTTATGAGCTATCACTGCATCATAGATAAAACACCAATGGAGAGAAACACATAATTTCAATACATAACACCTACAAGAAAAATCTCTAAATTACTGAAAGGAATTGGTAAAGATTATTAACCCAATTAGATGCAAGAATGAGCCAAGCAGAAGGTTCAAATTAGCAGTTTATCCATTGGAGTCAATGAAGCCAGCCAAATTGCATCAGCTGAGGATTTGGTTGATCATTTGGAGATGTGGAATAGGGAAAAAAAATTAAAAGTGCCATAAATACATGGGATTAGAGAAAAATTCAATGTTTTAACAGAGATGAATGGCCAGCAAATGGATGAGGAAGACCTTGATTTTGTGCTGGACATAGATTTAAAATCCTGAGCAAATCTGCAGAGGGATTTTGTCAAAACCTCTCCAGAGCAGCAGCAGCGACAAGCTCAGGGAGAGGAAAGGTGTGCCCAAAACAAATGACATTATTAGAAGAATAGAGCTTTGGCAGGCACTTCAGCAATGTTCCACTTTCTGCAGCATGCATCCCTCTGCTCCCAGGGAAAATGAACTGGAATTGACCCACGGGCACCACTGGGACTTCAGCAAAAGCTGACGAAGAAACAACTTCATTAGGAAATAAACTATAAACTGAAGTATTTCAAAAAGCAGGAGATAAAATACATTGTTTCCTTTTATATCTTCAAAGGCATGCAATATGGGAAATAACTACGCTTGAAATCCTTCCACAGGCAACGAAAATACCTGCTGGAGTTGCTTCAAAAGAAGAAACTTGGGCTAACTTTGTAATGTATCAATAAAAATGTCATCAAACTGCATATACCAGACATATTATTCTGTGGTAGCAGGTACTTCCCTACAAAGCCAGAGATGGCCTTGATCAATTTTATGGTGTGTCTAGAAAAATTAGGTATCAGAAAAACCGGCTAGGAAGGGGAGTTCAAGCCTTTTGGAGGCTGTATATTATACAGGTTGGTTAGGACACACAGAATAAAAATTAATTGCTGGTATTTGAGGGCTTAAGTTTTAAAAATACTGAGGCGTTAGAGAGATATATCAAGAGATGCAAGGGTTGTATTTAAGTCTTGGCAAAAAAAAAAAAAGGAAATGCTTTTCTCAAGGTGTACAAGCAAAAATAGATTTGTATTGAATTGCATACATCTAGGAAAATACACAAGGAGGGGGGGCACACTCTGAAAAATGACCAGTAAATATAGCTAGAAACCATTTGTATCTAACCCATAAATTCAAAATCATTTCACAAATCACTCAGTACCTCTCTCCTCTGAAGACAAAATCAAAACGTTTCTCTCCTGAAGTCTTCTTAGCAGTAAGCATAATGTAGTATTGGGATACCTTATCCCAACCAGCAAACTGTTGTCATCGTCCAGAGGTCAGATGATGCAAAATGACTGCAGTTTCAATCTCATTGACTCCATCTAAAGCCATGCTGAAGGTAAATGAAATCCAGCTGTGTCTTTTGAAGGACTGAATTTCATAAAACTTAATTTGCACCTACAGCAAAGAATATTTTGCTTCTAAAGATTTCAAAAGTGAAAAAAAAGTGAATTTGATTAAGCTCATGGTCACTGCTTTTTAGCAGTAACGGAAGTCAGGATGTGTCTTTAGCTGCTTAGAAATCCTTGTTATGGTAATTGCAGATTTTTTGCAAAGTAAGTTTGTTGCTTGCATTCTAGTGGTAGATAAAACTTCCTTTTGAATAGACTGCATTCTATTATTTTATTAAATCAAACTTATCACTGAAGAGTGGATGTATGCCGACAAATTACTTAATGAAGATCTAGGGCCATTTGTGGTTCATGTTTAGCAACTAACAGATGTGTTTAGCGTGGTTCCAACCCAGTTAATTTTAACACTGGAGGAATTCTTTTTCATTAACTCCACTGCAAGTTTCACCGGCCTCCAAATACAAGTGTTTTTTTCCTGCTGCCTGCACTTCCAGGCATGTTCTGAGACTGGGGAAGTGTGACCTGTGCTACCCACCAAACCCACCTTGCGGTCTACCACAGCCTGCCAGCACCACACACATCCATTATTCCTGTCTCACGCCTCAAATAAAAGGTTTTGGAGAAGGACTGGTTCCCTGGTTCTCTTTGCAAAGTGATTTCTTGAGTCCTGGTCCTGGTAAAGAGTTTCTGAGGAACGCTGGGGACAAGTATAAAAACCCAACTGTGAGTTTACTCAAGCATTTCGACTGCTGAAGATTCAGCTTCCTCAAGGGAGCAAAACCTCTATTTCTAATAATTGACTCTTCTGCATCTATCAGAGAAGGAAGTGACTTTCAACACCCAGCATGGTCCTCACCAGTGCACTTCTCTTAAGCATTCTCAGCAACATAAAAATACATCTTTCTGTGGGTTTTCAACATTCTAGGGTGTGCTTGCAGACAAAAGTGATCTCACCGTGAAGAGCTTGCTCTTGGAGATCCCAGTCTGAGCTCTGCTGGTTGAAAGAAAAGCATTTCAAATTTTGTTAGCAGGCTAAAAGTTTTGTGTTTTAATGGGAGAATTTTCTGAAGAGTTCTTAAGAGCCTAGATTTGCACTATTTACACGTAAACCTTTTTGAATCAATGCCGTCTATAAGAGTACTTGCTTTACGAAAATTTTCTTGATGAGATTATGTCCCATGTCTTTCATAGATCAGCACTTCCAGACAACCAGCTTCTCCTCAAAGTCCTCTCCCAGTAAGGAAACTCTTAGAGGTTAAAAAAATACGAGAGTTATCAGGGTAAAAGTCAGATCAGCACATTACTAATCTTTTTTTAGACAGGAAAGTGAAATTCTCTCAAGAGCTGGAGAACATAATATTCTACAGACAGACTGGTATTTAGTTGTTCAGGGAGCTGACACAATACTTGCCTCTTGCATAAGGATTCTGAAGCCTAGCTCTGGTAGGAAAAAACAGCTGTGAAGAAGAGAAGAATAAATACAAGTTCATGCAAAGTTGTTGTAGGAAAATGAAGAAATTCTCCCAAATCTGGGAAGGAAAAAAGAGAAGCCACTTCCAGTTCTGCGAGTGGACATTAACAACAGTGCTTCACTGCTGACTGTATACAAAGATTTTGCTTTCAGCGTCTTTATTTTCCACATTGCTTTCCTGCTGTCCCCTGCTCACTGTGGCTGTGTTCACTGTCCATGCTAAATGCCATCCTGAGAAGATAATTAGACCCCGTGGAAAAACAGGTTTGGCTGGGGGGAACGGGCTAGGAGGAAAGGAAATTCAGGATAGCATCATCTTGATCTTTCCACACCATCTTCTCTCCCTTCTCCCTGTGGTCTTGATACCCTGGGGCTCACAGGAACAGGACACAGGTGTCAGCCATGGCCATGCAAACCTGGCTCACTGCACAACAGCCAAGCCCAAACTGAGGGATGAAATGTTTGGGATCAAGCTCAGGCTGGTCAGATTCTCTGGGTGAGGGAAGATGCAGTCCATCCCAGAGGCTGGAAAGATGTCTGTGTTTGGTTCTGTGTTGAAAAACCAACAGTTGTTTGGTTGGTTTTGAGGCTCTTTTGGTGGGATTTTTTCCCCTCACCCTTGGCTTTTTCTTCCCACGGCTACACGGCGGAACGTCAACCAGAAAAATGAGCAAAGGCTTAATTTCTTTTACTTAAACCCAAAGACCATCCCTTCTACTGCGGCTTCCAACCAACACGGCGGTGGGACACCACCTTTGCTGGGAAGACAGAAAGAAGCTGAAATCCCATTGAAATCCCCCTGAAATCCCGGAGCGGGGCTGCCAAGGGCTCCGGAGCACCGGGACATCCCCCGGCACCCCAGAGGGGCAAACCATCCCCATCTCCCTTAATGGGACACTTAACCCGCCGGGCTAATTAAGACCAGGGGGCTGTCAGCAAGTTTAACCCCTTTATTGCCGGGGCTCTCCAGGAGGGTCCCCCCGCACTCCCACCACCCTCGTAGGGTCCTGCATCCCCCGGGCTGGCCCCCCTCCTCTCCTTAGCCACAAATGCCCCTTCCTGAGCCAAACCAGCGCTCCGAAACCTCGGGGGTTCTCCCCCTTGCTTTTCCCCCCTGGGTCCGCTTCTTGGGAGCCCAGCGTGCCCGCCTCGCTCGGAGCGCCCTGGGGAAGGCAGCAAGAAGAAGTTATGGACCACCGGAGCCCTGGGGAGCATCCCCCTGCCCCGAGCCCCCCGCGCTGCCCCGCGGAGCCTCCGGTTCCTCCGGGGGTCCCCCCGGGGCTCGGGGGGCTCCTCCGGGACCGGCGAGGGAGGGATTCCCCCCTCCCCCGCAGCCCAAAGACCGGGGGGATAGGGCGGGAAAAGACTTCCAGAGTATCTCCATGAAGATCCAGTTTCTTTCTTTCTGGTCAGAAGCAACGTGTTTTGTGGTTGTGGGTTGGTCTTTGTCGCTCGCTTTTAATTTATTTTATTTTTTTAGGTTTGTTTTTGGTGGTGTTTTTTTTTCTCTTTTCCCGTTTGTTTTTGTTTGTTTGTTTGCCTGGGTTTTACATTTAAAACGCTGAGAGACAAAGAGGTGAATTATCTGTCTCGGCGTTGATGGTACGTCAAGGATTGCAAAGCCCAGGCGCTCTGTTCCTGCGATGGGGATGATTTTTAGAAAATTGCAGGCAGAACACAGGCACATTCTGGCAGCCGTAAAGACAGTCCCTCCCTTTTCCTTAATGTTCTTTTATCAGCTTCTTAGGAGGTGTCCGCTCCGTTTGTCTGCATGAAACCAGGAGTCTTAGTAGGAATCCTCAGTTTTGGTGTGTTTTTTCCCCTTTTCCTTAAGAAGAATTCTCTAAATCCAACAGTGCTCCTTCTGCCCAGATATTATCCTTCCTCCCATTCCTCACAGCACTTGTTTGGGGTGGAGGGCGGGGGGGAGCGGAAAGAGGGGAGAGGAGGAGGAGGAGGAGGGAGAAGATCTTTCTCCTGTTTAGTCATTAACTTGCACGGCTCAAAGAAAAGGAAGATTTAATGGGAGAGATCCTGCATGTGTGCTTTGTCCTCACGGCATTCTTGCGGATGGGAAGACCGGAGGATGCATGGGTTTAATATTTGACCACCACCTGGGCGACCGATTTTATTTTTATTTTATTTCATTGCTGCGCTCAGTACTCCTGCGTTTGGTCTTCAGCTGAGCTGAGAGAGAGACAATGAAGTTCTAACACGCCTGACTTCTCCCAGAGTCAGTAAAACCCAAAAAATTTCCAGGAGATCACCTCAGGTTCACCACTCACATGTCAACTTTCCTCGGGAGCAGGGGAGCATCTCCCCCCTCCAGCCCAACCGGAGCTCCGTGGTTCTAGTCCCTCTCCCAGCCATGCGAAACTGCAGAGCTTGGAGAAACCCCACTGATGTTCCAAAACCCAGCCATGCCCTTGCGCTCAAATTGATTTTGCCTCACTCCCGCGTATTGATTTACTGAGTCTGCACGTAAAACCCTAATTCCTCCCGCCCCTACCACCCCCATCCCCCTTTCCCTCGCTAGACATAACCCCAGAAAGTATCTGACCTGGTGCTGTGGGAGGGGAGAGGGGGGGTTGGTTTTTAGCTGAGGTGGGGGTGTGGAGCAAAAAAAAAGAAGTAGCTCAGGACAATGCTTAATAGAAACGGGACTAAATAAAAATGCAGGCTACAGCCGCTTTGTCTTTGTCTGCTTGCCTTCATCACCCAGATACCTTTCTTTGTGAGCCTTGATCGTTAGTTTCCACGGTTTTAAATAATCAGTCACAAAAGAGGCAGACAACTAGGTGTTGGGAGGCATAAAAGTTGTTTTAAGTGGAATTATTTATTTTATTTTGCGGCCAAAAAAAAAAAAAAAAAAGAACTTTTCACCAACGTAGAAGTGATTTTGGTGATAGTAGTGCAAGCTCTCTTTTCTCCCAAACGCTTGTGAGAAATAAAAAACCTGGAGATGACTGTCTTTTATTTCCAGGAGTAGACTTCAAAATACGTGCCAGAAATGGACAATTCGAGTGTCCTTTCTCCACATCAAATGCGAGCTGGAAGGGGGATTAAAAACCAACCACGTGGTAGATCTGGTTTTATACTTTGCAACCTCCAGCTCCATTTATGTTCTTTACCCTGCTCAGGGAAGATTAGCCTCTAGATGGATGTGTCTGAGGGATCACCTCGGGGGCAGATCTGCATGCAGAAACCGGTTTTTGTCATGGCTGGAAGAGAGCTATGACCCAGCAGAGCGCTCCATCCCAGCGGCTCCCCCAGCATCGCAGGAGCTGCTGAGCGCTCCTGCACAGCAAGCTTTGTGAAGGCAACAGCTTGGAAGGGGAAGATCTTCAGATCTTTCCCCCTTCTTCTCCTCCTCCCTGGCCTGTGAGTGATTCAGAGTCCCAAACCTTAACTTTTTGTTACCACCTTCATCCTCTTAATCTCCTTCATCTTCAACACCTCCTCCTCTATCACTACCATCTTCTCCTCCATCTGTCTGCCTGCTGGATCTCCCTCGCTTGCTTGCTTTCCCCCCTCCTCTTCCACCTCCCTCCTCTTTCTTCTTGCCTTTTCCTCCTCTCTTTTCTTCTCTTTTCTTTCTCTTTTTCCTCCTCTTCCCCTACACGTTGTTGTTGTTGTTAGAAAGGATTCTTGCACCCCCTGGTGCTCTTGCGTTTTGTGTGGTAGGAGAGGAGATTGTCTTCTTTCTCTCTCTCCCTCTGGTTGCTCATTATTCAGAGAGAGACACAGAGGGTGAGAGAGAGAGAGAGAGAGAGACGGATATCTCAGGTCATCTGCAGCTGCAGCAAACCAGTGAAGGAGAGAGAGAGAGAGGGAGAGGGAGAGGGAGAGAGGGGGGGAAAAGCAGGGAAAGATGGCGATCCTCCATTGCTGAGACCTGGCAAGGAGCACATGAGACTCACAAAACAACTTCCACAACAATAACAAGAAGAACTAGGCAGAGAGGAAGAGGAGAGGAGAGGAGGCAGCAGCAAGAGCAGCAGTGCCGGGACGCTCCTGTAAGTTCTTGCAATTAAAACCCATCTCTGGTTTGGCATTGGAGAGATCATCTCTCGTCTGTGTTGTGTGTGTGTGTGTGTGTGTGTGTGGTGTAGCGTGTGTGTGTCTCCGTTGTGTGTGCGTGTGTTATTTTGTTTGGTCTTTTATGTCTGTCTTTCTTTCCATCACCTTCCTCTGAAATCCATTCATTCGGTCAACGGAGGAAGGAGGAAGAAAGAAAGGAAGGAAAAAAAAAGAGAGAGAGAGAGAAGAGAGGGGAGCGAGAGCGGGGTGTTTTGTTTGAGAGAGAAGTCTCTTGCATGGAGGAGGAGAAGAGGAGGAGGTGCTGGTGGTGGTGGTGGTGGTGGTGGGAGGAGGAGGAAGGCGGTTAATTAATTTTTTGTTGTTGCATTACGGGG
>NW_005054468.1:603911-604202 GCF_000277835.1 Geospiza fortis
GGGGGTACCCGGCTGGAGCCGGGGCTGGGGGGCTGCTGGTGCCCGCAGGAGGTGGCTTGGAGGAGAGGACAGCGTTCAGCTGGAGAGCAGGAGCCATTACACACGCTTGTGCTCTCCTTTGAGAGAAAGGAGAGCGAGAAGGGAAGAAAGGAAGGGGAAGGAGCCCACTTCTACTCGCTCAGTTCCCCGATGTCCCTACCTTTAAACCAGGCAAAGGAGAAGGCGCTTTCTCCCCTTTGCCCCTTTCTCAACCCACCCGGAGCAGGTTTCTCCCTATCTCTCCCCCTCTTT
>NW_005054468.1:604345-609036 GCF_000277835.1 Geospiza fortis
AATTGGTTTCCCCCCCCCCCTTTCCCCTTCCCCCCCCTCTCTTTTTTTTTGGGGGGGGGGGAGAAAAAGGCAAAAGTTTCATTTGTTTCTCTGGTGTTTGGAAGGGGAGAGACCTCCCAAGTTTTTTGAGTGCTTTCTTGCTCCTGCTTTTGTGTGTGTGTCTGTGGGGGTCTGTTTGTCTCAAGAAGGCTGCTTGCATGTCTAAGAGGAAGTGACTAGTTTGGCAGAGAGCTGTGATCTGAGTCAGGTAAGCCATGTCATGTTCTCTAGCTCCACCAGAAAATGGAGGAGAGAGAGAGAGAGAGAGAGTAGACAAAGCTGAGATGGGAAGTGCTCCTAACATTGTGGATGTCCCTCCATGTTTCGAGGCTTTGCTGGGCAGAGGAGCTGGCTTAATCATGATTTTTTCCCCCTAAGGTTTTCCCCTTCAGATTTTTTCAATGCACAACATTGTGATGGGTCTTCTCTCGCTGTCTTCATGCTATCAGGAAATGAGGATTGGAGGAAATTGCTCAGATTCTCCTTCACACAGAGAAACACATCCTCAGGCTTTTTTTCTCTGATGCTTTCATGTGGAGGTCACCTTTCTAGATATTTTTCCTTGGTTAAAGACCACAGGATTTTGGAGGTTGATCAGTTGGCCAAGTAAATAGTGTATATAAGCATATATTTTTAGATTTCTGAAAGCATTTGGAGGTAAGTGCATGCAGCTTGAGGCTGCTCAGGTTCTTCCAGAGGGTATCATGAGATGTCTCTTTTTTTCCTAGGTGATGATGCCTAATTTTTGGGATTTCTAACATCTCATTTTCAAGAGCATTCCTTCTTTTGGATGCCTTTTAAATTAAGATGGAATATTTCTCCCCACTCACTAGGTTGCATTAAAGTGATACTGGCAAGCTTTTAGTAGGTTCCTCAGAGCATCATAACATACATAATTTCTCTTGGAAAAAGCAAAACAGTTTTCACAGCTGTCTTTTTTGGTGTCATAAAATACTGTTTTTTCCTGAAAACTTACAGCAACATTCTTACTGTGATTTTAATGTCATTATGGAAACCTGAGATCTTTAAAGCGAGATAGCAGTTGAGCAAGAATCAGTGTGCTTTGTTTTTAACCCACCTTTTAATCTGAAGCAATTTTGAGTAGACCCAAAGCAGGCCTCGGATCTTCTCCCACCCACTGAAATCTGCACAGTAGATGCAATTCCTCAAAAAGTTCAAAATACACCCTAAAATGCAGGAGAGGGAAACGGGTGCAGTTCTGCTGAGCTTGAAGGCATAGCTCCATGGAAGGGTGTCAGTGATGTCCATACATTGATTATTCTAAGATGTTTAAGGAGAAATATGGGAAGATGTTAAGTGGCAGGATGGGGGACCAGTGAATCTGAATCAGAATACCCTCCCAGATGTGCAAAAAAACCGGAAGGATTTGAGGATTGCCGTGACAGGGTGATGAACTCGAGATCCGTCTTAGAAGTTAAAAATCAATGCCCTTGTTTTATTTTTGCTGTGGAAGAAATGTTTTAATGTGTAATCTAATATACCTCGGAAGGATATTGCTTTATCAACTGTGCATTTCTTAAGTTCTGGTTGCTGATGTGTCACCCAAATTATTGAGGTTCTCTGGTTGCCTCCATCTTTCAGAAGAAGGCCTTGGAACATACCATTTCAGGTATGTTTAATCATATATTTTGACAAAAATAGAGGCTAACTGCTTTTGGTTTGGGGGTTTTGTTCGTTTGTTTGTTTGTTTTTGCTGCTGTTGTGGTGTTTTGGGGTTTTTTTTCCCCCCCTGAGGTGATATTTTTTGATGGATTTTTCAGACCTCTGCACAGGTCTAAGTCAGCCATTGAAGAAAAATTGAAAAATTGCCCACTGACCTTTGCTTATTTGGGTCAGATCCCAAATATCCATCCCCCTATATGGACTGTATGCAGAGTGCTTGTGGTTCAGAGCTGTGAATTCTCCTTTTACTTCTGGGGAGGTCAGCCCAGTGCTGGCACTACAGGGTGCCCTGCAGACACACTGCCCTTGAGCGTGGCATGTGCAATCCAAGAACAGCTCTGAGATTTAAGTCAGGATCTTTTTGGGAGGGCCTATTAACGCCCTAGAAAACCAAATGACGTTGCAGTAGTTTTAATGGGGTTTTTTTGGTTGGTTTTTTGGTGTTTTTTTCTGGGTTTCCTCACTATGAGATTGAAACCTCTTCAGAGAATTGTACTCTTGTCAATGGTGCTTCTTGCTGTGGTTCTGCTCAGACAGACTGAAGTTCACCTTGCTGTTAAAGTTCTAGCTGAAGAACTTTGATTAAAAAAAAAAATCCCAAAACAACACAAAACAGTTCTACCCACCAAAAAAAAAAAAAAATCCCAAACAAACAAAATCCCCAAAACCCATTTGTTTTTAAAGAAGCTCCAGAAAGATGATCTTAATTCATTCCATGGTAGTGACATGAATGTTTCTCCTAATCAGGCATTAATTTCTTCATTCAGACAATGGCTTTCAATTGCTTTTGGTTTGGGGTGCACAGAATCTTTTATTGGTCCAATCTCTAATAGAAAGTGTAAGCATTGGTAGCTTATTCTCCACTATTTAAATATGCTTTTCTTAATCACTTCTCTCACACCTACTAGACATAGCCTATGAACCACTGCTTTAAAAATATTTAAAGGATTATTTGATTTCCTTTTACATTTTCACTAGCTTCACACCCGGCTATGTTGTTGAGAAACTTGATATGTCATGTTTACAATTTCCTTCCATAATTAAAAATATTATTTTTTTGCAAGAAGAAAACTAAGAATACAATAATGTGTATGCTTGGAGTGTGAAGAATATGAGTACATAATGGGGTGCTGGAAAGGGAAAGCAGGGCAACTGCAAGTGGAAATGGAAAATAATATGATCATCCAGTGACCTTTATAAGAAAATTCGTTAGCATTGTGCACTTTGACTTAAAAGAGGAATTGACTTTTATGAAGACCGATAAAAGGATGATTAAAAAGACAGTTGACAAGTAGATGACTATTGTTCAACATAGATGTCTGGACATCTGGCAGATGTTCCTCTGGGCCCCAAGGAATGGGCAAGTTTAATTTTAACCTTAAAAAGGAAATGGGAAGAACTTAAGTCTTATAATAGTACAACTTGCATTTTGAGGAAGATTACTTCAGAAGAGCTCAAAAGATGTCTCTTGAAATCTGGAACTCCCAGAAACCCAGTGTGAATAAGCATTTCCTATTGGGTTTTCCCATTATTCCAAACAACATTTGTGGAGTTACTATAGAAATTGAGATTACCTCAGTTTACTGAAACACTTTCTCTGTGTGGTCTTGTGGATAATTTCCTTAAACGGGCAGAACAACACTACTTTGAAGTATGAAACTTCATAAAAAGGACTTGAAAGTGTGAAACTGGTGAATAGCTGTGTACTACTCATTAACTAATATTGTCCAGTGTTGAAGCTTCACCAGGAAAACCCAGGGACAAATAGGGATTGGAAGAAGCTGCTGATGGAGGAATGAGGTCCTGTTTTCCACAGATCAGGAAAGGTCTACAAAGGCCAAGATGTCTGTGTTATTTTGTTTCCTTGTATTTTGCTACACTTACAATCTACTGTAGAAGAAAAATAATGGAAATACTCCTTTGGCATCGTGTATTTCTTTTATTTTGACTCTTTAACAGATACTTTTCTACTTTGAAATAGAAGGTTATATATTTTATGAACTTGTTCTGGATGAACATGATCTGCTACCAGTGCCAGAACTGTATAATTGGCTCAACTTGCATGTTTGATCCAAGATGTGTTCAAGTGTGAACTTCTAATTGCTGGCTTCAGCAGAGATGTTGAACTTCATCAGCCCAAATGCCTACTTGCTTTTCCATCAGTTGGGTACTAAACAATCAAGAAATCTCTGGGCCCACAGGAGGTGAGCAGGAGGTCTGCTGAGTGTTAATTGAGGAGAGAATGAGAAATTCCATCTCACTCTTCAGAGAGTGAGAATAACTTTTGAGAGAGGGGGAAAAAAATAAAAGGAGAGTGATGAGAGTGAAGGTTGCTTAAACATCTGCTAAGTTCTCAGAGAGAGGAACTCTAATGGTTTAATCAAGAGGTGCTGGAGAAGGTGGTGTGATGCAAGTCCTCAGCTGCTGGCAGAGACACAGTTAACATTGTACACGGCTGAACTTCAGCATGGCACTTCTCCAAATGAGTTGACTGTTGAAAATAAAATGTTCCAGAAGAACTGGGAGAACAGGAAAGAAGTTAAAATAGCACGGTTTTTATGCCAGTGCTGAAAGAAGAAAAGGGGGGAGGAAGGGAGATAGATCGACTTATGATAATTATCTTGTTGGTTGTAGCAAAAATGAAAAAAAAAAACAAAGGTCTTTAGTAGAAGTTTCCAAACTTAGGGGACCAGGTTTAATAGAAGTGGTCTTTATTTGCATCCTGAGTTTTGGAAGTGTTCTGCTTTCAGCTTGTGTTTGAGAAGTTCAGCACATAGGTAAACACAAAGTCGTGTGAGTTCTCTTGTTTTTGGTTTCTGTTCAGTTTTGTTCTTTCAACGTTAAAAACAATACCAAAGATCTAAAAAGTCTGCCCCTTGTCTCTTGATCTTTATTAAGCTGTGCCAGAGGTTGCAGCACAAATACATCTCTGAATGGATTTGAGGAAGAGGAGAGAGCTTGAGGTAGGG
>NW_005054468.1:609046-616596 GCF_000277835.1 Geospiza fortis
AGGAGCCATTGCGTTTGGTGTCTTATAGTTGAACGCAATCTTAAATATAATGGTTTTTTTTTCCTCTGGGCTCTTTTCAGCTGTCTGGGAGTTGAAGGTCTTGGTGTGGTTGCTTTGGTCAGCTTGAGGCAACAAATGTTACTGCAGTAACTCAAAATCTCCTGGCCTAATCACTACTTGAAGGAACATTTCCTTAAGCAATGTTTGGGACAGAGCTTTCCCTCATCATTGGTTTTGACTGCTTTGTAGCCATTTTTGAGATACACTTGCTATCAGAAGATAATTCCCAGACCTAGCAGCAGAGCTATACATTGTATTTTACCTTGATCAAAAGTCTTATCGTTTTCGGCTGGTTTTTGTGGTCCATAATTATAATTATGGACTCCACAGCTGCTGTCTAGGGGGAATACAGTGGGGTTTTGGCTTGGGCTAAAAAGCAGCCTCAAAGGTAGAAGATGTTAAGATCCATCAGGAGAGGCAATTAATTAAGTTGAGTTTAGCTGGTAATTGAAAGAAGATGGAAATAGGAGACCTCAGGATGTTCAGGAGTTGTTCTTGAGTGGAGTCAAAGGCAGTGTCTTAAAGAATACTTGTTTAATAGTGTCAGCATAGAGAGCTGTAGGCGCAGCATCAATGTCATGAGTGATTAGGAAGGACTTATTTAGAGCTTATTAGGGTAGCAATCATTGCAAGGCCAGTGTGTGTTGAGGACAAATAATTCTGGGAAAGCACTTGTATCACTGGGTTACTTCTATTAGTTTTGAACCAGTTAAATTAAGAATTCAGTTCTTGACGTGTGTCACTTGTTACTTCCTGGTGGAAAATAAGACCTTCTAATTGGGATTATGTGTGAAGAAGCTAAGTGCTTGCATTATGTGACAGTGTTTTTCCTTCTCCTTCCAGTTCCAGGAATATGCAATTAATAACTTGAAGTCATTTAGATAATGGGTGCTCAGCAGCCCTGGATGTTGTATTTGCAGCACTTGTTACAGATGGAGGCTTTGTGCTGACCTGAAGATTAGGAAGTGGGATGTTCATCAGAGTGGCATTACAGTTGCTATTAAAAAGGTCTGGAAAGGGGCCTGAGAACCCCAGCTGCTGTCATGGTGTGGAGGAAGTCAGGCCTTCAAAGGATACAAGGATTAGAGCTTCAGGAAAAGTAAATGGTAGCATCAGCACAAGTAGAAAATAGGCAGAGCTGTTCAGCAAACAGAAGAAAAGTAGGCTAAGGCATGCCATAATTATGTGCAGTGGAAACTTGCTGCTAATGGAGCAGTGGCGTGGGGTAGAGAGGCAGGAGAACGATTTTTCAAGACAAAACAAAGCAGACATTGCAGAGAATGATATGGGAAGACTGAGGATTCAGTGTGCTCGTGATAATGTGAAAGAGAAGACTTTGTTTTGAAAGATGCTAAAAATGGAATCTTCTGATGCACATGTGGTCAGTGTTTCCGTGGCCTGGTAGGACAATAGGGGCTTCTTTAGCACTGCTGGGATGAGCAAACCCTTCCTTTCCGCCTGCAGCTCTTGGGTTCAAGCAGTGGCTTGGGATGGTATCGGTGGCTGTGGAAAGAAGGCATCACAGGATATTCCTTTTGAGAAGAAGATGGGTCATCCTGGGCTGCACTGTTGTCATGCAAATGCTTCAAAACACAATGGCCACTTATCACAAGGGCCAGGCAGGCACATTCCTCCCACACACTGTCCCCAGACCTCTCCAAAGAAAAGGGCAGAATGGGAGGGAATGTGCTTGGAACCTGTGCTCCAGCAAACACAAAACACTTTCTTGAATTTATCTTCATTTTTCTCTTGAATTTCTTAAATTTTCTCCCCTTTCTGTCAAATAAGGAGCAAAGGCTAAGGGAGAGACTACTTGTGCTGGAAGATTTTGGTCCAGCGTGATGGTGATGTGGAGGGTGGTTCATTTACCTTTTTAATGACTAAGTTGCTGGAGAATTTGATTGTGTAGCTGGAGAGGGATCATTAATAAAGGCCTTGCTGTAGTCCAAAAGTCACAATTCGGCTGGCTGATGGTGCTTAAAATGGTTGGGGTTTTCTTTGTGATTTTTTTTTGTTAGTTTGTTGGTGGGGTTTTTTGGTGGTGGTGATTTTTTTGTTTGTTTGTTTGTTTGTTTGTTTGTGATTTTTAATTTTTGGTTTTTTGTTTTAATTTTTGTGGTTTTTTTTTAATTTTAGTTTTTTTGTTTTGTTTTTGGTTTGTTTTTTTTTTTTATTTTCTTGGGGGTTTGGTTTTGTTTTTTTCATTTCTGCCTCCCTCTCATTGCTATTAAATGGACAGCTGAAATACATCCTAGGTCAGAAATTCAGAGGGATTGGTAAAGGTGGTTTATGTCAGTGGTGATTGTTTAACAACTTCTTTGTAATTTCCTTTTTTTCCTATTTTAATTTTTAATTTTCATGGTTTTATTAAAGTGAAAACTGCAGTCTGGGCTAAACTTGGGATAGTTTGAGGAGTGCTGGTCTTGAGGGGGATGCAGTGAGTCAAGGATGAGTACTCATCTCTAGTTGAGCAAACTGCTGCTGAAGAGAACTTAAGAGGCCCATGGATATTTATTTATTTTAACTCAGGCTTGGATTCTGCAGTCATAGTCAGACTCAGCTAGATTTGTGAGTAAGTGGCTCTTTGTTAAGGGTATTTGGGTCTCTCTGACCAAAAAGAAAGGAGACCAAAGAATTGCTGTACAGCCCTTGAAATATTGCTCTTTTTTTTTCTTAATTCATTCAACTATCTATCCTTCTACCCAGTAAAATAGGCATAATTAGGATTTAACATGGATCTTGGAAATGACCACCCTGGTGCTGGATTCTGCTGCTGTGTGTGTTAAAACAAGCCAAGATAAGGAAAGAAAAGTCTCCTTTTGTGAGTGGTTCTGGTGTGTGAGACTGGAGCAGAGCTGCTCTTCTCTTGGCGAGCACTTGAGAGATGAGATGTGGTTACCTGCCACCTTGTTTTTGTGTCCCTGCTGTCATCCTGACTGAGCCTGTCTCCTCAAGTGTGTTGTTGCTTGTGGTGAGTATGGATGAATATATTTATATATACACAGTACCTACTTAGTTGGTGATGCAGCCAAGTTTGGAAGGCAGTGGCCAACGGAGTCATCTTCTTGTTTTCCGCTGTCTTGTGAGACAAGTGGTGCCCTGAAGACAAATAAATAAATAAATAAAACGTCAATGTGAACAAATTTGGAATTATTTCTCTCTGTATTTGATTGGAAGATCTGATTTTGCATTCCAGTTTTGTCTGCAGCTGGGTGGCTCAGGCTGCGGGATGTGGGACCTTCGAAGCCTTGCTTCCATCATGCTCAGCTAAATAGCTTGACGAGTGTAAAAAAATGTAACAAATGGCTGATGGAAAATCGAGAGCAGCCAGACAGCTCTCAGCCTGGTTAATTAGCTCCTTGACTGCTGAATTGTTCCTGCCCCGTCATATGGCTGTGGCTTGCAGCCCTGCGAGAAAGGGTTTGGCTTCCTGGCCAGGAGCGCGCATCCCAAAAGTTGAATTAATGTAACTTGAAGTCAGTGTGGACAGGTTCCTTTTGGTCTAAATGACCTTTTATCTTTGCTGGGGGTGGGCAGTGGGGAGAAAGCATATCGGCTTTCAGCTGTGCCAGGTCATGCAGAGGCCAAGTTCTCTTGTCTGTGATCAAGCATATGGTGTGAAACAGCCCAGTGTGCAACAGCACTGGGGCAGAGGAGCACTCCAGCAGCCCTTCTGTAGGTAAATGTGACCCAGGGCCACGTCCTGCCATGCAGGATGGGTGTGTTTAACCCTTCAGTGGCTCCTGCTGTGTTTCCATCCTGGTGGGTTGGGAAGATGTTGTCACTCAAGAGCGCGCGGGTTTCTCCTGCCAGAGCACCCGTGCTTGTGTGAGACCTGAAATCTCTGGCTCCAAAGGCTTCACTGTATTACTCACTGGGGCTGCTGAGAGAGTGAGTCAGTGTGTTTGGGTCTTTGCATGAAAAAATGAGCAAACCTGAATTATTGTAAAAATTATCAGATTGCAGAGGTGATAAATAAACTACAATGAACTTTCCGTTCCACGTCCTCTACCACTGTTCTGCTCTCCTTCCACCGTGGGTCAGGGGGGAAGACAGAGATTTTCAGTGTGCTGTTCTCCCAAGGAACCACATAAAAAAACCCTGCTGAGGCTGTACTGTAGTCAGAAAATGTCTTTCAGACAGTCAGAAGTTGCTTGGCAAGATGTCAGGCAGGTTGACCAAAGGTTGCAGGAGTTGCGCTCCTGCAAAATGAACATGGAATGGTTCCTGCCCTCCATGGTTCTCCAGTGCTTCCACAGGTTCTCCAGTTGGTGTACAGGAATATAGTTTGCTTGCTGGTATTCTAGTCTTATCTCTGAAGATACTTATTTTAAGAATTCATGTCTACATAGGTTTGTTAATACTGTACTGTAATATCAGATGGGCTGCTGAGACCTCAAGGGGGTGAGGAATCTATTTTTAGTGTGTTTGAAGGGTAGATGATGTTTCAGGTTGTGGAATGACTTTCTAGGGGGCCTGTCACCATATACTGAAGTTTTGTATGTCATGGCAGTGGAGGCCAGTCATATGATGATGAGTTAGTAACTTAAATGGGACATTAAAAAAAAATCCTGCTCTTTGGGGAAATTTTAAAGATAGATGGAGCTAAAATGTCACACTGCCTGTTCTCATGCTTTTTTCCTTGATGTGCTGAAGACATCTAATCCTCTTTACAGGTGAATTAAGCAGTCTGCTTATGAGCTGAAGGCAATACCTGCTGATCTGTTGACATCCAGATTGGAGGGTTATTCATGTCTCAGTAAGACTTTTAGTAATGGATGACCACAAGAGCATTTTAGCTGCCCAGGTGGTGTGAAGAAGACGGTCTGTGATCTCCTTCCACATCAGAAGTTAGTCACATGTAGGAAGTTGGATAGTAGCAGTAGTAGATGGATAGTGCCATCCTCTTTGAGAGTGTTTGACACCCCAGCCTGCAGAGGTTTGGAGCTTTAGGTTGAAAAGATCCAGCCTCAGACAAATGCATGTGTGCAGCAATCTGAGCAGTGAACCCAGTTGTGCTTTTGAAGCCCTGCACTGTGGTGGCAGCCACGGAGAACAGATTTTAATGATTTATTATAGTTAGATTTTACGCAGATTTGCTTCTTATTTCCTTTGGAAGACAGCAAAACTGCAACTTTTTACAGGATTCCTCTTACATTCCTGGGATTTTGTTTAGTGTGCAGGCATGTGCGCTTTATTTATTTATTTTGTAACTGCTCACTGCCACTGCTAGGAATGTTAACAAAGGCTTTTTAATAGGTCAGACCTCACCACTGTTGCATTTTCATAGTTTCCATAGTGCATTTGGTAGATAATAGATGGTGGGGAGGTAAAGCCCTTTATGCTCTGAGAGCTCATTCATGTGAACAGTTGCTGTGCCCTGGTTCTGAATTTTCACTGCAGCTACTTGTGTGAGTAAACATTTGAAGATCAGATCCTTAGCTGCTTGGAGTAATTCTCGTGGAGCTTTTCAGGGAGGCGTTTTGAAAATTACATCTTGAATTGAGGATGCCCTTAACTTTCAACAGCTTCCACCTACATACATGAGATGCTCATTTGTGGTTGCATGTGAGGGCATGGCTGTAGCAGATTTGCAGGATTCAGCGGAAGCATATGCATTAGATAATTCTTTCACTTTCATTTGTGTGCTCTTTCTTTCATTCTCGCTGTTTGTATTTTGACAGCAGGAGCATGTATGTTATAAATACTCAACTTTGACTTCAATTAGTGCTGGCATGTCCCTGAAGTACTGTTTCATGTGACTTTGCAGATGTTCTGGTGAGAACATCCCTGTTGCTGTGTTGTCTGTGGATAATGCTCACGTGTTCTGGAGCCCCATCACTAACTGTGGTGGTTTTGGAAGCCGCTTCTCCCTCTCAGTTTTCCTCTTAATTAAAGGGATTGGCTTGCATAGATACTAGTATGGTAGTGGCTTGTTAAAGACAAATGTTTTGGATCAGGAAAAATGCAACCTATGTCCTTTTACAATGGCAGAAGCGTGTAGCTTTGTGTGTGTGTACATAATACAAGTTCCTATCCATGTGGTTCATGCTGCTGTGGTGCTTCATCTGGCAGATCATTTAAATATTTACTCCAAAAGAGCTTGTTCTCTGTTGGTGTGAAGCAGCATTTCCAGTTATTTTTAGGTCATTTTCATTTTAGCAACCCTGTTGGAGATAGACCAGATACGAGGGCTCCAGACCGTCCCTGCATTTTGGTAGAGATTAATAAAATAAAACTTAGTGGTTTGATCCCAAGAAGAGAGAACAGGTCATCTGGTTAACAGAAGGTTAGGCAAAGCAGTGCAGCGCTGAGAGTGCCATAAACCAACCCAGAATATCTGGTAGTCTGTCCAGTGGCTGTGTGTGAAGCTGAAATGGTGCTCTGGGATCTGCAGAGCCAGCAGTTCTGTTACCACTGCTGTGACGCAGGAGATAATTCTGTTGGGCAAGCATCAGCATGGGGGTGGATCTACAGCACAGGATGTGTAATGTCAACATGAAGCATGGGAGCTGGCAGTAAGAAGGAAAGCAGCCATTTCATGCCAGTGCAGGAAGCCCAGATAGATTTTTTTTCTTTCCCCCCCTCTGCATCTTGTCCTTTTGTGCTGCTTTCATACTTCGTATTAAACAATTACCTTCTCTGCTTTGTCATCTGGAAACTTCAGCCCAACAGGGTTTCATTTCTTCCTCTCTTCCTGAACCTGTGGGATTTTTTTCTTGTTTTTGTTTTTGTTTTGTTTTGGGGTTTTTGTTTGTTTGTTTTGTATGTTTCTTTTTTAAAAAAAACATACAAAACAAGTAGCAATGAAGTGCACTCCAAAAGCATGTCTGATGGATTATAAAAGGGGCTGGGGAGAGGCTGAATGGCTGAAGAGCAGATCTGGAGAAAGAGAAGAGCTCAGTCATGTGCAAGTCCTGAGCTTCAGATGAAGCTCTGCTGTAGATCCTGTTGGCTTTGGTGCAGACACAGTTTGCTCAAAAGCTGTAACCATTTGAGAACATCAAACTGCAGCTGGGAAATGCAGAAGGTATGGAGTGCTGTGATACTGCGTAGACCTTGAAACTCTGAAATTACTAAGAAGCTGTAGAAAGCTACTGTAACTGTTCCTGCTTTCTTTTTACCAGAAATGCACATTTAGAACGCCTTTGTCCTATTTGGCTAATGCATAACACCCTTCTGGATTGGTTGGGGGTTTTTCTTTGTTTTTTTTTTGTTGTTGTTGTTGTTTTTTATTTGAAGAGCCAAACATTGTTGCTAGTCTATCTAAATCTGCAGAAAGATTTCTAAATAAGTCTACTAAGCGTTCAATGGACTTTAAAAATCTGGTGGTATGGCTTCTGTCAGCTCATCACACACTTGGCTTTGTGGTTTAGGTTTTTTTCCCACCTATAACATTTGGAGATATCTTCCTGTAGCTTCAGCATGGGAAACTCTTGGATACCAAAGCTTGCTCCTTGATGGGTACAGCAGAGCTGAACTTCATAATC
>NW_005054468.1:616616-624562 GCF_000277835.1 Geospiza fortis
CAGCAGGACCTTCAGATAATGTATTACACATCCCCTTGAATGAATCCTTGTCTTGGATGCCGTTCTGTGGCAGCCCTTGGAAAGCATGACTTTCTTCATGTGCTCCTAAGAGCTGGAGTGGGAGTAGTCAACCCACAGGTATGTTTTCCCAGTTGCAATTTGGTGATGGGAGGAGGGGATGCATATAAAACATGGCTTGTGTGTGAAGACTGTTTGTTCTGTTCCGCAGTAACTCCATCCTTTAAACTGCCCCACTGGCCCCGTTCAGATTTTTTGGTTGGAGCTGTGGGACTCTGGCACTTCTGCATAGGGAACATGCAAATAAATGGCATTGAGGAGTTACATGGGACTTGAACACCATCTCTCAGGGCAGAACTCCTCTTGGTTCCATAGATAGGCCATGGTGTGGCTGTTTCATCATCAGAAGTATTAAGGATGCAGGTGAATCAAAATATTTTTTTAAAAAAATAAAGTATGGGCACTCCGTTCTGTCTATCTATGTAATTTCCACTGCAGGTTGTACTTTGTAGTGGCTGGTAGTTTTGTGCTTTTCCTGGTGGTGTTGGAACAGTTTTCAGAGCATGCTGGAGGAATGTTCATCAGAAGTGAACAAATGAACAATGCCACCAGAGATTGTCTGCATGTTTTCTCATAGACCATCTCTGCACTGGGAAGAAAATACATTGTCCTTGACTTTTTTCCTACTGAAAAAGGTGCTACTTGCTGAAGATAGTTTATTATAAATAACTACTAAGATGATAATCTCACCACAGCATGCTTGGCAGTCTTCCACTGAGTTAGCCTGTTTCAGCAAGGAGCTGTCGCTTAAGATACAAAGCAATCTGCAGGGACATATGATCACACACACTGACTGTTTTCTCAGTCATCATGGATGCCTTATCGTTTCCTGTGCCTGTAATTAGGAACTGGAATTATTATCTGGTGAACCAGCAGGATCCACCTCCAGAAAGATGGACCTGAGTTCCCACCTCACAAACATTATGGTTGCAGAGAAGCTCTCAGTTGTGGAGGCTCTAGTAGACGAATGTCTGTTAGACATGGGCTTTTTGCCTTTTATTTTTGTCACAAGGATGGATGTGAACTACTGGGGAAACTCCTAATATATATATATATATATATAAATTCATATGTATATATATATATATGTATGTATATATGTATGTATGCTTACAGCAGTCATTCCTATTAGAAATTATGGAGAAATGCAAGCCTACCCTTGGCAATGATGTAGAGAGGTTTATTTTTTTTTATTGTTAGCTTTGTTTGGGTAAATAATGACTTCAGGATCTCTGAATGTTTAGTTTTGTAGGGATGCTGTCCAGAAGAAAGATAATGATAAAGAGATAAGAGACGATATCCACTTTTTATGAGAGTATCCGAAAACTAATATTAGTATCTGTATACACCTAGTGTCAAGATTTGGCTGTAGTTACATAGCTGGATAGTGATTTTTTTTTAATTAGAAAAGTTTACACTGCTTTGTGGTACATGACTGTTGAGTTATCATGTTATTGCAACAGTTATGTGATGGATATCAGTGGCAAACTTCCTTTCAATTAGAGTGCTGGCAAGTGTTTGCCTTTTATTTGTTTGAAAACAACTTGATCAGGCCATCTCTACTGCTTTGTTGACAGTATAATATGAATCAGAACTTTTTCTAACTTCCATGTTACTCATGGATTTCATTCTGTGGTGCTTGATGCTTCTCAGTCCTTAAAACTTCTCTTTAAAACTTGGGCATCTGTGGTTGCTTTGAAGTGTGGAATGTGATACTTAGTGGAAGAAACTGGTGTGATTGAGGTGGAACAAATGAAGATACCAGCAATGATGATGGACTTTTTCTTCTACTGGATTTGGCAGATGATGTTAAATCCATGTATCTCAACGAGATCAATGAGAAAGCAGGAGACAGGAAGAATTTAGGCAATTTAGGCAGACACTGACTTGCAAGGCTTAACAACAGCCCTTTTTTTTTCCCTAAACATTGCAAAAGCATGGAATTGACTCATCCAGACAGAGAGATGCCAAATCTTTATCTAGTGATGGTATCCTTCCCTAGAAACTCTACAAAGGCTCTGCTCTTTTCCTGTGAAGTTGTGGGAGCAGATTCATGGTGGAATGGGCTCTGCTCACGTCTAAGATGAGGAAATTCTTGGAGCAGGTTCCTGGTATTCAGTGTCTCACGCGTGACTGTGGATTGCTCTTCATCTCAACAACTGACCCAGATGCTTTTACACTCTGGGATGGCTCTTCAGAGTCTGTCACGTCCATAAATCACCTGCCTTGGACGACCTTGTGTCTTTAAGGAAAATCCTGTGGAACAGTTCGCTTCAACCTTACTGAAGGACACACTCTGAAGAGCCAGCTCATTAAGCGAGCTTTGAAGGGTGTGCTCTGCAGAGCAGCTTCCTGTTATTTGGTTAATGGTTGACCTAGTTCTACTGCCATATGCCTCCTGGAACGCATTCTAATATAAAATATGTGCTAAAGCAAGACTGGGATAATAGATGGAACATCAGAGCCTCTGTGGAACAGAAATCATATAATGCTGTTGCGTTTTGGAGGGTTATCATAGTTACTAAAAATGGCAATATCTTCATGGAACTGTGCTGATTCTGATGGCAAGCTCAGGAATGTTAAACTCAGCCACCCATGTTGGGTTTTTTTTTTTTCAGGCTGGCCTTGTACAAAAGGTTTGTATCAGTAATTCCCCCGTGCTCCGTGTGTGAAGCTAAAGTTAGGTAGTGAAGCATTCAGAGTGATATTACAGCTGTGAGAAAAGATTAGATTAGATTTGGCTAAAGGCAGGAGGATTTTTTCCCTGTGGTAGGTGTTTTTTCCATTGCAACCATGGATTAGCAAATTTTTTTTTTCCTTTTTAAATGCTGGCAGAAGCCAGAAATTGGTATTTGAGCTTTTTATCTGATAACAGAGACTGCATATTTATGTACATACTTACACTTAGGCAGAAATATAAGAAATTTGGAGGTGGTGGGTAAAATTCAACCTCCAGCCTGGGTGTGCTGAAGTTCTGAAGAACTTGACTGTCTTGTGTTTTCTGGTTGATTTGGTTTTGTGCCCTAGGAAGAGGAAGGATGTATGATAACAACTGTTTCCATAAGCAAGTGTGCATTATGGCAGAACAAGGGGAAGGGAAAATCAAAGCCACGTTTTGTAACCTCTTGAGAGCTCAGGACTCTCTATCAGTAGAGGCTGGCGATTTATTTTTCTTCTGGCAGTGTGGGAAACCAATCTGCTCAGCAGACAGCATCACGGTCGTGTGTTCACACAACCTGGCAGTGGCCAGCCTTTGTCTCTTGGGCTGCAGATGGCTTGCAAGCAGCCCAGGTCTGGATTCTGGGCAGAGGTATGTCACCACAGCGGTGGGGGTGGCTGGGGCCAGCCCAATTTGTCTGTGTGGGAAGCAGAAAACTGTCAGGACACGCAGAGGCAGCTGCTGCTGATGAGCACGAGGAGTGCCCAACCTTCAGAGAAGTGGTGGGAAGTCTTGGGAGTCACAATAATCTTGTGCCTCTCCAACTCCTTCAAGCCTGTTCAGGTGCTTCTGGTGGCTCTGTGGTCTTTTGTGTGAGGCTGGGAGTATTTTACTTCATTTGTGTAGGACACATGCAGCAACAGTGTTGTGCAGTTTCCACTTCTGCCTTAGCATTTAAGGATGAACTGAGCTTTTTGTAGGAGAGCTGCCTGGTGGAAAACAAAACTGCAACATTTTTAGCAGGATGCGGTGTGTTCTGTGAGCTGTAAATCATATTGGTCATGAAAAAAAAAAAGAAAAAAAAAAAGAAAAATCTCTGCGACTGACACAAGCACAGCTATTTGTGCAACCTGATCAGAACAAAGGATAATGCTTCTGCTGCAAGATCAGACAGATCTGACGTTTCAGCAGGCTGGGCAAATGAATGGCGGAAGTGGTCCGCCTCCTCTTATCCATTGTCTCAAAGATGCAGGCTCATGGAGAAGAAAGGGAGTTTGAATAGGGCTTCTGAAGGAATATGCTGCTTTGTGTTCTGTGGGAAGAGAGCAAGGAGGAGTTCTAGAAGTTCTCTGCATTGGCAGGCTGACAAGCTCACAATGGGAAAATGTGGCAGTGGACTGCTGGTGTTGGAGGAGCACTTTCCCTTCTGCAGCCTGCCTAGAAAATCTGATCTGTAATTAGGAAACTGGTGAAATGTTCCAGGCCTGGAATATGGGACCAAGTCTATCCTGAAGGAAGGTCAGTGGGTTTTTTAATCCAGTGAACTCTGACCTCCTGCTTGAGACTTCTTCTATAATTCTTTTCTTTTTTTTTCCTTTCCTTTTTTCCTGTGTCCCCTCAATAGTCTGTGTGTTCCAGGATACCTCTCAGTTGTGTTCCTGATGGGATTCTTGCATAGGAAAGGCTGGACTGATCAAATTACTGGGACAGTCAGGACCTTCTGCTTGGGAAATTCTTGTGGTTTTTCGTGTTCCAGCTGTCAAATTAACCCAACTGGGATTTTAGTAGCAATCTCCCTTTTTAAAAGCATAATGAAGCCAAAGAAATGTGAGAAGGGAGAGAGCAGGACAGGGATTTTTGATAAGCTGGGTAGAATTGAGGGTTACTTCACATTTCAGAACTACAATATATGAATTCCAGCCTCAAGGGGTATTTAATCTGAGAAATGGATCCTTTGGAGGGTGGGGGGTAGAATTTATATCAGTAACCTGGCTGGTTAGATTTCTGTATATTACCTTTTTGCATGGTCACTGGGACTAGAAAATGCTAGCAGTTATAGGTGCACCATGATCAGAAGGCTTTCATAAGGCTTTCAGTTTTCTTTAAAATCGAGCATTCCTTGGCTCAGGGATCAACAGCTGTATTATTTTTTAGCCATGACGCTATTTTTCTTTAAGTTAATGGAGATTAGATTTGTGTCTGTGATAACAGAACCAGTCTTGGTCGTCCATGAGATCCCTTCTGCCCTTTGTTTTCCCACGTACAGCCTAGACGATGCTGTCAATCCAAAAGAGACATAAATTAATTCCACAGGATGTTGACAGTCCATCATCAGCATGCACTGGGAGCAAAGCTTGCTGCTTTAGAAGCCCACTTTAAAAAAGCACATCAGAAAGTCATCAGACTCTCCTGATTGGAAGCCTCTGTTGAAAATTTTAAATGTGTGATGGCCAGGCTGCCGTGATTGGCATGTTCAGTGTCCCAAAGCAATTGTGAAAATTCACAGAATCACAGCAAGGATCAGGTTGGGAAGTGACCATTGGAGATTTTTTGGTCCAACCTCCTCTTGTCTCTTTTCAAGAGGCAGCCCCAGCTCCCCCAGCCTTTCCTGGTGAGGGAGATGCCTCAGGCCCTTCCTCACCCCCACAGCCTTTGCTGGCCCTGCTCCAGGAGCTCTGTGTTCCTCCTGCCCTGAGGATCCAGAGCTGGACACGGCCCTCCAGAGGTGCCTCCAGGGCTGGGCAGAGGGGCAGGATCCCTCCCTGACCTGCTGGCAGTGCCCTCCCAAGGGCACTCCAGGATCCCCTTGGCCTCCTTGTCCCCAGGACACTCTGCTGGCTCAGGGACAGCTCTTTGTCGCCCAGGACCTGCAGGTCCTTCTCTGCAGAGTTGTTTGTGCTGGTGCTTGGGCTTATTCCTGCCCAGGTGCAGGACCCTGCATTTTTGCATTTCAAAAGGTTCTGCTGTGCCCATACCCTTGAGAAGGGCAGCAGAGCACTCCCAGTTTTGTATCATCAGTGAACTTGCTGAGGGGACACTCTCTCCCAAGCCACCAAACAATCATGGACCCAGTACCAAACCTTGGGGACACCACAAATTAGAGGACTCTGTGCCGCTGGTGACATCCTCTGAGACCTGCCCTTCAGCCAGTTCTCAGTCCACCTCACTGTTGCCTCTGTTTATTCTCAGCAGAGGCTAAAAAGCCATCCCAGAGGATGTGCCATGCTGGATTTGACCCAAAAACCACCAGCATGTGTTTCCAGCTTCTTTGACCTAAGGGGAATAATATTGGGGATGGGAAATAATACCACTAGTGTTGCTCCTGTATTCAACCATGGTTGCAAACTGTGTCTAAACTAAGCCAGTGTTATTTGGACAGAGTGATCAAAAATGTTTATATTCAAAAATGTCTAGTGGAAGGAGTTCATTGAGCTTTCCATACATGCCTGAGTGTGAGGACAAGGAGAAAAATCTCATGGTTGCATATAAATCTCTCTCAAAAAAAAAAAAAAAAAGGAGTATGAGCGTTCTCTCAAGTTATAAAGTTTTGGATCTAAAAGTGAAAGAACAGTATCAGCCTGGCACTAAGCAGAGATTAAAAGGTCAACTGTGTATCAGTGAAGGGTGCAAAATGATTTCTTACAATCCTCTGCTTACTCACCTCTTCAGGAAATAGGAGGGACAGCAGAGGATCTTGGCTAGGTTCAGAGATCCTGAGAAAAGTATCCTTTGAAGCTGTTACATTCCCAAATTTATATTGGGCAGATCTTATCTTTGTGGGATATTTTTATTATTTTCTTAGTAACATGACTCCTAGTAATAAGACAGCTGGACCAGGCTCTGCTTTCTGAAAATTCAGAGCACGGTGCCAGTCATAAAGCTGATAATTTTTTTTTGCCAAAAATAAAAAAAAATACTATATTGTGGCCTAAATCATGCGAAGCATGGAGGATTGGCTTGCATGAAACTTTAAATGACAGCAATGTGCTTGGCATCTATTAGGTCAAGCAAGGTGGATGTCTGAAGTTCCTGTGGACAAAACTTGAATTTTGGAATTTATCAATTACACTTAAAAGACTTCTGGGCTGCCATCAAATGTTCCCAGTGGAGCTGAGCTGAAGGACACAAATGACCAAAACATGTATTTGTACCATCTTTAGATCTACGTCTGACATACTTTGTGGTTTGGTTTTGGTTGGTTTTTGGTGTAAAAGGGGTTGAGAATGGGTCAGTGCCTCAGGGATCATGCAGATGGAGGAAGCTGTTTTTTGCAGCTCTAGGAGAAAGGGACCATGCAAAAAGTGCAGGAGAGTCATAGATCTCCTTGGCCATTGGCTTTTCTGGTGTATCAGAAGACTTTTGGATCTTTCCAAGACTGAAGTAAGTAATGACCTTGCTTTGATGTATCAAAAAAATAACACCAGTGTTGTGCCTTTGAGAGCCCTGATCCCAAAGAGATAAGCAAGGGTTTTCCTTTGTATCTTGGACCCATTCCATTCAAAACAAAAGCATCCCACAGGTCAGGCAAGAAGGGTATCTGACAGGATTTAAAGAGACTTTTCCGTTTTTTCTGTCTGTTTTCTATGCCAGTAATTTATATTTTTTTATGTGTCAGACCTAAACGCCTGTCATTCAGTTTCTATCTGTAAAAGACAGAAAATGTGGAACAGAAAATGGTCTGTGACTCACTCAAGCCACTGTGTTGGCTTTGAAGCTTGTATGGACTTGAAGAAAGACTCCTGTCTTCCTTTCAATTAAAGAAAAAAAAAGTGATCCTGCAAAGTAGTAGATATTTAAAATTGTTGGAATAGCTAAGTGGACTAGGCTGGAAATGCTTGTGCTGGTAAAGGTCTGAAGCCTGGAAAATCGTGCTTCACCATGAGAGCTCTCAGGTAGTCCATTCCTCCCCTTCAGAGGTTTTCAGGAGTGCATTTGGAGGACTAAAAGGAGTCAATTTGCCTGCCTGTGTACAGTACCACAGGAATCTGGATAAAGCTGTAAAAAGATGTAGTGGCTGGAACCTGAGACTAGAAAGATGCTCATTATGTAAACAATTCCTAATTTCTAACTGAATTGCAGGGAAAAAAAAATTAAGACCTATTGGAATTTCTGATGGACTGTCAAAAGTTGTAAAGTGTCAAGTGTAGCTCCTTCGCAGATGCTCTGGTAGGAGACAGGCTTCATTGAGTTGTTTGTGGACAAATTGTGC
>NW_005054468.1:624573-627980 GCF_000277835.1 Geospiza fortis
CAGCAGGAGGACTCCCAGTGCTGCTATCTCAATTTAGGGATTAAAGCCCCACTGATGAGAATCCTGCCATGTGGAGCTGCAGGGAGTCCAGGGAGGTGGTTGGGTTCTACCAGAATATGCAAGAAGATTCTTGCACACCTGGCAAAGAAATGGGAAGCAAACAAACCAAATTAGGTGAGATGATAAGGCTGACTGTGGGTTTGTAGTTATCAGTTAAGGCTTTATTATTTGTACTGGGCATTCCTCCATATCTCCATTTTAGGCTTAAAACTATGGACAAGTGATATGCATTAGGGCTCTCCAAGTGGAATCTGTGCAGAAGGTTGGTAGAAGCTGCTTTCCTCTTCTCATTTTTCTGTTGTCTCTACCACAGAGGAAAAAAAGGAAATAGAATTTTTTTGAAGTCTGACAGAGCTACTGTAGATTTTCACACTGTAATTTCTAAAGGATAAATACATCCCCCAGAAGGAACATCTCTGGTTTCCTCTGGAATTTAGCAGCACTTCAGTCACCTCGAACTTTCGTCCTGGCTTTACAGATGGAAACCAGAGGCTTTTGTCCTGTAGTTACCATAGAGGAGGTTGTTGCACAAAAACCCAATCATAATTTGTCAACATGTCAGTTTCCTGGGGTAGCCTAACATTCTACTATAGATAGCCCAACCAAGCCATCTGAAATTATTATTAGCAGCAGAATTATTATTGTAAATGCTTTTCAGTAGATTTGAGGGTTTCAGCAATTTCAGTAGTAATTTGGTTTTCATTTTTTGGTAGTCATCTCTCAAAATCTTAGGCTTTGGTCTGTCAAGGGTGATAAATCTAGGAAACCTAGAGATTAGGCCATTTTGTGTTCTGTGCTTATAAAAAACTTCAACAGTTAGCACTGTCATCAGATCCTCTTTTTTGATAACTGATGCAAAAACAAGTCAGTTTCAGGGGAAAAATAGTTCATTAGCTTGGTTTTGAAGGTCAGCAGTAGAGGCCTCACTGCAAATGCTTCTTTTTTTTTTTTTCTTCTAAACCAATTACTACAGCAGGATGAAGGAGAATTTTGATTCCCTAATTGACAGGTTGCTTTCAATTCTAATTTATAGTTTCAGTTTTAGAAGTGTTCTTTCAAGATTCAGAACTCTCTATGGCAGCAGTCTGACTGAAGGAGCTCTAGAAGCCAATGGGAAAAAAAAGGAGATAAGGAATGAAGAAGGGGGAGGATGTTGAAGCTGTTCCCCTTGTTTTTGGAATCAGTGACTCTTTTAACCTGTAAATAACACTCTTAATTAGTGATGTCCCATCATAAAATGCAAGTGAAGATAAGACAAGATATAAAAAGATTGCTTCCTCTTGACAAACCACTTTTTCTCCATTTCTCTCCCATGTTCTGTGTCAGATCTTTTCTCCCAGGCATGAGGTGCAAGTCCTTTTGTCTTCAGCTTGAACATTTCCTTTGTTCTAGTAATCAAGCCTACAGATATAGGCCCTGTGTGCTCAGCTGAAAAGGAAACAATTTTTTTCTCCTTTTTTGACAGTGAACCTTCACTGCTGAAATGATCCTGTAGTGCAGGTGGCTTAGAGGTACATGATATCAGTTATTTTGTCAGCTTTTGCAACACATCTGAAGGCTCTCCAGAAAGGGTGGAGAATAGCACCAGTCCCTGATTAGCATGTCTGGGTTCTGCCTCCTTCAGCTTCTGAAACCTGGGAGATCCATTGCAGGTTCTGCTTTCAGGTGAGGAGAAACTCACTCCTGTTTCAACCCTCCACTTCATGATAAAAGGCTGTGGTGAGCACTGATTCACACAAAGGTCTGGTCCTCAGCTGGGGAAAACTGGCAGAGCTCCAGCAAATTTCTAGAAATAAAAAACCTAGAGAAGTCTCTAAAACCACAGCAGTTGCTGGGGCTTGCACAATATTCTACAGCTTGCAACAATACAGCAGCATGAAGCTGGGATGACACTGATGGCTTAATATTTTTTTGTGATCTCCTGGGGTGTTTTCCTATTTTTTGTGAGAGCGAAAATCCTAAGGCGAGAACTTTGCTCCTGTTCTCTTGGTGGCATTGGCTTGGGTGGCTTTGTTTTTCTTTGAAAACTGATAGCAGAAGACTATCCAACCTTCAGGAGTGGAGCCATTATATGTGGGGCTGTGCAACAGGAGCCAGAGTTTAAAAATAAAACACCAGGCTGCCTTCCTGAGGATCCAGACATAGCAAACACACACGCACACACATACGCAGGACCTCGGCTGGCCACGGTTGTATCAGTTACAGAGCCCAGAGCAGCAGACAATGAGAACCAAAAACGGAGCCTTGTTCCTCAAAAAGAAAGAGGAAGAAATACAAGGCTTTTGTAGCCTCAGATGCCAGTTTCTGGTGTGCACTGGAGGCCCCTCAGCAGCAGAAGGTTGAGGGACAGACAAGTGCCAGTCATTCCTGGTGATGTTTGCTGTAGGTCCTTCCCTGCCTTCTCTCTCCCACATTTTCTCTGCCCATCTGAGTAAGGGGGTCTGAGCTGAGCAGTTCTTTTTTGAGAATGTGCTCCTTCCTTAACAGAGAAAAGCACTGGCTTTTACATCATGCTGAGTGCTGAGTGACCTGGATGGCAAACACCTTCAGAAGAAAGGAAGGACCAACTATTTTGTCTTCAGAGCTGTGTTGCTCGCGTGTTGGACTGCAGATGATCAGATCATCTTTCTAGAAGATCTGAAGGCATACAGAGGAGATAGTGGATAGACCAGGAAGAATAATTTGTGGCAAGAAAGCAGAAAGGTATGGCTTAGTGCCAGGAATACAGCTTGGAAAGCAAGACAAGTTAGGTTAGAAAGGAATGGTCTTTTGAAAGAAAAGGTGACTCTACTCAGACAAACAAGTCTAAGAACCTAGGAAGATACAATTCTTCATTAATTATGAATGTGGAGAGGGATGAGGAAGGCGAAAGATTTAACCCTTTTTTGGCTGCTTCAAAGTGCTGATGTGATCTCACGCCAACTCCTGTCCAGGGTGGGAAGCTAGGGTACCTCCGGGGTCTGGGTGTGGAGCAGCTGGGATTGTTCTTCTCTCAGGTGACCCTGGCAGAAGCTGTGTGCAGGAGGCAGCTGTGTACAGCCTTACCTGTAGCCTGTGTGCCACCTCAGGTGTGCTGAAAGATTGGAGCCCATGCTTTTGACTGCATGGTGTGCCCAGATGCATCTTGTAGTAAATGCAAAATGAGTTTTCAGCCAGGTGTCTTCCAACTGCACCAAGAATGTTTGTGTATCTCAGCTGACAGCTATAGGCAGGAAAAAAAAAGAAAACCACCCAATGGAGGTTTTTCCTCATCTCTGCCCAGGCAAAGTAGCAGTCACAGCTGCCCATGACACACTTGGCTTTCAGCAGAGCTCAAGCTGGTTCTGCTCTGCAGAAAGAGGATGAAG
>NW_005054468.1:628025-629742 GCF_000277835.1 Geospiza fortis
TTTGCAGAGTTTGGGTTCACATGAAATGGGATCAGGAGTCCTTGGTAGGCTGTGCATGGCTCTGAGCACAGAGCCTTTTGGAAAGATGTGTTTTCTCAGACATCCAGACTCTCAGTAGGGAACACTTATTTTATTGAAAAACCTTATTTTCAGAAAAACCATAGTAGCTTTGCATACTGGTTGAACATAGACTGAAGGTGATGTGTAGCCTAAAGGTTTTGTAGGATGTGATTCTCATACAATCTAAGCATTTAAAAAAAAATCTATAAAATACCTTTGTCTTGCTTGTGGTAATATACAAACAATGAAGGATAGGTGCAACTGTCAGCATGTGAAAACTAATTGCTTGGTTTGCTGCTGTCATAAATTTTGTCAGCCAGGGTGGAGTGGAAGTGTGCACATGCTTTGTGGCTCCAGCTAGCATGTGTGAAAGAGAGGTCTGATTAAATCAAACTTCCTCTTCCATGGCCTGAATATCTCCTGCTTAAAAAAAAGACATTAAGGAAGACCCAGAGAGTTCCTCTTGCAGGTATCTTTACGAAGGTGCTATAAAGGAGACTCTCTTTGATGACTGCTAGTGAGTATTGATGGGGTTTGGTCCAGATTATTTGATAGAACAGAATTATTATTATGTTTCTCATTATTTAGAAGAGTTTGGGAAGAAAAACTCAGCAGTTTGGGCAAAGACCTCTTAAGAAAAAAGCCTCTTAGATCACCCAATAATTTCAGTTTTTCTAGCTGCCAGCCCTGCAAAACAAATATTCTTCCTCACCCTCATAAAAAGCTTCCCTAAAAAAGCAGGTTTTTTACCATGTGCATCTTCCACTGCAGTGTCAAGTAATACGAGGGTTAGACCGTGTTAACCAACCCCAAACTCCATCTCCACTGATATTCTTCTCTGCAGCTCTGCAGACATTTTGCCGAGTTGACCTAAATTCTTCAGCAAAAGGCCTGGATTCCGTGCAGAAGGGTGGAAATGGCAACTCCAGCTAGAAAACAAACACAAAGATAAATAAAGATCATCAGTTGTATCCTTGCGTGTGGTGTTTTGATTTACCCTTCCTTCTGGAATTACAACTTCTGCCATGCTGGTGAGCTTTTATAATTTCTTGTGGAAAGTTAGTGCTGGGATTCCAGGGGCACAGGAAGGTAGTGTGGCACCACAGGGAATGGCTGGGGTCTGGAAAGCCACTTTGTGCTGCTGGCTGTGCCACAGACCAGCTGTGTGACCTGGAGCCAGGCTGCTTCACTTCTTTGTGGTTCTCCACCGCCAGGGAAAGGAAGAAGGCTTTTTTTGTGGTGCAGACTCACCCAGCTCGCTTTTCACACAGACAGAGCCCACCAACAAGTGTGGCCCGAACTTAGTGAGTCAAATAAACAGGTTGTGATTGGATGGAGTAGACTGTCAGTATTGCTGCCTGAAATACTTACAGATGTCTGACTTTTTGTTTCTTATCTGCAACTTGAAATCTTCAGCCTTCAGATTTCATTTCAAATTTGCAGCCATTTGAAAACCAGGAAGATACTTCAGCCTCTGCTGTCTCTGAGAGCAAGTCACTTCTGCTGGCCTTAATGACTTGTCTGTGATAAATGAATGGAAACCTGAAACATATGATCCTGTCTTTTGTCATGCTCCAGTGTTCCATAAACAGCAGAAGGGAAAATGAAATTTGCGCAGAACTGATTGTACACTTCTCCCATAGACACTTTGTCAATG
>NW_005054468.1:629761-642966 GCF_000277835.1 Geospiza fortis
TGCAAACAAGAACCCACGCCTGAATGAATGCTTGTTGCTTGAAGTGAATAAAAAAAAAAGAGCAAATGCCTCTTAGTCAAATGACTTTTAAAAGGGAAAAAAGTCTGGAGTGGACTGCAAACCACATTAGGTTCTTTTTTTCTTTTTTTTCTACCATACCATTCAAGGATGTTGGCTAAAAAGAAATCAAATGTCACAGAACACTCTTTGTATGAATTCTGGTGTCATGTATGCCTCTTTTGGGATGAAAGAAACAGGGAGGAGATCCACCTGGCTGGCACGTGGTGTTGCTGAATGCTGTGTCTGAAGAGCTGTTCACATAGCTGGACTCTTAATGCAAGGAGAATATGTTGTTTATATATGTGATTGTCCTTGTCTCCTCTCCATTTGTTAATGACAAGATTCACCCCGTCCCTTTCAACCACCATAAATTAATTTTTTTTTAACAGTGGAGTCTAACATAGGTCTTTGTGCTTTAGGTTTTGCTTTCTGGTTTTCTTTGCTTGTTTGTTTTTGGTTTTTTTTCCCTTGCTTGCTTGTTTCCATCTTTATTCCTTTAATAGGAACAAGAAAGAATTCTTTACGTGGTTCTGCTTTGAACTTAATCCTGCTTTATTTTAAAATTTTCTTGAGCTGGAGGATTCAATGACACTTAATCTACTGAAAGTACTTAGATGTACATCTTGGAAAATCAGCAAGTTGGGAAGGTTCTAAGTGCCTTCCTTTTAAGTCAAACTTGGTTCCTTTTTTTTTTTATGGTTCTACAATAATCAGTAAAGATAATAGGAATTATGTACTCATTTGCTTTGGAACTGTGGAATGCAGCACATGTGCCTTTGTCATTATCATAGGTGAATTTACTTCATTGAAATCACTGAGAGCCAGAAAAGCCTTCCATTGCTTTCAGAACATTACTTCTGAACGTCCCCAGATTAAAAGGCAAGCTAAATTCCATAATTCTGTTTGTATCTCATCAGTCTGAAGGTTCTGTTTGGTTTATAGATGGATTTTAAACCACCACAGGGCTTCAGTCTTCTGGGTTTCTTTTGCATATTTTGAAATTTTTTTTTTCCATCTTTCTTAGCTTAAAAACATCTTACCCACTCCTGTCCACTTTTGCATGCAGAGTAAATGTCAAGGTTTGCCTAGCCATGGAGTTATTTAGACAGAGGCACTGCAGTTCCCTACAGCCTTTTTGGGTCCCAAAGCACATAGCCAAAAGCAGAATACCTGTCCTGAAGAGCCACTGTCTCACCAATTTTCAATAATGAAACAAAATAAGGGTTTTTCTGAGGCCAGGTCTTATTAGAAGACCATTTATTGGCCGTTTATTTAACAGTTCTCCCAAGGCTTGTCTTTATTGCTTCTTATTATACACAAAAGCAAAATCCTGACAAAGCCTGAGTTGCCACTGTGCTGCCTTTCCTTGAATTTGTCTAAGAATCTTGGTGGAGTTTTAAGTGCATTTTGTTTTCTCCTAATTGGAGACTGTTCAAATTTTTAATAGGCACACATGTAAGTGTTTTTTTAAAATTAATTTTCCCAAGAATTCTCCTCTTTTAAGCCAGGAAAACTGAAAATCTCTTCCAGTCTCCTCTTCTCTGTTACAAAAACAAAGATTTGGGTGCAGATTCCAGGTTACTCAGTTGTTGGCTGATTTAGTTTTGCTTTCTTTTTTTTTTTTAACCTCAGGAGATACTTTTTATTTTGACAGCCTAGTCTTGAACAGAGCTTTCCTTGTGACGAGAGACACTGGGGGTTAAATATGTAGTTTGGCAATTGTTTACATATTCTGGAGTGAAATTTTTGCTTCACTTTTTCTTTTATCAGGTGTCATCCTGTATCTTTAAGGCCACATGAGAATGGTTCTTCAGAAATAAGAGTCATCTTATGACAATGGAGACTGATTATTTTGTTCTAAAATTAGATTTTGTTACCTTCCTAGGTAAATTTAAACACTCGAAGATTGCTGAGTTTTAAATCATTAAGTGCAGAGCATTTGCAACAGCTGAAAAAAAAAGGTGTTGTGTAATGGACTTGAAGAAGAGAAAAAAAACTCTTAACAGTTCTGTAATGTCCACATGTTTGCAAGGATTGTAGCTTTTGAAGGAAGCAGTTGCTTATAATCTAAGCCCTTATTACAAAGAAAATCAGGACTTTTTTTTATTCTTTATGATCCATTTCCTGTTTGAATATTTCTTAGGAGAAAGAAAAAGAAATTGGGTGTCAGTGGCTGACCCTCAAACAGCTTATTTAAAGCAAAAAGAATTAAACTAGGACAGAAGAACTCCATTAGGAGCTTCAATTTCTTACCATTTTTGATACAACTGAGCCATAGTACTAGATTTCTCCTTAATTTGAATGCATTCATAGTAGTCAGGGACACAAGATGTTTATTACTGGAAAGACATGAAATAAGGTTAACAAGAGGTTGGTTGTGGTTTCTTTTTTTTATTTTTGTGTGGGAGATTGTTCTTAATTGTTACCTGCATAATGAAGTATATTTTATTTACAGACAGGGACTAACTGCTTTTTCCTTGTTTTAATGTAATAGTTTCTAATTCCTCTTTGATTAAACCACTTTCTGGCTGGAGAACTTTCATTAACCCTGGTTGATCCACAAATGTTGTGATCCATAATTGCAGGATCACTCAGAATTCCCTTTCCTCCAACCCTGAAGTGCACTGTAGATGTTCCACTTGGTTTCTTCTAGAGCCTGTCTGCCATCTATGTATCACATTAATGATTATGATTATGAGCCAGAGTGCTATTTTAAGACTTGAGCTTTGTATTATTACACCAACTGCAAAAACCTGATTCCTGGAAGGAGTAAGTGAGGGAAAATGGGGAGTAAAAGGAGCAAGTTTCTCATTTGGACCCAGGATATTGCACTCATAGTGCACCTCAATATGCAATCCAAAGGATTATATCTATATCTGAAGTTGTTTGGGACAAATAAGTTGTTATTTTGGGCAATGTGTTACCAGCAACTTGCTCCTCCTTTTCTGCAGCATCCTTTCTCAGCTGGCAGGACCAGCATCTTGCTGCCACCATCACAAAACAGACAGAGGACTTTCACTTGCCCAGGTGGACAAGAACTGTTGGGAGGGGTTTTCAGGGAGAAAGGTGTCAGCCTAATGGTAATCACTGGTCTGAGATCTGTCAAGCGCTGGAAAAGTATATGTTCTTTCACCTGGGGCAGAGATGCTGGCTGCCGTCCTGCGTGTCAGTCAGCGGGCAAATAAAACTGGGTATTCTGTCTGGTATTATAAATGGGTCAGTGATGGATTTGTATTACCTGAGGAAATGAACTGGCGGACAGAGAAGCTTCTGCTTGCTGCCCTGCAAATGTCAAATATAGCAGAAAGCTTGGGGGAAGGGGATGGATAGCTGGAGACAAAGGCAGTGTTAAAATAGCCAGGGTGTCAGTGGAGCTCCTCAAACAAACATGTGCTTCTGAGGGGTAGGCTGGGAGAGCTGAACAATCTTTAGGCTTTGTTAATCAGCATTTTCTTGCCCTCCAGCAGGGTTTTAGCAGTGGATCTTGCTTTATAATTGGAGTCATGCATGAGGTGGGCTTGTATGAGGTGGTGTGCTGCTGCACTCAGCTTTGCTGGCTGGTACAGAACATGAATTCTGGTGCTTTGGTTTTGTGGGGTTAAAAACATTCCTCTGAAAGTCCTTTTCCATCCTCTTCACAAGCTCTGTTGTACTTTTAAAGTACTTCTGGAGCACACAAGATCTCTGGATGGACTGAGGGAGAGGGTTTCTTACTCCCCAGGGTCCTAAGGAAGCTGAGCTCTTATGGGTGTGACAGACAGGCAGAGGGCTATGGCTCACTTGGATCTGATCCAGGCAATGTTCCTTTGGTTCCCAGCTGCCCTGTGAACTTCTCTTAGCGAGTCTTGAGTGACCAAACAGGGTAACAGGGTGCCAAATTAGGGAAGTGATCTCTGGCTGGAGGATTACTCCTCTCACCAGCCAAGTTCAATCTTTGTCACCACAGCTCCATCAGGTCCAGTTCAGTTTTTGCACCTAAAGGAGGAACATGAGTCCAGAAAAACAACTTTTGACATACATCTTTCAAGCTTGTGATATTTGGCATCACATTTTTTTTTAGTTGGGAGGCCCAAAGCAGAGCCTTCTCCTTTTGCATTTGTGGTTTCTGAGTGCTAGTGACTCGGTTTTCACCTCTGTGACTACACTCAGAGCGCCTGCATGTGTTTTAAACCAGCTGTGTTGGCTGGTCTAATCTGAGATCTTTTAAGATTAAAATTCTGTGGCCCCTAAAATAATCCAGCAGTTTCTGTGTTCCCATGGTTTAGCCCTGTCACCAGTTCATAAAGCTGTATTTAACCTCTGTAAAAATACTGTGCTTCTTGTAAACTGAGATTTGGTCCTCTTTAAAGCTCGCAGCACTGCCAGCGACCATGGAACGGGGCATGGGAGTTCAGGGTGAATGGCAAAATTACCTCTGAAGGCACTGGAGGGTGTTTTAAGGGCAGATGGCTATCAGGAGATAATCTCTTCTCTCTTCAGACTTTGCGACTGCTCTTTCAGTCCACGGTCCTGCATGGAGTTTGTCATACCTGCTTTGCCACTGGCAGGACCCCCTTTTAAACAGCTTTTTCTGGCAAGGACGAGGTCTTTGCTGCGGTTGTGCCAAGCTGAGGAGCCTGCTCCTCCCCTGCTCCTTCCAGGGTGAGGCTGGTAATGCATCCTTTGTGTGAAAGCTCCTGGAAGGTATTTGCAAATGCATGAGAAGGAATTAGGTTGTTTTCTGGAGTACCCGGGCACCGGTGCTGCCGTGTTCTTCAGCACCACCTACTGACATCTTCTTCCTCTCCCTCAAACTCAGCACACACCGGGGTTTTGCACCTCTTTCTTACTCGAAGTAATTAACAATACACTCTTGGCTGGAAATTAGAAACCCCAGACCCCAGTGCATTCAGTTCCATTGTGCCATATGGGGAGCACTAATGAGCAGCGTACAAAAGCCAAGCTGCTTGGCTCTGGTGTCTGTTTTCCTCGCCTGGGCCAGCCCTCTTGCCCCTTGTGTCTGTGGAGAAGAGCACTGAGGGGCTGTGGGTTGTGTTGGGGAGGTTAATGACTTGGCTCATGTCCTGTTAGTATGGGAATCAAGTGGCAAAACCACATTTCTGCTCAGAATTTTTGCACCATCCTGTTTCACCTCCCTCTTAAACTAGTTTTGTGCAGCAAATTAAGTATCATACTTAATAAGGGAGAAAGTCCTACTCTGACCATCCAGTTGCTCAGATTCTCATATACATATATTTAGTGTCTTTCTGAACTCTGTAGGGATTAATAACTTGCCATGAAAGTAATTCAGAAGATCAGAAGAACCCATCCTAGCCTTGCTTGGAGCAAGAGCATTTAATGTTTGAGAGCCTTTCTCATCAGGGAAGTTCTTTATCCTCAGACTCTGTTGCCTGTGCTCTGTATCATGTACTGCCTCACAGCTAACCCAAAGGAAAGGGACAAAAAAGGCCAGAATTGTAACTTGTATGACAGTCTAAGTTTGTCATTTAATAAGACTGTGGCATTTTATTTGCAATGTGCTTTTATTTCAAAAGTTTGAAGTTTGAAAGTACCCTTCAGGCATTCAGATGGCCTCTTAATGTATTTTTTTTTAAAACAGAACAGGTATATATGTAGACCTCAGGACAGAAAAATAGAGAAGAAACATTATTTGTGAGAAAATAAGGAGTCATCAGCACTTAGGTAGCTTGAATCAGTAAAGCCCTAGAAGCAGACAGATAGGTGCCACTATCTGTGATTCTCCTTTCACCTTCTTCTAAAATCCATGGTGTGCCTTTATCCTGCTATGGTCTTACAGTGAGATGGCTAACAGGTATTAATATTCAATAACTACATTTTTCTGAGGTTTTGGATTTTCTGTTTATTTGTTTTGCCTTTTTTCCACCCCCATTTTTGAGAAGTCATAGTCGTGGGGAGCCAGTTGAGTTGATAGCAGTATATCAATCATTTGGACCCATTTAATCTCATTTATGTGAGAGGTTCTGTGAATCCTTGCTTTCTTGAATTAAAAAAAAAAAAGAAAAAGAAAACTCAACTGTGTTTCTGGCAGCAATGAGAATCATCTCTTCCATGAGCTTTAAGAATAATATGGTTTAGGTATTTTTTTAATGTAGAAGATTTTGCAAGCTGTGATAGATTTAGTGTGGTATTAGTGTCTGTATTCAGGGACATAAATAAATATCTACTGTATGGGGTTAGCCATTCTATTTTCCAAGACAGGGAGATTTCTGAAAAGTTTGGAAGATAATGTAGAAAGCATGTGTAGAAGAACTCCTTTTGTGAAATCAGATCTGAAACCCACTTCAGGTTCAAACAGTCTTTCAGGTAGCTGGATAAGGACATTTTGGGAAGAAAAAGAGTTTGTGTCTTCTCAGTTTAGATTGGTTTCATCATTGATTTGTACTGAATTTTCAATAGTAAAGTTCTTCCTGAAAGTACCTTACATTTTGATATACATTTCCAAGTAAGTAAAGGGAAATTTTTACTGGAAGAATGGAATCACAGGCATGAGCTAGTGTATCTCTTATGTCCTTAGCTGTTGACTTTCAGAATGGAAAAAACAACCCAAAACTGGATATATGGAGATATTGATAATTAAAGCTGTAACCAGTGACAGTTTTATCATTAATTCCTTCACCAGAAAATATGAAGCACAAAGTATGTATATTATGGAGTTGCAACCCAACCCACGGAGTTCTAGCAAAATCTGGTTGTATCAAATAAAAATGAAAAAAAAACAGTGAAAAAAATGGTGTTTCAGTTTAGTTTATGTTGTTACCAGCTCAGAGAAGTAACTCCAAAGACAGTCCTCAGAGGACCAATAATACCAACAGCTTGACTGGAATTCAGTCATTGAAAAAGATCTATGAGTTGAGTAGGTTTACCTGACTGTAGTTGAGAGTTGAATTTATTCTCTGAATTCTTAATTAATTATGGGGTTTCCTTTCCTAAATGAAAGGAGAGGTTGGCTCCCTCCAGTTGGAATAGCCTTTAGGTTTCCAGCTTCTCAAAAGTGTCAGGTTTTGCATTACTCCTATGATTTTCTTTGTTTAGTCCTCATTTTTGCTGTTGTCACCTTACATTATAAAAAGTGTTTAAGAAGAAAAAAATCAGGGGCAAAAAAAAGCCCAAAACCCCAAATCCAAAGATGAGGGCTACAGCTCCACTGTGCATGGGCTGAACCTGGCCAGGAGCCCAGGCAGCTGGGCTGGAAGGTCCTGAGCACAGCTGTAGGCACTGGTATAAAACCCAGGCTTCTCTAGCAGGGAAAAAATGCCTGAGGTGTTCCTCATGGGAATTTTGAAAACTTGTCTTATCTGTAATTATATGCCAGCAAATTTTGTTTCCGTGGTGTTTGGTAGTTAATTTCTGGAAGGGTGGGGAAGACTGGAAGAACCTCGAGAACCATGGAGTCCTCATGTTCACCCACTAAACTGTGCCCCCAAGGTACACATCCACCATCTTTTAAATACCTCCAGGGAGGGTGACTCAACCACTTCCCTGCTCCAAGCTCGGGGGAAGAGATTTTCTCTTCAGCTCCACCTTTTTGCTGAGTAAAATGAGTGCCCTGAGAGCAACCTGCAGTTGTAGGGACAAAGCGGGCTCTGATCATCTGATCAGAGGAAGGGCTGGAGAGCTGGAGATGCCTCTGTTTCACATGCAGTGTTACTAATGCTGAGCTGGAAGCTGGTGGAGTGTTGTGTGGTCTGACTGACCTTTTTAGTTGTGGTTGTGCATGTGCATATTCTTAACTTGGAGAAGCTCTGCTGACTCCATCTCAAAATATAACGGATGGGTAGTCAAACCACAGAAGCTCAATTTTTGAGGTCAGTGCCTTGGGCTTTACAATTAATTTTGTATTTTGAAGCTTTAAAACCAAACTTAAACATAATGATTTGTACTACTTTGGCTGCTGCCAAATTCTGTAATTACTGTTGTTCAACAAGCACAATTATCTTTTGTTTTGGATTTTTAAAAACCTCAAAATCTAATGCAACTGTGTCTCAGATGTTCTCAGGCGTTTATGAGTGTAGAGAAGATGCTGTAGACGATTTGAGACCACCTCATGTCTTTAAAACGGTGGCTTTGAGAATCTCTGCTGCCCAATGTTTTGAAAGTTTTTTGCTCGTAAGAAAAATGAGAATACCACCATATTTAAGAAGACGTTGTAAATGCAAATTAGCCAGACAATGGCATTTTAATAATGTTTTGTGAGGTTAGCATTGCATTAGTAAGGGTATTTTAGAAGTCACATATTATTTATACACAAAGTTGTCTCAAGAGATTGCTTGTGAATATGTTCAAGGACTTCTGGGATTTATGGATTCATTTAATGGTGGTTTTGTTTGGTTGCTTCAGGTTTTTCTTCCCACACTTCTGCTGCTGAGTTACTACATTTGGTAACTCCTGTCTCACTCCACCTCCATTTCCCCTCTAAATGTTTTTAACTGAAAATATAAAGGGTTATGGAATGAGTTAGCTTAGCTGACCATGATGGAGATGTGTGAACCTTGCTTTGTCTCCATGGCTTGGGATGTGTCCTGACTGTGTTTTAACATCTGCTCTTGAAAATGCTCTTTGCTCTTTTCACCGGGTGAGTCTCTCCTGGTGTCACGTCCCATGCGGACAGAAAGGAAGAAAGATGCACATTGTGTTAAAGTTTCTTTTGATATATGAGCTCAAACTGGCAGTGTGTGTTTTTAGCCCTTATGCAATGGTGGAATTTTAAAGAGCATGGAAATGGTGGAGCAGAATCCCTTATCGAAGGCTTCATCCTGCTCTCAGCAGGTGATGGGTGGTGGAAACATCACACTGAAGTCCTCTCAGCTCTACCTGAACTGAGGTAGAATGTTCCTCACGGGAAGAGCAGCAAGATTAACCTCTTCTTGAGCTTGGTGCTGCCTTTGTGGTGCAGACCCTGCTGAGATTGGAGCTGGAACCCATTGGAGAGTCTCCTTAAATTCTGTAATCAGCAGCTATTAATGATATCTCTCAACACAATGGTCGGTTTAAGCTTGTGTAGACAGCAACCAGCATCCTCAAGGATGCTTTCTCCAAGCAACACTGCGTGCTGGAGAAGAATGAAGATGGTGGTGGCTTTCACCTCTTGGAGTTGCCCGGATTGTCCTTTTTTTTTTTTTTTTTTTTCCATATCCTCAGCGTTGGTCTCCCTTCTGGTTTTCTATTTCATAAGCTGGCCTGAAGTTTTCCAAAAGAGACAGAGCTCAGAGCGTTTTGCGGTGATGTTTCTCAAGGGTCTGTAGTTTTCAGGGGGCTGAGGGGGGCGAGGGCTGAGGGGACGGGAGGGGAGGAGAAGAGTGAGATTTTGTGTGTGCGCGCCGTTGTTTTTCATCTCTTCCACACAATGGAGCTTTCAGAGAACCTCTCTTAAAAGGCATAGCTACAGCCTTTGTGTGAAGGGTGTGTCTGCTGGCAGGGTTTGCTGATGCAGACAGGCTGGGTGGTGATTAACAAAGGTCATTAGACTTTGGAATCTGGCAGGGCAGTGGGGTGGTGTGTCTACTGCGCCAAGCAGGAGAGCTCCCCAGGGACAGGCCCGGCTGCCGGCCTTCCCCTGTCCCCCCTCACTCCCCCGCGCCTCCTCCTCCTCCTCCTCCTCCTCCTGCTGCTCCTGGGAGGCTCAGCTGCATGTCGCCTCTGCCTGTAGGACAGCTTGGACCAGTGTCTGACGCTGTGAATTCAGCGTTTTGTGGAGCCACGTTTTGTCATCCATGGGACAGGGGAACCCAACCCTGAGGAGATGTTTTGGGGGAAACCCCAAAGCCTTCTGCTGAAGGAGAGAAGGTGCAGCTCTGAGGGAAAGGCGCAGGGGGAGGAGAGCAGAGACACGACTTTGGAAGGCAAGCCATGCAGGAGAAATGTGAGGGAGATTTGATTCTGAGGGGTGGTGATTTTTAAAGCATCACCTTGAGGAGGAGGAGTTCAAAAAGGGTGGGGAAGAAAAAAAGGAAAAAAAAAAAGAAAAAGAAAAAAAGGCTGGTATGCTTGAGCTGAAGCTGAGATAAGTGAGGCCATGTTGTGCACAGGCAAGGAGCTCCGAGGCTCTGAGTGCAGGAGTTGTCTGAGCTAAAATGGCTGCTCCCAAAGCTCAGAGGACTAGGGCAGCTTAGTGAGTCTTAAAGCTTCAGTGACGCAGGGGCTCATATCTCTTGAAAGTGTGATAAACACATTCAGTGGAGCTGTGGCTTTTTTTTCTTTGGTGGGAGGAATAAAAGGACTAAGCTTGGGGGATGGGTAGTGAAAACTGGATGATCTGCTTTTCTGTGAAGTGCTCTAAATGCAGGAGTCGTCTGCTCCATGGAAAAATTTGTTTTCAGGTCTAATGGACTGTGCTAAAGGAGACGTGGGGTGGGGCTTCATTCACTGCTGTAATTTGATCCAGAGCAGATAGCAACCTCTTCCACACAATTTGGTCTGGTGCTTGGACATAAAAGCTTGAGTATCTCGATTATTGTAACTTTGTTAGCTGAAAAGAAGCTGGTGCAGCGTTCATTTTCTTTATTGGTGGTGAGAGGGAGTGGGGGGAGAGAAAGGACGCTGTGCAGCCTGCAAAGTACTGTAGGTAAATGTGAGGAGAGGACTGTCCGGAGTTTGACCAGCTAGAAGTTTATTTTCCAGGCTATCAGAAGAAGCATTCTTTCATCTAAAATCCTGGTGCAGTACCCTCTCTTGTTTCTGTGACTCTCTTGTTTCTGTGAGCATTCTCCTCACTTTGTTAGGTTGCTTCCTTCATACTCCACACACAACAAACACATGGGATTTAAATTGCTGTGTACTGCTGCTGTGTCTTGGACCTCTGAAATGCTCCATTTGTCATCCTTTTCCAGCAGATGCATGGAAGCTTAAAGAGGCAATTGCTGTATTAGCATAGGAAGGTGGCTCTTGTGCCTGAGCACTGCACACAGGGTAGGAGGGTCTAAGTCTTTTGTTTGGCTTGTGCTTTGTGTCTCCTGTCCTTCAGGGCGACAGCCCTCTGTCGCAGGATTAATTGTCACAACTGAACCACTGTTCTTCACTGTGTCTTGTGTTGCTTTCTACTTGAAAGTATGCAGGGCTTTTGGATAAATCAGGGAAGTCATAATGGCTCTTGAGTCTTTGTAACTCATGTTTCCATTGTACTTTTACAGTATGGTTATTCCCGTTGCTGTCTTTTTCTTCCTCCGGCTGTCTCCATCCCCTAGACTGCTAAAGGCACAAAGGTCTTGTCCCTAGAATAGACTGAAATGAAACTGTAAACATTTTAACAAAGAGTGGAGGTGCCCTTAAAAGCTTGGTGGAAGTAGGGCAGAGCAAAGTATTCTGCCTTGGGTTTGTGTAAGTATCTAACCTTGCTGTTAGGTCTAGGTTTTCAATATCAGGACCAATAGTAGTATGCTATGAAGACAGATTTCTCCCTGTGGAAGCTTTTGATGCATGGTACTGAATGAGGCAGGACTTGGCAACTTCCAGGAAGCTTAGAGTGTGTCTCCTGAAGGCAGAAGCTGCTGTTTTCTGATTGTAGATTCCAGTGTATGACTGGGAGTAATGTGCCATTTCTCTACACATGGGCTGTGGTCTTTGAACAAGATCAAATTCTGAAAAAAACAGCCCAATGTAATGGAAAAGCCAAGAGGACAAAGTCCACTGGATCAGTAGTCACTTGTCAGAGAGTTGAGTCAGCAGCTTGTGAGCTACCTAGATAGGACTTCTTGTGGATCTGAGCAGACGCTTCTTAATAGGGTAAGGAAAGGTTGAGTTCCACGCCGCTGTGTTTGTGGAATCTCTGCATGTGACTGAGTCATCAAAAGCTTGGTGTTACCTTGGTATTCCCAGGATTTGTTCCAAAAACGCTGCTGTAAACTCATACCGTTCTTCTTCTTCTTCTCCTGTTTCTCTTGCAGATTTTTCTAATGTAAAAGATTATCCTGAACCATGGAGGTCCTGCAGTGTGATGGCTGCGATTTTCGAGCTCCATCTTACGAAGACCTAAAAGCTCACATTCAGGATGTTCACACTGCTTTCCTGCAGCCAACTGATGTCTCTGAGGAGAGCCCTACCCAGCCAAGGTCTGGTTCCATCAACGCCAGCAACCAGACCGAGGTTGAATTTTCTTCTGTAAAGGATGAATTCGCAATTGCAGATGACATAGCAGGTAAATCTCAACTCCAAGACTGATCTCAGCTCTTAAGATCTCAGCTCTTACCCCCCTATTTTACATGTGTCTTACTTCAGTGTGTTTTGGTTTCTGTCTTAATTGTGGCTTAAAAATATGCATTATCTTTATGGCTGTGTCAGCAAAGCAGATATGCCATCAGCCATACTGGCTCTGACCATAGCTTTTTTTTTTTTTCCCTGCAAATGCAAGCATGGAGGATGGTTTTATTTCCCAGCTTCTTTTCATGGGGTTCTTCATACAGATTTTTCATTTTCAGCTTTTCATGGTTGTTCTTCACTACCATGAACCACCTCAAAATTACAACTTTTGTTAGTTTTCAAACTGAAACTAGTTTTATCCACCCCCCCCCCCCCCCCCAGGAAGGTAATTTTGGAAACTATCCACCCAAAACTGTACACCACAGTCATTTATATGTAGAAATTATGCATAATGGTCACTTTTCTGACCATTGCCAGATGTGTAGATATTACCATAAACAAGTGAGGGAGTCCTGTAATGGTTGTCAGTTCAGGGTGTGGTTACATTCTGAAGCATACAGGGTGGGTGAAGGAAAAGCCTTTTTTGATTTTATTTACAAATTTACATATACACCTTAATTCTCATTTTAGGGCAAAATGCAACAAGTCAGATGGGGACTGGAAGTTACTATAGCCAGAGCCAAACTTTCTATGGCCAGCATATGGCTCCAAACCCTAAACCAACCAGCAAGTTTTTCCAGTGCAAGTTCTGTGTGCGTTACTTCCGTTCCAAAAACCTCCTCATAGAGCACACACGGAAGGTTCATGGAGCACAGGCTGGGGGGAGCTCAGTGGGGCCACCAGCTTCTAGTTCCCTAAATTACAACATCATGATGCATGAAGGGTTTGGTAAAGTTTTCAGTTGCCAGTTCTGCACCTACAAGTCACCCAGGCGTGCAAGGATTATTAAGCACCAGAAAATGTATCACAAAAACAACCTGAAAGAGAGTTCA
>NW_005054468.1:642976-644026 GCF_000277835.1 Geospiza fortis
CCTGCTGCTGCTGCTGCTGTGTCTGAATCAACGTCTGCTTCTGTGCCAGTGCAGGAACCCTGCAAGGAGCTGCCAGCAGAGGTGGTGGAGCGGAGCATTTTGGAGTCGATGGTCAAGCCCCTGACCAAGTCTAGGGGCAACTTTTGCTGTGAGTGGTGCAGCTACCAGACACCTCGGAGGGAACGCTGGTGTGACCACATGATGAAGAAGCACCGCAGCATGGTGAAAATCCTGTCCAGCCTGAGGCAGCAGCAGGATGGAACCAGCACACCCGAGGTGCAGAGTAAGAGTGCCCAGAGTGCCTCTCCAAACTCGAACTACATGTCCATGAACACTACAGGACGTGAGATGTCGAGTGCTAATGTCTCAAACTTCAGGGGATCTATGGGCAATTCACTCATCAGGCCCAACTCTTCTACATCTTCGAAGTTTTCTTCTGTGTCTTACCCTCAAATGAAGCCTAAGTCACCTCACAACTCGGGCATGGTTAATTTGTCTGACAGATCCCGCTATGGAATTGCTGATATGACGAATTCTTCTGCTGACCTGGAAACAAGCAGTATGCTAAATGACTCCAGCTCAGATGAAGAGCTAAATGAAATGGACAGCGAGAATGGCTTAAACTCCATGGATCACCAGACCTCAGGAATGTCTGCAGAGCAGCTGATGGGATCTGATGGCAACAAACTATTGGAAACAAAGGGGATTCCTTTCAGGAGATACATGAACAGGTTCCAGTGTCCTTTCTGCCCTTTCCTGACGATGCACCGCCGAAGTATTTCCCGTCACATTGAGAACATCCACCTGTCTGGGAAGACGGCTGTCTACAAGTGTGACGAGTGCCCCTTCACCTGCAAGAGTTCCCTGAAGCTCGGTGCCCACAAGCAGTGCCACACAGGAGCAACATCCGACTGGGACACCATGAACTCCCAGGCTGAGAGCATTGCCTCGTCCCTGAACGACAGCACGGTGTCCTACGAGAGTGGGAATATCAACGGCAGGAAGTCAGCCGGGATGATGGAACCCGTGCAGCCGCAGCCCCCCCCGCCG
>NW_005054468.1:644053-664638 GCF_000277835.1 Geospiza fortis
ACCAGCGCAAGCAGCAGCAGCAGTCACCCCAGCCCCATTCACAGCATCCATACAAGTGCACGTTGTGCAACTATTCCACCACCACTTTGAAGGGCCTCAGAGTTCATCAGCAGCACAAGCATTCCTTCTGTGACAACTTGCCAAAATACGATGGGCCGCAGTCAAACGCACCGCAGGAGAGCGAGGCAGATGCTCATCCCTCTGCCAGCACAGTGAAGAAGAGCCAGACCTCCATCCTTGGGCTCTCATCTAAAAATAACTTTGTTGCAAAAGCCCCTAGGAAGGTCTCAAATGACTTCCCTTTGGATCTCTCTCCCGTGAAAAAGAGAACTAGGATTGACGAAATAGCGAGCAACCTGCAGAGCAAGATCAGCCAAAACAAACAGCAGGAGGATGCTGTGATTAACGTAGAGGATGATGAGGAAGAGGAGGACGACAATGAGGTGGAGATAGAGGTGGAGTTGGACAGAGAGGAAGAGCAAACAGAACCAATGATAGAGGTTTCCAGTTCTTACGCACCCCAGCAAATGTGGGGCAGGGAGGCTAACGATTCCCAGAAGGAGGCGAGCTTCAGGAGCATGCAGCATGACTACAATTCCACCAATGGGGCGGAGATTGAGCTCACTTTGTCTGAGGATGAGGAAGACTACTACTCTGCTGTCAGCATGAAGGACCATCAGAGCCCTAATGCCTCTGTTCTGGGCAGCCAGTCCAACATGTATGGTACCGACCAGAACAACGAGAACTCGGAGTTCAGCGACTCTGGCAGGCTTTACTATTGCAAACACTGTGATTTCAGCAACAAATCTGCCAGGAGTGTTAGCACCCACTACCAGCGCATGCATCCCTACATCAAATTCAGCTTTAGGTACATCCTGGATCCCAATGATCACAGTGCAGTGTACCGGTGTCTCGAGTGCTACATTGACTACACAAATTTTGAAGACCTGCAGCAGCATTATGGGGAGCATCATCCTGAAGCTATGAATGTACTGAACTTTGATCATTCTGATCTGATTTACCGCTGCCGCTTCTGCTCTTACACAAGCCCAAATGTTAGAAGCCTGATGCCACATTACCAAAGAATGCATCCCACAGTGAAAATTAACAATGCAATGATATTTTCGAGCTATGTTGTTGAGCAGCAAGAAGGGCTGAACACAGAGTCTCAGACGCTGAGAGAGATCTTGAATTCTGCTCCAAAAACTATGGCAACCTCCACCCCCGTGGCTCGCGGGACTGGTGTGCCAGCTGGTTTTAACAAAAGTGCCACCAAGAGTTTCAGTCCTGAATGTGAAAATCAGAAGGAACCTTCAGTTAACACTGTGGTTGTTTATGACTGTGACGTGTGCTCATTTGCAAGCCCTAACATGCATTCAGTTCTGGTGCACTACCAGAAAAAGCACCCTGAAGAAAAGGCCTCATATTTCAGGATCCAGAAGACCATGCGCGTAGTCTCTGTTGACAGGGGCTCTGCCCTCGCCCAAATGTCCTTTGAGCTGGGGGCCCCCATCTCCCCAAAGCTCTCCAGCTTGGGCTCTCAGCCTCCACCACCCCCTCCACCACCCCCAGACCTCTCTACGGAGCTCTACTACTGCAAGCACTGCTCCTACAGCAACCGCTCTGTTGTGGGGGTGCTCGTCCACTACCAGAAGAGACACCCGGAGATCAAGGTCACAGCCAAGTACATCAGGCAGGCCCCGCCGACCGCAGCCATGATGAGGGCAGGGGAGCTGCCCCCGGGCATCCAGAGGCCGCCAGTGTCCATGCAGCAGCTGGGCCGCGAGGGCTCCATGAACCCTCCGGAGAACGAGATGTTCTTCTGCCAGCACTGCGACTACGGGAACAGGACGGTGAAGGGTGTGCTCATCCACTACCAGAAGAAGCACCGCGACTTCAAAGCCAACGCGGACGTGATCAGGCAGCACACGGCCACCATCAGGAGCCTCTGTGACCGTGGGCAGAAGAAATCGGCTGGCAGCCTGCCCGCCCATGCCTCCGGTGCCGAGCGGGACAAGTCCAAGCTGAGAGCCCTCAAGTGCAGGCAGTGCAGCTACACCTCCCCTTACTTCTATGCATTGAGGAAGCATATCAAGAAGGACCACCCGAATCTGAAGGCCACGGTGACATCCATACTGAGGTGGGCGTTTCTGGATGGCTTGATAGAAGCTGGTTATCACTGTGAATGGTGCATTTATTCACACACAGAGCCGAGTGGCTTGCTTGTGCATTACCAAAGGAGGCATCCTGAGCATTATGTTGATTATACCTACATGGCCACCAAACTCTGGGCAGGTCCCGATCCTTCTCCTCCTGCCCTAGTGATGCCAACAGAGATGAAGACCTATAAATGCAGAGACTGCATTTTTGAAGCATCTTCTATTTGGGATATCACCAATCACTACCAAGCATTTCACCCTTGGGCCATGAATGGAGATGAATCTGTGTTGTTAGATATCATCAAGGAGAAAGATACTGCTGAGAAAACCATGCCACAGCCTGATGAAGGTGCGGTCAGGATGGAATCTGAAGACCAGATAGCAACGCCACAGATGGATCAGGATGCAGAGTGTGCAGAGGATCCCAGCCTTTCCCATGAGAAAACTGTCCAGCTGGCTTCTGCAAATCCTGCCATCTCCTCCACTCCATACCAGTGTACAGTGTGCCAGTCTGAGTACAACAACCTGCATGGCCTCCTGACACATTATGGCAAAAAGCATCCTGGCATGAAAGTGAAGGCAGCAGACTTTGCTCAGGATATAGACATTAACCCAGGGGCTGTGTACAAGTGCAGGCACTGCCCCTACATTAATACACGCATTCATGGCGTCCTCACACACTACCAGAAGCGTCACCCGTCAGTGAAAGTCACTGCTGAGGACTTTGTGCACGATGTGGAGCAGTCAACTGACATAGCTCAGAACGACGTGGAAGAGACAAGCAGGATTTTCAAGCAAGGCTATGGTGCTTACCGCTGCAAACTCTGCCCCTACACCCACGGAACCCTCGAGAAGCTGAAAATCCACTATGAGAAGTACCACAACCAGCCCGAGTTCGACGTTTTTGCCCAGTCACCGCCAAAGGTGTCTGCCTCAGTGGAGCCAGACATGGTGACCGAAATCAAGGCCTCCCCAGAAATTGCTGCTGAGGACGTTGGGGAGGTCTCCATGCCAGCGCCTCATTTCTCCAGTTCTCACCTAGTGTCTCACACAGTTTTCCGGTGTCAGCTCTGTAAATATTTCTGCTCCACCCGGAAGGGGATAGCAAGACACTACCGCATCAAACACAACAACGTCCGGGCGCAGCCGGAGGGCAAGAACAACCTCTTCAAGTGTGCCCTGTGCTCCTACACCAACCCCATCCGCAAAGGGCTTGCGGCACACTACCAGAAAAGACATGACATCGATGCTTACTACACCCACTGCCTGGCAGCCTCCAGGACAGTAAGCGACAAACCCAATAAAGTGATCATTCCATCTCCTCCCAAGGATGACACTCCTCAGCTCAGCGAGGAGCTGAGGAGGGCTGTGGAGAAGAAGAAGTGCTCGCTCTGTTCCTTCCAGTCCTTCAGCAAGAAGGGCATCGTGTCCCACTACATGAAGCGTCACCCCGGTGTTTTCCCCAAGAAGCAGCACGCCAGCAAGCTGGGGGGATATTTCACTGCCGTGTACGCTGATGAGCATGAAAAACCAGCCCCAGCCGAGGAGAGGAACGACTTTGAAAAGCCTGAGGTGGAGGCTGAGGCTCAGGAAATCGAGTGGCTTCCCTTCAGGTGCATTAAATGTTTCAAGCTGTCCTTCAGCACAGCAGAGCTGCTGTGCATGCATTACACTGACCACCACAGCAAGGATTTGAAGAGGGACTTTTCCATACTTGGAAGCGGCACCCGCTCTCAGAGCCCTGTCTACCAGTGCAAGCACTGTGATACAAAATTGCATAGCACAGCAGAGCTGACTGCACACTTGAATGGTCACAATGAGGAATTCCAGAAGCGTGCCAAACGTCAGGAGAGGAGGAAGCAGCTTTTGAGCAAGCAGAAATATGCAGATGGTGCTTTTGCAGATTTCAAACAAGAGAGGGTAAGGATTTGTGTGTCTGGTCTCTTTCTCTGCCCCCTGCTCCCCACCAGGGAGCCCACCAGTGCCCACTTGCATGTTCTCTTTGACAGCCAAATGACCACAGGCTAATGAATGACTCAGAGTGCCAGTGAGCTCCATAAGTCAATTACACATCCTGCTTTAATTTCCTCATCCATCCTCCCTAGGTTCTGTAGGAAACCTTGTTCCTTCCTACCGCTTCCTTCTGTATTTTCTTTATCTTCTTTCCTCCCTCCCACGCTTCTGGAGGGCCATCCGTGTCTGACACTTGCTTGTTCTTTTGTAGCAAGGCTGCCATGTACTTTCTCTACAAAATGTCCCATCCCCTTCTTCCATGTTCCTCTGAATAACACATCAGTTTTCTTCTCAACCTTCTCTCTCTCAGTCCTTTGTCTCATTGAGCACTCAGGGTTAGCATGACACAGATCTGTCTGGTGACAGGAGCTTTGGGCGGGTGCCTCATAAGGAGAGGACCAAATTGTTTCTCCATTTCTTGACCACTTCCCCCTTCCTTCTGCTTCAGTTTGAAAAAATACACTTGCTCAGGAAAAGCTTTGCACAGAAGTTGGGGAAGTTCTGGGGTCGTGGAGGAGGAGGCACAGATTCAGGCCAAACCAAAATGGTCTTCTAGAGTACCGCTGTTAGCCATAAAATGAATGTTTCTTCTGCACAGATGTCTTGTCCATGTACTTTGTAGGAATTAATGATCTCAGCAGAAATTGACCTTGCAGTTCTGCAAGACTGGACATCAAGTGTAACATCAGGTCTGAAGTCTGGTCTGTGCTCCTAAAAAATGAGGTGGCAAAACCTGCTTCAGTGGTTTGTGCTTGTGTGCTCAAACAGGCTTTTGGACACTTGGAGGATGTTTCAAAACTCAAGGAGAGGAAGGTGGTTGGCTACAAGTGCAAGTTTTGCGTGGAAGTCCATCCAACACTCAGAGCCATCTGTAATCACCTCCGCAAGCATGTCCAGTATGGGAATGTCTCTTCTGTGTCGGCCACTGTAAAGGTAAGAATTCCTGAAAGGTGACTGAAAGGGACTGAAACTACTTGCATTGTTTGAAAGAAAGGCCTCGTTGATAACCTGTGGAGGGCTCTCGTGTAGCTGGATGGGTTTTGAACCGGGCATTCCGGTTCCGCATTATGTTTTAATCTAACACTGAGTTTCTGAAGTGTGTTTGGTTCGTTTCAAGATGTTTTTTAACTTCTTTTCACTCCTGATCCAGGGGCATGAAGACTCTCTAATTCTCATTTCTTCTCAGACACAAAGGAGTTGGTGTCGTTGATGACCAAAAGACGGTTTATGAGCAGGAAACTTTCCCAGCTGCTTTATGGGCTACATTTCTACTTAGTTAAGCTCAAAAAGAGTCGTTTGTTTCCTTTTTTTTTTTCTCTGTATGTATATGATTTTTATTTTAGGAAGAGGAAGTGTGCACATACAAATGTGTGAAGCTGCTTGTGGTGCACCTTTCCACATGGAATTTGCACACTGGCTCCAGACAAAGCATTCAGTGGCCAGCTGAGCCAGTGATCCCCTCCAGGTGATTAGGTGCAAACATGTTGTTCCTTTCTCCCTGTGGAAAGGGGATGCCTCCTATGATATCTCCAAGGACAGGTGGTGTTCCAAAGTCTGATTTCCAGGATGTTTATTGGCAGGGGAAGTGAAAGTGAAGCAAGGCTGTGGGAATTAGCTCTTGTCAGAGGCTCCAGCTGCATGAGTGACAGGCCTTTTTTGGTGACATAATCTGCTTTTTGTGATGAAGCCCTGTCCTTCACAGCCTTACTCTCCCCACCTAAGAGAGCTTTCTTTGCCCTACCACTGACCTTTCCTTACCTTCTCACCTAGTACTCCTGACAGATTCAGATGCTTCTCTCCTAAGAGTCCTTTCCTTCTTCTCAATTCTCAAGTGATGCTTGTGCAGTGCTTTCTTTTGAGTTAATAAAATCTTGCATCAGGGAACAAAAGCTGAAAGCCATGGCCTAAAGAATGTGCTGGAAATGCCTCTTAGAGGGTGTTTAAGTAGCTGCACAAATACATGCTCTGGTTAGAAATGGGAAAGGAAGGTTATGAAAGAGACTAAAAAAAAGGACTTTTTCTGTTTGCTCTGTATTTTTGGAGGGTTCTAGGGTCTTAGTCTACTTGCTTCTTGAGCGTTTGATGCTAGCTTGTTCTAGCTTGTTTCTTGTGAGTTTGATGCTGATGAACAAAGTCTATTGAAGAGTAGACAGTTGTATTAGTCTGCAGGGTAGCTACAGTCAGCTAGAGCAAAATAAACTAAAATTAACTTCTCTGTAACTTACTAATTATTATCTGATCAAGTTTAGAAGAGTCACACCAAGACCATGGAAAGATAGGTTTCTTGTCTTTTTGCATGATCTGACACAAACTTGCTCAAGGAATGAGTTGTTTTTTGGTTTTTTTTACATATGCATACATCTATGTAATAGATGTAATTATGTTTTTCTCTCCCAAGAATAGGTCTTTTTTTTCAGAAAGCCATTGATGTGGAGCTTGTGTAGGGATATGTTTTGAGAAATAAAGCAGTGGGAAGCCTGGAGGTTCTGGTGAACACAGGGAAAAGCCTGAGGGGCAGAAGGGAGAGAGAATTGATGGCTTTGGGGGGATATGTCTTTTTTAGCAGGAAGCTGAAGATCCTTCAAACAGAACTTTGATGGAGGGTTTTGAGGGAGCCAAAGACCCTGGCATTGTGGAATTTACAGAAGCTGAATATGGAGCATCCCTGGAAGATGAAGCCAGGCCTGGGGGCTACCACTGCAGCCAGTGTGACCGGGTTTTGATGTCTATGCAGGGTCTGCGGTCCCACGAGAGGAGTCACTTGGCTCTGGCCATGTTTGCCCGGGAAGACAAGTACAGCTGCCAGTATTGCTCCTTTGTCTCTGCTTTCAGGCACAAGTAAGTTGTGGCTTTTGCTTTTTTTTTCTTTTTTTTTTCTTTTTTTTTTCTTTTTGTTTTTTCTTTCTTTAAATTTTTTAAAATTATTTTTGGTTTCCTAAAGAATCGCCAGCTAGCGGTGCTGGTTTATGGGCTGACACTGAAGGAGAGCTCACCTGCATTTATGTTGAGCCACACTTTTCTCGTGGTGTTTACCTTATTTTCCACACTGCAAAGTCTTTGGCCGTTGTGATTGGCTGTTTGTAAAAGATTGCACCTCTGTGTGTTCCTGAATTCATGTCAGCCCTCTTTTTGCATGCAGGGGAGAAGCATGCAAGCCAAAGAATAAGGATTATTTCACTGTGCAAACAGTGCAGCCCCACCACTTTTGCACCTTTGTAAAATGCATGACAATTAACAAGCCAAAAAGAGAAAAGTTAATCTTACATATTTGAGAAACTTCTGCTGCATATAGCTACCTTGTTTGTAATTACTGCTTTTTTTGTTGGCTGAGTTTTCATTTCTAATGTTAAAACAGTGTCATAAATTTACCTTAAATCAGACTTCTTTTCTTAGTTATGGCATGCAGTTTCAGTTAAATATTTCAAATTTATAACAGTGTGTTGAATGAGTGACTCCCTCATCCTGCTTCCTTGTCTGATATATGCTCATCATTAATAGTCACATTTCTTGTCAATTTTTCCCTGAGATTTGACTTAGCTTTAAGTTTGTCAGTTTTAAAAATTATTTTAATAATAAAAAAATATATATCCCTCCCCAAAAATGGGGTTTGTGATATATCTTCCCATGGCACCCGGACCTGATTCACAGGTCTGTGTTTCCTCTTAATTTCTGGGGAGAGAGATGCTTGTTCACTGTTTTAACAAAAGGAGGCAGATCCAGGTGCTCATTTGATGCAGCAGTCTTAAATTTGGTGATGACGTCACCATTTTGCAATCAAATGCATGTGGAAGAGAAGACATTTTTTAGTTCCTTGTGTTAAAAAGCAAAGTTTCTGCTGGTGTCACAGCATTGCAAATTGATGCCACAGTTGGAAAGGTCCCCAGAGTTGAGCAGCCAAGGCTAGGAGAGGTACTTGGGGGAAGGATGTGCACTGCTGGGTGTATCCCACCCTGTTTTGGCAAGGCTGGCAAGTGAGGGGAGCCCCTGCAGGGCTTGCTGTTTGCCTGCAAACTTGCTTCAACAGTCAGACTTTTGTTGAGTTTGGTGCCTAGTCACTCTGTTTCCTGCTAAGGATAAGTCATGTCCCAGAAGTTGCAGGATGGGTGAATCAAAAAGTGGTGGATGGCTGGGAAGAGCTCACCACCTAACTTGATGATAGGTGTGGTCTCTGTTGTTGAAGCTGTTTGCTTATTTTATTTTTGTTTCTGATGCAATTATTCCCCTGGGAGATTAGGTCGGTGAAGGAACCCAAGCCAAATGTTTAAACAGCCCACTATTCTCCCAGATCTGACCAAAACTATAAAACCTCCTTCTGCAAGAGTGCAGCTGGCAAACTGTGTAGTTGTGAATACAGTTTTAATTACTGCCATGTTGAATACCTTAAGGTATGTATATTTATAATAACTTAATATGTATTACATACCTCTTTGGCAGTCTGCTTTAATTGTTAAGTAATCTCATGCCCTGGAGGCTGTTTAAAACAAGTTTTGTTTTATGAAGTATTCACTGCGAGTCTTCAAAGCCTTACTCATTTAGGAGACGTTTTCCCCTATTTCTCTGGAAAAGTTGTGCATTTTGTCTGGTCCCAAACTCCATCCTGGATTTCTGCTAAGTTGCATTTGTATGAAGTGACCCTGAGAGGAGATACAAGTTCATTTTCTATTTTTTTGCTGTTATCAGATGTTTGAATACACAGGCTTCAGTGTTAGCTCTTGTAAACAGGGATTTTCTGGCTTGGGCTCTTGTCAGTGTGGGACTAAAGATCACGTGAAATCTTGTGTAGTGTGACAGGGCTGGAACAGCTGCTATTTGAGCTACATGTTGATACTCTGTAAAAGAGCAGGACAATTTAGGACAAATGAAAAGAGCTATGCCTGAAATACATCTAGAAAACTGAGGTGAGGGTGGAGGGCAGTTTTGGCAAATTGCAACTCCTGTAGTGTCTCTGCCCCGTTGTTGTTCCATCGCTGTGCATGAGATGACTCAAGCCAAGACCAGATCACAAAGCATAAATGTGTCCAAAGTGGAGGGCTGTACTGGAAATATTTACAGCTTGGGCTCAGACTACCTGCCTGCCACCCAGAGACAGTGAATTCATGTCTGTCAGCCACAGCGTAGGAACTGCAGAGCTCTGCAGGATTCACTCAGTTAGAATGAATTTGATCTTCTGTTAGAAAATGTGGGAAGCATCCTTTTTTCTACTCCAAACTTTACTGAGCTGCTAGGACAAATTGTGTCGAGAGCAGTTTTTGATCACTTCACAGTATTCAGGCTGCTGGTACTTCCATTTTCCCTGAAGAAAGTAGAGGCTGGTCTTTGCCACCCCTTCTTCTCCTGCTGAGCTTCATGTAGAATCTCCTACGCTGCTGCTTCTGAAACTCTGCTGCCTTTTAATCCTGGAACTCATCAATTGTAGCCTGCTGGCACCCTCCCCAGAGCAGGATCTCTAATCTGCTTTTGCTGCTGTAACCAAAAGAAGGCTTCCTCAGTAAAGCTGGTCAACAAAAAATTATTATTTTTTTTTTTACTCTTGATCACCAGGGCAAGAGGGGACATACATATTTTCACAAAAAATGTTTGGCAGGAGAAAAATTGTGTAACAACAATTTAATAAGAAAATAATTTCTTGCCTGTTTCATGTTTCTTCAGCTGGTCCTCTCAGTCTGGATCATGCATAACTTAATTTATACTAATCTTGCCCTATAAGTTTATTTAGGTGGCTTGCTCTCTGCATATACAGAATTGGTGTCAGCTCTGCTCCTTTCCTTGACACTAGATTTGCCTTCACTGTGCGAGCAGACCTGTTGAATTTGCTGGAGAGAGAGAGAGAGTGAAAGAGGACCCTTACTTGCTCTGCTGTTGCTGTAAAGTGCTTTGCTCTGCCTCTGAAGGCACAGCTGAAACAATTGACCCTTTTCTGTCTCTCCTCAAGCCTGGACCGCCACATGCAGACCCACCACGGGCACCACAAGCCGTTCCGCTGCAAGCTCTGCCCCTTCAAGTCCTCCTACAACAGCCGCCTGAAAACCCATATCCTCAAGGCTCACACTGGTAAGTTCTGCCCTCTCAGTCTTGCAGCTGAAATGGCCCACTGTGTTCTTGTGGCTGATCACAGATGCTGGGTTGAACCACGTGTTTTGTCACCAGAGCTGGGTAAGGTTTTTTCTGAGGGTCGCAATTGCGGCTGGACAGCCAACAGAATCTGTTGGGCTAAGTGGGAGTTTGGGAAGGGCAAGGATTTAAATTGATGGGTACTTCACGAACTTTTTTCTTCTCTTTTCTCTTACATGAATGATATTTTTTCCCTTATTTCTGCTTTTCTCCAAGTGGATTTCATCGCTTATACCATAGATGCCATAACAAAACTGGCAGTGAGCATTGCTCTGCTCTTTGCATTTTTGTTTGTGCTTTAGGTGACTCTGGGAAAAAGACTGTGAACAGCACCCTGGTTTTTGGTAGAGTCTAATGCTGGCTTTCCTGTTAAAACCTAACCCTGTAAACACTGGGAGTCAGGTCTGTGTGCAACAGACTGAGAATGTCAAAATTGCATTACCAAACGTGGAAATTTGTCTTGCAAATCTCTGTATTTCAGTATGGAATCCATACCAGCAATCAAGCAAGACATACTTCTGAGGAACAGGAGTTGGGAAGGTGATGTGTCACACAGAGTAGGTCACCTGAAATTGTTGCACCTTTGATTATTAAAAAGTGAGACTTCCTCACTTTTTAAGTGAGGATTTCCTCATCTTTATTCCTTGGCTGTAGACTCTTGGCACCGTCACACATCCTTCATTGAAAGGTTATCTTTTGGTTTGCAGTCCAAACATGCACTCTGGTGCAAATAATAGGATAGTGACCAGTCTCAAAATCTGAGAACTAGCCCAGCTGTTTAAAAGTTGTGAGTAGAAACTCCTTGAACAAGAGTTTCTGATAAAAAGACCCACAAATATGTTCCTTTTCTTAGTATTTGCTTACTCAAAGCCATATACTCTGGGGTGGAGGAAAGTGGAAAAATGGGGAGAAAAGGCGTAAGAAATTTGTAGCTGTCTGCTGATACAAAAAAGAAAAATATTGTTGCCATTGATCCAGAGGCATTTTTCATCTACAGAAATACAGGAGGGATTGATGGTCTTGTGTACTTTGTTTCCTGTATATTTTTGTGGATTTCACAGAGCTTGTGCCAGTTTCTGTACTTAGATGGATAAAATAGATTAGCTTAACTTTTGCCACCTTCCTTTTGTATGGGAGGGCTGTGGCATTCTGTCCCTTCTAGGAAATCCAACTGTGTGCAGCAGTTCCAGTTCACAGAATCCCACGTCCTGTGTGGATGAGCCATGGTTCTTTATTTTCACCAACCATTAAGTAATGTTTTCTGTATGCTATTACACAGCTGGGCTCCTTGCTTGAACCTGCCAGATACTTAGACCCAAAGTTACCATGCAACTAATATTTTCTTCACACTTCTCTCTATGAAATTCATTAATTTATTTATTAAGAGTTCATGCTTCTGAGCTTTGTTTAGTGGACAGACACCCCTTGCCAGGGCCATGTTTTGCATTCTACAAGAACACAATTTCATGGTTGCCTAGATAGTGCTTGCACAGTGACTTGGGTAATAGGGTTTCCAAAGGCTTATGGATGTTTCTGCCTCAGTCCCATTTCTACCAAGTGGATGGTCACGTCACAGAAAAGTGGCTTGTATGTTTTTCAGTCAGAACTTTGCTTTGGTGTGTTTTGACTCAGTCATTCAGAAAAATGTATTACTGAACAAGCATGTCTGGCTTCCTCAGACTCCCCAGTTTTTCAATGGCATGGTGGTTCACTGAACCTCTCTTATGTTACTTTTTTTTTATTCAAATGTCAGTCGTCTCATTATCCACTTACTCAGAATTTAAAACTTCAGTCCTCCTGAATTTTCCCTGAAATCTCCTGGAGATCTTTAAAAGTCCATAAAATCCTGAATCCTGAAGTATTTTACTCAGTCTGCCTCATTTTCTGGGTGTGAATCAAAATTCAGTGAACTACAAAATCCGCTCTTGTGTGACAGCTGGTACCAGTGTTTCTGGCATTTGTTTTTCATCCAGTGTGCGTGCCATCTCCTTTGGCATGGAGCAAAACAGTTTACAGTTACTCTAAACGGGCTCTCTGTTGTTTTCATCTGAACTTTTTCACCTATTCTTTATCTTTTTTTCCTTTCTTTTTTTTTGCTTGTGTTTTTGAGGAATCCTTGTTACCAATTTCTTAATCAGCAATTACTCTGGAAATGCAGAAATGGGTGATTGTAATATAAGAGCATTGGTCCTGTTCAGTTTCTGTGTATTCTGGAACATAGTGCTTTGAGTACATATCAAGTGTTGAGACCCACTACATAAATGCTTACATTTATTTATTTGCATGTGTATTAATATGATCACTTGGTGAGATGCAAAACTAGCAGTCAAAAAAAGTGCAGAAGACTTCTGTTGGGCCAAACTGTAGCTTTTCCTCTGCAATCAGGCACATCCTTTCATGCTGTGATGTCCATTGGAAATGAATAGTGCCATATTTATTAGTGTGTCCAGGCTGCTTGGTATGTAATCATCTTTTATTTGCTTTAATGTCTTGTGGTGCTTTTAAGTTAATGGTTGGTGCTTGTTGTCATCCAGGAATCTCTTACACTGACAAAGCCATGAAGGTCTATACCTGTATCTCACTGGTATCTTGTAACCTTGGAATATCTTTTGTCCTTAAATTATTGTGTTCCATTGAGCAACTCGTTGTGCGTGCCACTCAAGAAATGTTGTATTTCTGTTTGCAAAACGGAAATGTGTAATTCGTGCAATGCACAGGTGAGGAATGTCACTTGGAAAAACACAAAGGGGAGCTTTTTGTTTCACCACTTCAGACTCTTTGAGTGTTCTTTTTCAGATGCACCAAAAAAGGGCGTTCTAAGAGTTTGTATTTTGTCCTGATGATTAGCATGGTTTTTCTGGAGGACAGGGGTGGGAGTTTTGTGGAGGATGCTTGCTCATAATTTCAGGTGTGCTTACTCTGAATGGCTGCTGTGTTTTCATATTCTCTTTTGGTTCATTTATTTCTGGTGTGGGAAACAGTGCTGCTTGAGAACCTTCTTTGCTGGATTTGTCAAGAGGTGGAAAACATTTTCTGGTTCATCCATTACCAAAACTCTCGTTCTTCTGTTGCTGTTCATGAATATTTTGCTTCTGTATTAATTTTGGCACCTTTTGTACAACCCATGTGTGGCCAGTGTTAATCTTGTACCTGGAAGTGGCACTTCCAAAACAATAACTTGGCACCTGTATATAATATCACATTGTTTGTGTTGGGACAGTTTCACTTTGTGTTCCAGTTGCCTCCATGCCTCTGTGCAAAACAAATCTTGTATCAGGATTTGTTTCCCCTTGTTTGCTGTCTCTATGGCTTGGAATGTATTCAAAATTAAATCCACTACTGTGCATTACTTCTGTTCTTTCACTTCTTTTAGCGGTTTCTCATAACACACTTCCACACAGCCTGGTAGATACACCCTTTTTTTGTACTTGGCATTGCCGTGTTCGCCAGCCTTGACTTGGTTGCCACTTCTTTGAAGACTGATGCTGCCTAATGGCAGGTTTTTCTTAAGGAAAACTGTAACCTTTCCCAAATTACACCACACACTTTTTTAAATTTTTTTTTTCCTTTCTTTCTTTTTTGTTTGTGGAGGGCCCTTTGTTAGAGTTTTGTAGTGTCCTTCTTGCTTCATTAATAATGACGCTGGATGTGCTGCATGCAGAAACAAACAACTTCACCATCTCTAGTCGCTGTGCTCCCAAACAAATTTGGAAGTGCTGTGGTTAAGTTGCTCCATTTTCATCCCAGAGTCTGTTTTCTTCCCATACCATGCAACACAGGCATGCTGAAAGTCTGATCTCTGTTTTTCTTGACATCAGCCGCTGTACAAGGATCTGCAGTTGCCAGAAAGTGATACTTTGGTCCAAAGCAGGTGTCTACACCCACTCCAGACTGCTCCATCAAGGAGACATGCATAGCTTGTTTCCTTTGGGATCAGTCTTTTCTCTGAAGAGTCCATGAGAATTTTACTGCCAAGTTGAGTAGGAGAAGTGTGAGGGCCCCATTTTGTTTCTTTTGTGAGCTGATGACTTGCCTGTATTTCGCTCACCCAGGTGAACATGCCTACAAATGTTCCTCCTGCTCATTTTCCACCATGACAATCAGCCAGCTGAAAGAGCACTCCTTGAAAGTGCATGGGAAAGCACTGACACTACCAAGACCCCGCATTGTCAACCTTGCAGCCTCACACGCCCACCACACCTCCTAATGGTAAGAGGTGCCTCAGAGCAAGAATTTAATTGTCTAAGGTGCCGCTTAATATTTTTATTGCAACCCAAATGGCAGCAGGCAGCTTTGCACCAAAAGCATCTTCGTTTGGTCATTAAGAGGAAACCAGAAGTTGCATCAGAACCCAAGAGTTAAACGTGATGTTGTAGGAAGTGATCTGCTTTAGGTCCTCACCAGTTCATAGTACAATTATTTGTCCCCTCACTGCAGCCGCTGACTTTAAAACATGTCACTGCTGGCTTTGCTAGCAGAGATTTACATTGTAGAAAATATTTCAGACTCATAATTTCCATTCGTAGCCAGTGGGAAAGGGGTCTTCAAATCCCATCCATGCTTCTGATTCTCTTTTATATTCATAGAATCACAGAGTGGTTTGGGTTGGAAGGGGCACCTTGATGATCATCTCCTTTCACTCCTCTACCATGGCCAGGGACACCTTCCACTATCCCAGGTTGCTCCAAGCCCCATCCAACCTCACCTTGGACTCTTCCAGGGATGGGGCAGCCTCAGCTTCTCTGGGAAACCTCTGCCAGGGCCTCACCATCCTCACAGGGAACAATTTTTTTCCTAATGCCTAATCTCATGAGTAGAGCACTTTGATGAAACCACATGATTAAGCTTAAAATGTGAACCAGTAATAGTAGGAAGAGTAATTACTGTTGTTGTCTGTTGTACAGAGGATACCAAAAGTGCCTTCAGATATTCAGCTGCAGGAAGGAGAACCTGAGCACTGTTTCCTTTTCAGTGCTTCTTTTGAAAGCTGTTGATCCCCTTGTGCTGGAGGGGTGTGTAGAAGATGCTTGGAAAGCAGCAGAGGGAGGGACACTGCTTAAACAGAGAAAATAGAAGAGGTGGTGTGGGGTATCACAGCAAGCTTTAAGGCTTTTTAAGTAGCAGACTATGAGGCATCTTCTGGTGTCACTTCCTACCAGTTAAGAAGAGAGCTCTTCTTTGGAAAAAATCCCTTAATTCCTGGATGAGTTTCATTGACATGGAAGGAGAATATTTGCAGATGTTCAAAGAACTGGAATGTATGGAAGGTGTGTTAGAAGAGGGGAAAATACCTTTTTATTTTCCAGAGAATTAATTTTGTTGTTTGGTGTTTTTCTTGGGATGCTGGTGAACTAAGGATGGGAGGTAGATATTATCTGTAATCGTTTTGTAGCATTTTTGGTCTCCTATTTTCCTCTGTTTCTCACCAAACAAAAACAACAAAAAAACTGAAAGTGAAATCAGAAAGAGTGGAAGAAAAAAAGTTCAGAAAATGGCTAAAAATAATTGGAATAAGTAAATCAGCATAAAAATACCTTATTGAAGGGGAAAAAAAAAGGCAAAATATTTTTGTGATTTAGCAAGTCACTTTTTGGGTCAGAATCAGAATCTTAACAAGAGATTTTGACCAGCTGCTCCCAGACAACGTATTTGTCAACAAGTTGTCTGGAATAGTGCAACTACTGAGTTTTTTTGCTAATGCTAGCTTAAGCTAATCCAGCAAACTGAGTACATTTTGAGATGTGTTCTACTGCTTTATTTTTTTTCTGCTTTTAAAATAAAATGTTCCACTACTGACTTAAGAAGTGGAGAATAATTTTCAGTGGCTGTCCAAGCCTTTCCTGTGTGTTAGCAGTCTTTTATTATTGGTGTGTGGACAATACTCTGTTTTGGGAAGGATGGTTCAGTTACCTTTTTTTTTTAAATTTTCCTTATCCCAGGAGCTCAAACTCTTTACTAATGGAGTTAAAATTCAGGATACCTGCTGTAACCTGCAAAGGATGATTTTGCAGCCTTTAAGAACTCTTCCTAGAAATAGTTCAAACGATGTCTCTGTTAACAACAGCATTTCATTGGGTTGACTTTGTGACCTAGACCTGTATTACAGCCTGAGACCAAGGCCAAATTTGTCCCAGTTAGCTAGATCATCTTTAAATGGAGTTAATGGTTAAGTCACTTTGACAAGAATAGAGGCTACCCACTGGGGAGCTCATCAGACAAGTACAGGTGTTACAATAATAGTGTTAGCATTTTCAGCATTGCTTGAGGAAGGAATAACCTGCTTTAAGTAATTTTTTCACATTCTACAGTTGGCTGCAGATCAGGTTAATGGTGGCTGTTCTTGTGGCATCACATGGGTTTTTTTGGGTTTTTAGAAGGCAATAAATAATTGCCTCCATGGCCCAGGCCTGTGAGTCACAGGTGGTGTGCAAGACTAGATGAAATAACTGGTCAATAATAATAGGAATAATAGGAAATAATAGGAAATGCAGGCACTGTTATGTCCAGCTAGAGTATTAGGAAGGGCTCACGTGGTGTGGAGTAGCTGGATTTTGTCTGTTGGTGTGTGTGAATAACCTGCAGTGTGAGCCATGATCAAAGCCAATTCTCCAGGGAGGCAGAACTCAACCTGGGCTGGGGTGAAAGGCAGACAAAAAGCTGCATCCCATTGTTAGGGAGATTGTTTTGTAGGTTGATGGGTGTGCAGCAGGCTTGTGTAATTGAAGTGGTTGCAGAAAGGAGCTGTTCTTGCCTGTGAATAAATGCTGTGGTTGGAGGAGGAAATACAGCAGGGTGGTTTGGGGAGCTGGCAGGACTCATCTTGTGGATTGTTAAGCTCTGTAAAAATGTGGGAGAGGGAGAAGGATGCTGAATTGTAACAGCAAAGTGCATGAATAGAGCTGATCTGCAGCAGCAACACAGTGGAACTTCTGTGATGCTTCTTTTCCTTGCAAAAATTGTTCCCTGATGGGCCTTCCTTAGAACATTCATTTTGTTCTTTTAGATCCATCCACCCATCCATCAAAAGAGGTGAATGTATTCAGATTTCTCTGGCTCATCTCTTTCAGCTCTGTGTTGGTAGCAGCAGACCTAATCTGGAGTACTCAGCTGCACATCCCAGAGGTGTTTTTGGGGTGCCTGGTAGGCTTTTCATGGAACTGAAGCTGAAGTGGAGTAGGTACTGAATGTTTTGGGTAGAGCCATCCTTGCCAGCTATAATTCTGATGTCATTAGAAAGCATAACAACCTCTTCAGTCCAATTAATAACAATAATTCAGAGCATGTGTGCTCCTCTCAGGGCAGTAGTGTAAGAAGGCGATGGTGTCACTCTTGATGGGTCAGCAGGGAAGGCCTTTTTTACACATGCATCATTCAAAGATCCTGCCTTTTTTATCCTACCCCTCTTTGCCTGCTGGGCAGTATTTTAATACATAAAAAAACTGTTTTCACTGTATCCTCTTCTAACCAGAAGTAAAGCACTCTGTGGGGCTTTTTGGGGGGTGTGGAGTGATGATATTTTGGTTTGTGGGTGTTCTTCTTACAGACAGACACAAAAAATTCCCAGAAAATACTGGTCATGAGTGCTGTTTTTCTGGTTTTCATGGTATAGGGGCATTAAATGGTTTGTAGTGCCCAGCTCTTGTTGACACAAATGAGGTTGCCATTGTGGTAAAATGTTCTTTGGCTCTCCTGATAGTTCACAGGTGTTTTTTGTCTTGCAAGAAGGAAATGGTGGGGGGTTGCTGTATATTTGCCTGAGTGTTTGGCTTGTTTGTTTGAATTTACTTATTTTCAATTTACACGAAAATGTTCCTTGAAAATTCTGAGAGCGTGAGCAGCAAAAGTTAATTGTAAATGGGAATACTACAAACTGCTAGGAGGACTGGATGAATCTCCTCACAGGATCTGCTTCCACGTTCTTTCAGCCTTTCTCAGAATAAGAGCTTGCATTCATGTTAATCTCTGCCCAGAAACGGGTTTTTTTGGGTTTTTTTTTTTGATGGTGATGTCATCCTATGGGGCTGTGTGTGTCACAGGTAAGTGTTCCAAGCTCTGCTCCTGTTGAGGGCAAGGCAATGGAATAAAAAAAAATTAAAAAAACCAAAAACAAAAACAAAAACAAAAACAAACAAAAAACCAAACAAACAAAAAAAAAAAAAAAACAAAAAAAAAAACCCACACAAAAAAACCAAAAAAAAACCCAAACAACTGCATTTCCAAGGCACCACGCTGGAATGCTCCCATCTCTTTCCATAAGAAAGACCTGCAGAGACACAGAGCAGACGCACAAAAATTGTGTGTCTGAGCGTGAGAAAACACGGCACAGCTGCAGGACTTGTGTGCAGAGGGATCATCAGCTGAGGGCAGAGCACATGGCCACAGACACTGCCTGTGTGAGTGGGGTTGTAAATTTAAAATCAGTGTGTTTGTGGTCAGGGGCTGGTGATCTGCCCTCCTCTCACAAACTGCAGAGACACATGAGCTCAACCCCTTGCCATTAAGTAAAGCAGAGTGACTTAACAGGCTGATAAACAGTTTCATCTTATGCCTTCAAACACAGCAAAGGCTTCTTAAGAGCATGTGAAATACCTGTCCTAAATTGCCCTGGCTGCTATTACTGATTTTTGGAGTAGCCCTTTATTTTTTGAAAACAACCCCTTGGGCCTAGGCATGTTGTAGAGCAAAGCACTGCTCTTTGATCATATGGCTGGCAGATTTGGAGCTTCATAAATTTCCTTGTGCCGTGACTGCGTGCAGTAATTCAAAATTACAGCTTTTTAAAATTTTAGTGTTTAAGAATATTGAGTTGTCGAAATAAAACAGCAAAGTGCTAGGCTAAACAGACCTGGATGTGGTTTCTAATGTCTCCTCAGTCATGGTGCTGTGGTATAAGTCCATTTCTTTTTACTGGCCACCAGTTCTTGATCTACAGAAAGTTGCACACTATTTGTGTGCAGATGAAGTTCAATAATTGTGCTTTTCACTGCTGTGCAAACCAAACAGAATTTATCATTAATACCAGCACACATCACAAAACACATGTAAGTAAGGTCAGAACTAGAAGATTTCCTGAGTCTCCCAGTACATGGTATGTCAACATCTTAATTAAATTTAATTAATTGCAGCAGCAAATGCATTGAAAACTGCTAAGTGAAACATCCAGTGCCCTGTTCCAGGTTTTTTTCACTGAACTTTAGCCTTTGCCAGCGGAAAATAACTTTGCCTCATCTAGAGGCTGAAGTATAAATACATCTGCTTGCTTTGCCAGGGCTAGGCTGGGCACGAAACTGCTTGACTGAGTCTTGTTTCTTGGACTGTTGTTCCAGAGCTGTAAATCCCTTCCCATTTTAGCACACTTTTCCAAAGTAGATTGTGCATAATCAGACTGGATGTCTTCTTCTGTGCTGCCTCACAGATGAACTTCTGAAGGGTACAGAGGGCCTTTGGCAGGTTTTGCTGAAGCAATTTCATGTAATACCAGAACGAGGGGAGGGCTATGGGCAGCAGGGCACCATTTCAAGAAAAATCCAAAAATCTGGTGCCTGTGAGTCATGATTCTGCCTTCCAAACCTTTCAGATGAGAGTGGCAGGCTTCCCATGTGGCCAGACATACTACCCTGATTTTTGGGTTCTCCTGTTTTATGTTGTTGTTGTTGTTGAGTCTTTTAAATCCATATCATGCATTGTGGCTGACTTGCTTATTTTTATTCACGTGCGCTGTTACTCTTGATAAGGGATATTTTTCTAACCTTGCAGTCAGGGCAGAAAGTTCCTAAGATGGTCCCTTCCCCTTTGGTGCTGTTTCTCTGTTATTGTTGCTTGTGTGTCTTTGTGTTTTATGGCTGTTGCTGTCTGGGGAAAATCACAATGGTCAGTCCTCACAGCCAGAAAACTTGGTGTTAGAGCAGAATGTCGTTTAGTTCTGGGTTTGGGAGTTTTTTGGGAGGAGGGCTTGGACAAAGACTCCTTTGAAGTTTCAGGCCCTTTTGTTTCACTGCAGTTTGGCTGGAAGGGCGGAGAGCCAGTAGTGACTGCAGGGCAAATCCAGGCAGAGCTACAACAGCTAATTGCTTTAATTGCCAGGTGAGATGGAAGGATTGCATCCATGTTAAGGATGCAAGGTGGTGATCTGCATACTGCAGAATAGAAGATGGTTTTGCTTTTGTAGTTACACTTGGGCTGCAAGGAACTGTCTGCTTGTTCTGCTTGTTTCCCTGCTTTTGTGCCCCACAGGAGTGATGCCTCACAGGAGTGATGCTTCATGCTCACTCTCAGCTATCAGATTAACCTCTGTTACCTGAG
>NW_005054468.1:664666-726587 GCF_000277835.1 Geospiza fortis
CCTAACCTAGAGCAAGTTCCTGCTTTCCCCTCAGCCTTTGCTCTTCTTCCCAGAGTGGCCACGCTGCCTGACAGTGCTTCTAAAACTCTGCGGTAATTGTTGATTTGTCTCACTCCTTGTGGTCAGCGTTAAGCCAAACATCAGATGCTGGATCATATAGGACTTTTCTCCTCCATCAGATTGGCAGGGACTGGTGGAACAAGCACAGGGCTTGTTCACCTCCACTTTTACTGAACAAACTCCTCACTGTTCCAAGGTCCTGAGGCACTGGGGGGATGACCTTGTTCTCTGAAGCTCTCTTCCACTGGGGTATAGTTGTTTGGCTTCTGGCCTTTTCCTGCAGCATGTTGAGAACTGTTTTGTGGCTGGTGGAACAGAGGGAGATGTGATTGGCTGTGCTGAGGGGAGTGTCAGCTCGCTGTTCATTGTGCTTTTTTTTTTCTGATGCTGTTTTTTTGTGCTCGAGCTGAATGGGCAAAGGCAAAGCCAAGACTGGAGAAGGTTGGTGTCAGCCTTGTGTGGAGTTGGCCACCCTGCTGTGATGGCATTGCTGTGGCCCTGGAAGGCTTGCCTAGGCTTGGAAGAAGACAGAATGTTTGGGCAGGTCAAGAAATTAATGAAGGAAGAAACATCTGATGCAAAAAGAAGTTACCTGATAGCATTCACAGAGAAAGAAGGAAGAGTATCCTGACTCCTGTTGTGGGTTGGGTTTTTATTGTTTGGGTTTTTTTTTTTTTTTTCCCCTGAGGTTTTTGGTTTCTTTTGGCTCTGATTTTCTTGTTCAGGATAAAGGACAAAGTGGTAGATGCTGATCTCTTGTGTGCCTGGGGAATTTGTGATCACTCAACACAGAGTGAAAAGGATGCTGTTGGCTTGAAAAGGGTACAGGGTATGCAAGAGGGCATTTCTGCAGAGCATCTTACCCACGTATCACAGCTTTCTCTGTCAGCCTCGCTGATATCCTCCCTGTCACCTGAGACTCCAGTTTATCCCATTGATTTAAAACATGCTGGAGGGATCTGGTGCTTGGCAGAGAGGTAAAAACTTTGCTCATTTTTGCTCTGTTGAAATGGATGTGTGTTATCATCATAGTTGACAGCCCAGGATTTGACATTTAAGTAGCTGGTTTTATTACTTCTTTAAGGAACATTGTTACTACAAGTGCTTGAAAACACTGCCCGGAGTGTTCGGGGCTCAGAGCTGGTGATAGAGATGAGGACTTTCTGTTGGCAATAAAAATAATGTCAAGGTGTGTGCTGGAGGTCTCCACAACAAATTGCACAAGTTCACGTTCCTGAGCTCTGTAGTTAGAATGGATCCTTGGTACCCACATACTGCCACTGTAATTTTAGGGTCAGTTTTAAAGCAGAATGCCAATAAGAATTGCTTGATAAATTGATTTTCCCCCCTCTCTTCATTTCAAGCTTTAGAGGAGAGTGAGCATTTAGATGACAGAAACATGTGTGTTTGTGGCACTGTGTTTGTATTAATACAAATATGTAAAGCATCACGCAGGGAAGGAAATGTGAATATTACCTGATGAATTGCCCTTAAAAATGAGAAGGAAATCATGGAACACAACAGCATGGGGATCAAATGGCTACTGATGAAAAAGTAAAAAGTTGATTGGTAGATTATTGTATTGAGTGAAGAATCACTTGAAGTAGAACTTTTTAAATTCCAAAAAGAGCCTGTTGCCAGTAAGTCCTTTTAGTAGGTTGGTTAAATCAGTGTCTTGCTAAAGCTATTTCCAGTTATGTTTGTGTTCCCTCTTCTGCAAATGCACTTCCATTTATGAAGTTTGAGTTTGATTCAACAGAATAAGGAAGAGCTGGACAAAATTTTAATGTGTTTTATGGAAATAGGTAAGGTCATGGAGGTCCCAGTGTTTGATATGTAGCAGAAATCCTGGTTTTAAGTGCAAAGGAATTTCTGTTGACAGTGAGAGGATTGTGTGCAGCCTAAATGTGACCAGTAAGCAGCCAAGTCACCTAAAGAACAGGAAAGTTAGATTGATTTGAGGGTGGGAAAGAAATATTGTTGTGGGGAGAAGAGATGAAAACAAGGGATAACTGGAAGTTATGGTGAAGCATTTTCTGAGCACTAAACTGGTCCTTCCAAATTACAGCATCAGCAGAGCAGGGTGGTGCCTGCCTTGAAAGCTCATGAAAATGGGAATTTCTGGTGTGTTGAATACTCTTAAACAGAGGAGCATGGGGATCTCCTGAACTGATCTTTTTCTTCTTACAGAAATACTGTGGTATAACTTTTTTCATCAATTATATTGCTTTTCCTTAGATCTTAATTAGTTCCTGCTGCTTTCAAATATATCATCTTTTACAGACTATTGTAGGCACTCCTGATCTCAACTATGCAACTCCAAAATTCTTGTTCAGGCAGCAGGGTAAGAGTCTCTCAGTGGAAGTGATTCAGATGATAAAAATTATTTATTATTTTTGTCTTGAGGTGAAATTTATGTCCCTTGGAAGTTACTTGGATATTAGCACAAGAAGCTGTATAGCCTCTGTGCTGTCTCAGTCCCAATCAGAGCTATAGTATGCACACAAATTCAGAGGAAATTCAAAGTTATAGAGAAATATGGATATAGCTTCTCTCACCTCTTCTGAATAAATAAGATTACATACTTCATGTGCCTTTCTCATTGCTCTCTTCTGAAATACATGTAATATCCTTCTCACAAAAGCTGGTGTGTCATGATCCAAGAAGTGGTCTTTAGAGATAAAGCTGAAATAAATTCCACCAAAAAGGTTTGGTTTTGTTTTGTTTGGGGTTTTTTTGGTGTTTTTTTTTTTTTTTTTTGGGGTGGTTGTTTTTGTTGTTTTTGGTTTGGGCTTGTTGTTGTTTTTTTTTGTGGGGAGGGGTTTGGGGTACTAGTGGTATATAAATCCCTTAAATGACGATTTTAGTCAGGGCTTTATTTTCTTTACTTTGTGATTACTCTTTGCTTTTTTCTTTGGAGTGTGCAAGTGGGGGCACAAAACTTTTGTCTGTTATCTCTCGCTCATAACATTCTGGCAATGTAAAGGTTCTTAAGCAGAAATCAGAATTTAGGTAGAGGACTATAGGCTCACACTGTTTTTAAGCATTCAGTGAACAAGACTTGTGCTGTCTGTTTCCCTGAGCTTCGTCATGAATGTTTAGTTGCATCTCTCTGAGTCTGAGTCTCTTCTATCTTCCCCTCCCCTCAGCTTAATTTATTGCCAGAACATTTCACCCTCCCACATACTCTTCCTTCCAGGTCAGTGCTGTGTGGCATAAAGTGAACAAATGTGTGCAGTCTTCACAATCTTTGTATGGCACCCTGCTTCGCCACCTTCCCACTTTTCAAGCTGTTGCCATTCATGGCTATGTGCAATCCTGCCACTCAGTCAGCTGGTAGTTTTGAGCCCCGTTGAATTTTGGAAGGGATTGTGTTCCTAAATCTCCTAAATTCCACCCTTACGCTTATCCTTAAGCATTTTAAAATAGCAATTTGCCGTATGTTGTCTGTTGGTGTTCTTTGGTGCAGCATTGCATCTTTACTCGCTTTTACAAATTTTTTATCCAGAGGAAGCTGCTGCTTTTCTGAAATCCTTGGATTTTTTCCTGTCGTTCTTTGCAGAAATTTTCTTTTTATGAATGAATTCGGATAAAATTAAATAGCACTCCAAATATTTTCCTCTTCGTCTCTCTAGAACATTTCCTTGCAGATCTAGAATGTCCTAGACCTATATTAACATTTCATTTCCTTTTTTTCTCTCACAAAGTGTTACTAAGCGCTTTCTTTTATTTATACATTCCCGTTGGGTTTTTTTCCTTATCTCATGAGCCAAACATCTCTGTCCCTAATTTCACTGTTCTTACAAATACTGGTCTCCTTTGACTGGTTGATGTTTCTGTGTGAATATACCAGGAGGGCATGGTGTCTTCACTTTTATCTCCCAGTGACTCCTCCTGGTCGTTGAGCTATTAAATTATTAAAATTCTGTAAAGTCAACAACGTCACTTTCCAGTGCACTCCAACAACTGCTATTCCTGAGCAGTGTTCCTCCCTCCACCCCTATCCATCACTCTGCAGGCGTGAAAGTGTTTATATTACATATGTCTCATTCTGTCTACCCTAAAAGGATGGAGCAGTGCTTGAATTTCCTCCCTCTAAAAAGTCCTTTTCCCTCTTGTTTCTCAGCTGTTGCTCAGTGTCTCGTACTTTGATATGTCTGAGTGAATTTCTGGCTTCTTCTTGTTGGGTTTAGGAATCTTGTGGAAGGGTTTTGCTGTTGCATATGGTGTTCGTTGATACCTCTGAAAATACCTAAAAACAGCTGAAACATCACTGAATTTCTGTGTAAATTTATGTTTTCAGTTCGGGATCTGAAACTGCTTTTTTTTTCTCCTAGCAGGAATCCCAAAGTTTTGTTTTCGTTTAGGTATCTCAAGCATGTTATATGCTACACAGGATCTAATGAAACTTTGGATTTTCATTTTGCTTCTATGGTGGGTTTTTATTGTGTATTTTCTTTGCACATTTTTTCCCCAGTGTGTGACCCTGGGGTATGCAGGGAATCAAGCTGAATTTTCGTGCTCTTTTGGCTGAGGTAGTAACTTCCAGATTTGTTGGCAGACTCAGATTTGTCCAGTCTTTGGGACTGTACTTTGGATGAAGTTTTTGGAGTGACAGCATTCCTGAGCAGGGATTTTAGTGTTCTAAGCATTCTGCAAATGCCCCTGGAGGGACACAGTGAGACTTGAATGTGTGTTCTTACCAGAATGCAGCAGTAATTTAGATATAGCTGTGTTGATAAATCACCCCATGGACAATCATTTCTCCTTCTTTCCTTTCAACTTCTGGAATTTTGGGTATAAAAATGCTCTTCTCTACTAAGGAAAGATAATGCCTTTTAGATGCATAGGTGCTGGCAGGGGTTACATTATTTGTTGGCCTTGTTATTTGTCCTGTGCAGGTAATTTGTAGGTAGATGCCATATGTAAAATCTCAAAATTGAGATTCACAGCATTGCCGCTGTTTTTTCCATTTTTAACTGCAGCAGTCACTGTTAATTTTTGCCTCTTGACACAACTGTAGGTGTCCTTCATTTTATCTCAGATCATCCGATGCTGTTAACTTGGTTTTGGAATTGCACAGTGAAGTCCTTCCATTCATTTTGAAACAAATTGGTCTTTAAAAAGAAGCCTCAGTGTTTTGGGTGTGGGCTTTTTTTGTTTGTTTGATTGTTCAAATGAGTCAGGGCTAAGTGTTCTATTTTCTTCCCTTTCATTGCATATATGAATGTGCTTTATTTTCTTGTGCTGGCTCAAGGCCGTTGAGTGAAAAAAAGAAAAGCGCCTTTTTTCTTTAAAATGTAAATGGTACTTCCTGGTGTTTAATTTTTCTTAATTTCCCTTCCATTCCTGTTTATTCACTGCTGCTGTGTTTTACATGTAGTTAATACAATTTTTCTGAAATCTTCCTTTTGCTTGCTTTAAATGTTCTCAGATTTCTTAGGCTTTTAGGGCTTTTTTTACTTTTTTCAGACATGGATGGCTCTTCCTGCTCTAGGCCAAGAATGTTAACACTTTATCAGAGTGCACCCAGCCCTTTGTGCTTGGGGGTGCAGGAAGAAGAAGAGGTGGAACTTGCATTGTGTACAGCCATGACTCAGTTTTTGGGTTGTGGAGGAAAAGCTCTGCTCCTTTCCTCCTTTGTCCTCTGGCCTGGCATCCTGTTGTTGGGGCAACACCTCCAAAAGGTGTCTGGAACAGCAGCCCACTCTTCCAGCAGGAGTAGAGCAAGGAAAAATGCAGTTTTTAAAGCAGTGTACTGTGACTGTGGATATGCATGCCCTGGCCCTTCTCTAAGACACTGCTTTTAAGACGTCGAAAAAATAAATTTAAAAAAAATATCCAAAAGCTCATCCCCTATCCACTGTTTCTCATTTGCTGGCAACTGGCATTCTGTGTGCCAGAATGCATCTTTGGAGGCAGGCTCTGGTCAGCTGGTGCTGGTTTTGGAGTGGCATAATGAAGATGGGGCTCAGTGAAACCCAGGCAAAAACTTCTTCCTGTGCCTTCAGTCAACTTTGGGCTCTGTCCAGGGTGTTCCTGGTGGAGCTGGGCTGCCCCTTCAAGCCAGGGGAGCTGTCTGGCAAGCTGGTTCTCAGACACCATCAGGAGCCCTATGCACATGTGTTAATCCTGAGTGTTTTCCTTCAGGAAGTGCTAAATCTTGTGGTACAGCAAGTGTAATGAAAGAATTTGGCAAGGGAAAAGGCAAGGAGTACACTAGACTGCCATTGTTCAAGGGTACAGCTCACTGGAAAAACTCTTCAGATGGCTTTTAAAAATTCCTTTAAATGTCGTGACTCTTTCAAGTGTAATGAAGCAACATAATAAAAACTGTGGGGTGGCCTGTGTGAAAGGTAGAATTTTCTCCTGGCTATTGACAGTGACAGGGAAAAAGCTACTTGATGTGCCTTTTATTTTATTGTTTTGTTTTGTTTTGTTTTGTGTGTGGGAATTGACATGGAACTATCTGCCTCTGCAGTTTTCACATACCAGATTCCGCAGGGTTGTGTAAATAACCGATGGAAAGTCCGAAAGCTGGAATAATAGACACCAGATGATAGGGGGAGTAAAAACATCTGAAGCACAGTAGATCTTGCAGACAACAGCAGAACTTCCTTCTCCTGAAAAAAATGTTTTTTTAGACCTGTAGCTTTCCTAGCCATGGATATCTCTGGGACTGTGGCCAGGAACATTGGTGATGTGGTGGAAATTTTTGATCCTTTCTTCCTGAGGCGGGGAACAAGTGAACCACAAAGTAGACTTCAGTACCCTAAGAGTAGTTTGACTAGAACACATTAAAAAAAAAAGAAAAAAAGAGGAAAAAGAAACAAACAAAAAAAAAACCCTGTTTCAAATGCTATGAACTTTCTTTTTAGACTGCCTTGCTCTTGCCAGGAGATCTGTCTAACAGTGTTTTGAGCTTTTAGAATCACTGAACCTGGTAGCCCAGAGAAGTGAGTCAGCAAATCCCATCTGAGCCCTCAAAGTCCTGTTCCAAAGTAGGGGTGAGCACACAGTTGCTGCCTTTGAGAGAAGAGAGACTTCTGCAGAGGGGTTGCAGCTCCTCAGGGCTGTCCTGTGCCAAAGTAAAGGATGTGGGGAGCCTGCTTCAAACACAGGGGAAAGAAAGCCTTGACATTTAAACAGGTGGAGCTCGCTGTGAGCCCTCCTGGTGAACAAACGTGCTGTGGAAGTGGTGGAAGCGAGGGATGATAAATGCTGCCTTGTAATCCAGCCTCACTCAGCTGAGGGGGCTTGGATAAGAAAAACAAACCCAAATTTCATTTGTTTTACCAGAATCTTTCATGTCTTTGCCTTCCCCTTTGCTATGTACACCTGGTGGTGAAGCCAGGGGTGCCTGGAGACATTTACGTGCTGTGTCTATTTTGTTTCAAGGTCTGGTTTGGTTTTTTTTATTGTCATTATTTGTTACTCATTTTTTGGGCATGTGTAACCCCCTGCCTGTGGTAGTGGGAAAAGAAAGCAAGCATTTTGCTCTTTTGAAGACAGGTGGAGAAGTCCCCACATTCAGTGTTGTATAGGCCTGTTTGCCTTTTGTTTCCCCATACTAATTGGTTGGATTGGATGGTGTTAAGTTCCCACAAATGTGTGTCTGTGAGGGAATTCTTATATATCTAGCCTTGGGGAATTCAGCTTTGGAAAATGAAGAACACATCGAAGCAGGAGGTGGCTGGTACAGTTTGTGTCCTTACTTCCCTCCCACCTCCCCCCTCCCCTGGCTTTTCTTCCCCCTTCTAGAAAGCTTAGGAAAAGAGCCTTTTGTCTTCTATTCAGGAAAATTGCACTGAAATTCATCTGTGCTTTATTCATCTGCTTTGATTTGTGCCATTCATGGGCAGCTGTGGGTTATGTAGAACAAAGCAGATGAATTCGTAACTTCCACATTCAAGCAGTGTGTTGGGAAAGGTTCAACACCACCCTCCCTCCCCCCACACTCCTTTTTGGGGGTGTCTAACCAACATATTACGGCTTTCAGTTTCACTACTGAGACATCTCTGGACTCTGTTTCCTCCACATGCCATTAAAATGGTGTGGCAGAGTTCTGCTGGCTTGTAGAAGGGATGTGTCTTTGGAGATCTCTTTACTCAGTATGGCAAAGCAGCAGTTTGAAAGTTTGCTTTACTGGAATTTATGATTAAGCATCTTTATTTTCCAATAATGATTTAATTTCTAACATCATCAGCACGAGCATGGAAGAGTATCCATTTATTTTTCTTCTTTTTTTCTTCTTTTTTTTTCCCATATAGATAGATTATTTACATGTACCCTGTGCCAGATCTTCACCTTATGTGAACTGGCATAAGAAAGAAAATGGATTACATTTTTTTCTTCTTTTTTTTTTCCCATAGATAGATTATTTACATGTACCCTGTTCCAGATCTTCACCTTGTGTGAACTGGCGCAAGATATTTGAGAGGATCTGCTCTGATTTTATGTGCCAAACACATAAAACATTTGGCAGTATGATTAAAGGGCTTTACCTTCAAAAATTAGGTGTCTTAAAATCAGGCTTCTTTTTTAGACTACTTTAATTTAAATGTGCCACTCATTTTCTCCCTGAATCAAATCTAAAAAAGCATAATTTCTATTTCTCACCTTATAAATTGTAGAATACACATTAAATTAGATTAAGAAATGCTGCACCTCTTAATCCCTTCAGAAAGCAGGATTAGTTTCATAACCAACAGCTTGGTCAACCCCCTCCAAAAGCCAGCAGGTTCTGGAGCAGGCATCATCAAACCTTTTTTAGATTTGTTGATCCACCTGGAATAACAACTCCACTCTGTTTCCCTGCAGACTCTTCATACTCTGAGCCTCCTGATGTTCAGCAGCAGTTGAACCACTACCAGTCTGCAGCTTTGGCCAGGAACAACAACAACATCAGCCCAATCCCACTTTCTGGGAGTGCTGCAGGAGTGGAAAAAGCGGAAGCCATCCTTAACTGTGAATTTTGTGAGTTCTCCTCGGGGTACATTCAGAGCATCCGGCGCCACTACCGCGACAAGCACGGAGGGAAGAAACTCTTCAAGTGCAAAGATTGTTCCTTTTACACAGGCTTTAAGTAAGTACTCTGCTAAACAGATGAACTGAACTCATGAGGGGTTTTTTTTCAGCACTTGAAAAGACTTCTGAGGTCTTTGATGGCCAACAGGAACATGGGCACTGCTGGCCAGGGAGAGGAGTATAGGAAATGCCATGCCAGATCACAGCAGCATCCATGTAATCCATTTTCTCCTTGCCTGCAACAACCGGGACCATCTGCTGCAGACAACAGCACAGTTGCAGAAGGTTTCAGAATCATGGAATTGTTTAGAATGGGAAAGACCCTTCAGATCATCGAGTTAACCGTTAACCCAGCACTGCCAAGCCCTGTGTTAAATCTCAGTGACACATCTGCTCATCTTCTAAATCCCTCCAGGGGTGGTGACTCAGCCACTTCTCTGGGCTGCCTGTTCCTGTGCCTGACAACCCTTCCTGGGAAGAAATTTTTCCTTACATCCAGTCCAAATCTCCTCTGGTGCAACTTGAGGCCAACAGGTTCACAACATCCTCATTGTCCGCTTGGCACAGTCCTTGCAAAAGTCATAAACTCTTCATTTTCCCCCCAAGTTCCAGACATGCCATGCCAGTCTCATCTTTTGGCACATTGAGTCAGCATGCTCTTACACCTTTAGGATTTTCTCCTTGGAGAACATCCAGTGTTCCTGGATTCCTTTGTCCTCCAGGATGCCCTCCCAGGGGACTCTGAACCAGTCCCCTAACCATGCCAAAGCCTGCCCTCTGGAAGTCTAGTGTGGCAGTCTGCTGCACCCCTCTTTATTTTGCTGAGATTCTCTGAGAGTCAAAAACTATCATTTCATAATCCCTTTGTCCTTAAGTGTGAAAATTTTCTCTGCAGAAATAATGTAATTTCCACATGCAACCAGCTTGAAACGTGGGACAATCAAGTGTCCAGCGGTGACAGGGGAATTTATTTCACCTTACTGAAGAAACCCTTCTCATGTAATTTTATTTTCCCCCCTGGTCTTTCTAGCTTAAATGATAGAAAGATGCTATTCTCTAGCATATCTGATAGCATACAGAGACATTTCAGAAAATCCAATTGTTTAAATTTAAAGGCTCGGTGCCTTGTGCGTTTGTTTGTGTGTGTGTTTTTAGCTGCTCTTCTGTAAGAAAAGAGAAAAAGGCACATGTGCAGTTCATCATTTCCTCCTGATGTGCTGGGCCCTTGAGCATAACGCCCTGAGCTGACATTTGAGGTCTTGAACTTGTTAACAGTGACAGTAAACAATAGGACTGGATCAAGGGAAGGAGTTCTGTTGAAGAAAATGTTGAGCACAAACCTGAGAGAATCCACATGGGAGCACTGGGTCTACCCTTTGTTGCTTCATTTTTGCTCTCCCCATGTTAAAATTTCCTGCTTATGTTTAGTATCCTGATTGCTCTCTTAAATACTACCAGAAATTTACAGGTCCAATCTGCCTGTGTCTTTCAAGTGCCATTTTCTTTCACCTTGATATTATGAAATAAATCAGGCAGCATTTAAACACATTCATAGCAGTGTATTTTCTGTCTTAAAAAGGTGAAGGAAGAGGCAAAAAAAAAACCCTCAAAAACATGCCAATCCGCTCTTCAAGCCACCTTAGAAACTTAAAAGCATGAGAGCAGTGACCAAAGTTGATAGAAATATACCTGCAGAATTCAGTGATTGCTGGATTGGGTCCAAAGCCACTTTTTACTCTAGTTCAGTGTGTCAAGCCCCATAGCTTTTGCAACATTTATCACTGTTTTAGGAGAAAATAACCAAGTGCCCCAAGTTTAGAGACAGTTTTTGATTTCAGTAGTTGGGCTTGTGGTTAAATGGATGTACAGTTAATTTCTTCTGTTATGTGTTATCTCTTGCAACTTCTAAGTATGCAGCCAGTGTAATGCCAGCATGAAATTTTTGGTTCAAAAGTACTGTGAAGTATTCATTCATTCTTCCACACTAATAAGTACAGTATTCTAAGTCTTGGGTTTTCAGATCATTACAGCTGATGGTTTGAAAGTTAAACAACTCAGTGCCAAACTCGCTGTGAACGCAAATCCCTTTGGTACCCACAATCTAAACAGTTTGGCTGGTTAGATCAAGATGGCTAAGGATGTTTTCTGCCTCAAATAAGTTTGTCCTCCCCTCTGCAAGCCCAGAATAGCTGACAGATTTTATTCAACTTGCTAAAAATTCAACTTTCACCGGAGAAAGCGCACTGAACATTTCAGCCTGAAGACAGATAGCGAGCATGAAGGATGGGAATTCTTCTGCTATCTTGACTATAGCAGTGTGACTATATGGAGCAGCCCATGCAGCAGAATATCTTGTCACCAGGAGTGTTTGTTGCTTTGAGGGCAGGAGCCTGCAGATTCCTCCGCTCATGTGTCGCTCATGTGAGCAGCCCCTCTGCGGGGCCGCGCAGACAGGGCTGAGTGTCATCTGCACCTCTTTACACCACACATCCCTTATAGAGAGATGTGGCACCTCGCTACTGCCTTCCTGACTGCTGCCATTGTCTCCCTCCTCTCTCACAGATCTGCTTTTACTATGCACGTGGAGGCTGGGCATTCAGCAGTCCCTGAGGAAGGACCCAAAGACCTTCGCTGCCCTCTCTGTCTCTACCACACCAAATACAAACGCAACATGATCGACCATATAGTTCTGCACAGAGGTAAAAACATCCATGTCCATGTCTGTGTCCAGTGAGGGGAGTGCTGGACAGGGCCCTGGTTCTGGTTTCATTCAATATTTCAGACTGGTTTCATTAATTTTTTCCTCTCTCTGTACATGAGGGCAAATATGTCAAAGGAGTCACTAGCCCTTGATTGTCTTTTTGTTTCTTTTCTATAAGATGCAACTGATTTATTTCCTGTACAATTCAAAGTTTTCCAGTGCTGAAACAGGGCAGATTTGGGATAGTTTTTAAGGTTTTCCTCAAGGGAGGTGAAAAACCATCAAACACCTGTTTAGAAAGGGTTGCCCTAATTTGCAAGTTTGATCAGAGTTGTGCCCTGACCATGTCCTTGTTATCTTAAAGGCCTTGCTATCATAAAGTCACCCAAAAGGTTTATCAGCTAACCATAGAGGCCTCAAAATATCCCTTGATAAATTCCTTGAGTATTTTCTCCTCTGTGTTCTTAGGGACAAAATAATTATCTCATTTTTCACTTTACCGTAAGGCTCCTTTTCTGTCTACACCTCTTAATTTTTAAATACATTTTTTTTCAGCCTGCTAAAAGTGGGAGTAGGGGTTTCTATATTCTATTAACTGTGGGCTTGGTAGCTCAGAAGAGACAGCAGTTTGGGCTCTCTGGGCTGGGATTCCTGCCCACAGCTATCACACTTGATGCTTGTGGATGGTCTGTTGGCTGCCGAAACCCAAACCCATGTGTTGGGATGGCACTCTGCCTGCGTGCAGGTTGGGCAGAGATTCACAGTGGGGTACTGGTGGTGAGCAAACACAGGTTTTGCATGCCATCTTTTTCCTGGAGGAGATTCTGGTGTGACAAGTGCTGTCGTAATTCCATGTAGTATACCACTTCTCAGTGCTGGTAGCTTGGAGTTCTTCTAGTACCAGCTCAGTGAGCTTGGCAGAATTCAGATTTCTTTCTAGCAGGGCTAGAAAGAAATCTGGCAGGTGTAGCAGGGCTTCTGTGAGGGAACATCTGGGGAAATGACCAGAAAGCGCATTACAAAGCTGACATATTTGGTTGCAAGGGTTTGGCCAATGCTTTGGCTTTTACTTCCTGCCCTTGGAAGTGTTGCTGTGTCAGATTTTTCCTGGTTTTCTCCATTTTGTGGCCATGCCAGGGCTCCAGCAGACAATGCCAGACCTTTAAAATAGAAGGAACTGGATGGGTTTAGGGTATTTTCCATCTTGGCGTAGGTTGGGTGTTGGGATTGTCCAGTTGCAGAAGTGGAAGAGCTCAAGCAGCTCTACTGTTTGTGCAGAGCTGTTTCTGACCAGTTGAAAGGAGGTTGTCACCTCCTGGGTGAGTGAAACTGTGGATCTTTTCTTCTGTAGGACTTCCTTCAGTTGCAGAAACCAACCTCAAAGAGTTTTTGCTGCTGGAGCAAGCCTTACGGCAAAAGGACATCATGGTCTACACACCACAGTGCTGGGGGGAGGAGAAAACAGGGTAAAAAAAGTTTTAATGCAAAGGGGATTATAACTGATAAAAAGTCTCAAGAGGCCACAAAAGGGTTTTCTTTGACATCACATATCCAGGGTTCATACTTACAGTGATTTCTTGTGCACACATCCAGCTAAAAAACAGCCTTCTACTGTTGTGCTTAATTGTGTGGCCGCTGAAGCAGATGGTTTTGACAAGATTTAATGTGCATTGGAAAAGAGACTGAGGGATAGTCAATGTAGTCTGAGATAGCCTTCCTGTTTTATGGCAATTGCATTGGCAAAGCAAGGGCATAACCCTGAGCTTCAGCCCAAGAAAATTAGTTTTGAGGTAGATGAAGTGGTGCAGTATGTAAAATCAAGAGTGAAGGCTTCGATCCGCTCACAGTTAATGTTCCTTTTGTGCAAAAGGCATGTTTATAGATGCATGACTCTTACATTACTTCCAAGTTGGTGCACCCCTAATCCTTGGTGAAGCAGCATGTGCTTGAAATGGAGAATATATTTGCCTCCTAATGAGTGGCTACAGAGGCTGAATTTCACAGGGTGAAAGCAGTATCAGCTAGAAGCTTGAATGCCTAGTGAGAAGAAAAATATATAAGGCAAGGAATTTGCTTTCCCATGAAGAAGGAGAGGTTCCAAGAGCTTCTCTCATGCACCACCTGCCCCTGACCAGTGCCAGGGCAGTTCAACCTCCCTCCTGTGGGTACAGGGGGTGCTGCAGGTCGCTGAGGAGAAGTTTGGCTCTCTAGTTCTTCCTGGTCTCTATGACAGGCAAGGGGAGACAGGGAATTCCTGATCTAGCAGCATGTTAGCCTTTAATTTATGCTGCACAACACAATTAGTGTGTCACAGAACCAGCTAGGTTGGAAAACAGCTCTGAGACAATTGAGTCCAACCCGTGGCCATTCCCCATCTTGATCCCAGCCCAGAGCTCAGGGTGCCCCCTCCACGTGCTCCTGGGACACCTCCAGGGATGGGGACTCCAAACCTCCCTGGGCAGCCCCTGCTAAGGCCGGACCACCTTTTCTCCTGATGTTATCCTTTCCAGTAGCATTCCCCTTGTTAATTTTGAAGTATATTGGTGTTTTTCCAGGGCTGAATCCAAGTTCACCGTTGGCTATACTTTTAAATCCTTGGGCATTTTTGTTCCTTATCCTTCCTTTAAAGAACCCAGTGATTTTCTTCTTCCATATAAGAGAATACCACCCATATGTTTGAATACCTTTAATTATCTTTAAGGTAAATTTTCAGATTTACCCACCTCCCCAAAGGCTTCCTTGCTACAGATCCTGGTTCCTTCACATGCTTTTTTTCTGGCATTTTGCATTGTACATACAACCTCACAGATACATGCAGAATCCTTGTGCTGTGCTTGCTTTTGACTACTGGAATCCAAATACTACTTGTTCTGTGGGTGTAGTTTGGATTTCCAGGCAAAAATGTGTATTTTCAAAACCCAGGATGACCAAGTAATTGGTCTGTCTAGATAGTAGGGCTGCCTTTTTTGTTTTGTTTTGTTTTTGTTTACCTTTGAGGGAAGGAATTGAGTTATATATGCTTTGATGTGCTGCTGAACAAAGATCTCTCCTTATAACTGAGGACTAATAGAGTCCTGAGCTCTCTTGTGCCTTGAGCCAAAAAATGTATGTCTGCTTTGAGTTGCAGTACTGAGAATAGTTAGTCATTAATGTCCTTTCAGTTCATTCCCTGATACAATTAGCCTGAATATTCCAGCCTAGTGTAAGGATTGGATTTCTTGAACCAAGATGATGCTTTTGTTAGGTGTTTATTTTGTTGTTAATTTTTTAATTACCACTCTTGCAAAATTGTTCCACAAGTTGGGACATCTTTTTGTGAGGTTTCTGCAGTAGTCTTTGATTAGACACAGATGGAACTTTGAAGAAGTCTCACGGGGGGTAAAGAGCCTACCTCTTCAATTTTTGTGTGGGGCTTTATGGTTTGCTGTAATTTTGTTGGTTGTCCAGACATGATAAGTGCATTCTAAATGAGTAATTAAATAAACAGGGCTTTGCAGGGGCAAGCTGGAGGTGAGAACATCACCTTAAGAAATGTAACATTCCAGGTCCAGCTAGCCCTGCAAGTTCCAAAATCATAGCTTGGAGGAAGCTCACTGACATGAACACATCATGTAAAAATTATAAATCATTCCCTGAAATTGAAATCTTTCAGTCTAGAGTTGATATTGGTGTCTATTTTGCCCTTCTCTTACTGTGTTGCCTTTGATTTGGGGGCTCTGTATGTGTGATTGTGAGGTAATAGGTTTTGTTCACATGAATGAGAGAATGCTGCTTACTTCAGGCTGGTAGATTTAAAGTTTTATACCATGGCATGTTTTAGCCTTTCTAATCCATGCCAGCTGTTAGAGGAAAGGTGAATGTTAAAATATTTTAATCAGTATTTCTGATTTTGAAAACTTCCCTTGGCTTTTTCACTTCTGAAACCAGCTGTGTCACGCATTTCTGAGGGCCCAAAAACACGCAGCTGCAACAACCTTGTAAAAAGTTTCTCTAGTGATCTCAGCAGCACAGCTTTGAATTCTGCTGTGTCTTAAACCCTATTCTCCCCTCCCCTGTTTCCACCCTGAATGGCCACTGTTTGGTTTCTTTATAGTTAGAGAAGCTGCTGTTGGTGTAGAAAAGAATCGTAAGTCTTCGGGCGTTTGGTTTTTGGGGGGTTTTTTTTGGATTAAGGCATAGCCTTGGGGAAAACTTAAAAAGAGGAAGTTAGGAGATAGATAAGTTTTGTGCTCAGGGAGAAGCTAGGCAAGATGGAATATTTTGTTGAGCTGTAGAAAAAAAAAGTCTTGCTGTAAAGGGAGTGTGTGTTTCTGTAGTTGTCTTTGGATGTAATTTTACCCTCCTCACTAGAAGAAAGGGCCCTTTGGCTCAGATCCATGTGTGCACTGCCACGTCTCACATTCCTTCAGCCTTCATGTCTACCATAAGAGATTCAGGCCTCTTTTTTTTTTTTTTTCCTCCTGTCCTTGGGGATGAGCCTGGATGAGGAGGATAAAAAAAACCCTCCTTTAGTATGCAGTGCATAAGGAGAACTGTTAAGTTTTAAGTGTTCTAGTTCAAAATGCCAGTTTGGGTAACAAAAGCCTTAATGAGGATCTGCTGGTGACCCTCAGCTGAAGGGTGAGATTTGGGGTTTCTCTGGTGTGCACAGCATGGAGGGAACCACAGTGGATGAGTGTTGAGGCATATCAGATTCTGGCTGTGTCAAATGACCGAAATTAATTGCTGCTCTGTTAAACATCACTGCTTTGTTATAGGGAGTGCAGAGTTTAAAAACTCAGCAAGAACATTTTCAGTACATCATGAGTACAGAGTTTGGGCTTTGGGTAAATCAGGAAGTTTCTGCTGCTGGCTGAACTTGCACAGCCTTTTTCCAGGGAGAAGTGCTGCATTGCTCACCTTCTCAATCCCCAGAGGGGCAGGTTTGGGTGTGGTGGTGAGAACCCTGCTCCAATTTGTGCAGAGCCAGCAGTGTGTGATGCTTTGGGAAGCACACCCTGCGGCTCCCCTGTTTATTGCTTTTATGGAAGCAGTTCTCAGCTGCTGTCAAGTAACTGAACAAAACCAAACTTTTGGTCTGGGCTGATTTATGGCTGGTTTTGTGTTCCTAGGCTCTGCTCCTCTGACTCATAGATGGAGTCTCACTTGGCCCAAAACCTTCCCATTCCCATCCTCTTCACCCCCTCACCAGTCACAGAGGACACCTGCATTTGTGGCTTTTGGGGATTAAGAGGAGCAGGATGGTTTTGCCAGTGTTGTTAAGTGAGTGTTGTGCTGTCCCCACAGAGGAGAGGGTCGTTCCCATCGAGGTCTGCCGTTCCAAGCTGTCCAAGTACCTGCAGGGAGTCGTTTTCCGCTGTGACAAGTGTACCTTCACCTGCTCCAGTGACGAGAGCTTGCAGCAGCACATAGAGAAGCACAATGAACTGAAACCTTACAAATGCCAACTCTGCTACTATGAGACCAAACACACAGAGGAGCTGGACGCTCACCTTCGAGATGAGCACAAGGTAGCTTTAATTTGTGGCGGTCTAGTCTTTGCAAATAGTGAATTGGTTTAATTTGCATGTCTGGCTAGCCAGCTTGACACTGGTTTTTTTTTTTAATCCCTCCCCAAATCTAATCCCATGTTGTGCTTCCCTTTGAGTTATTTTTTCTTCTCCCTCCCCAAATCTGAAAGCTAACCCCATGTTGCACTCCCGTTTCTCATTTTTCTCTTTATTTATCTTTTTGTTGTTGTTGTTTCTTCAGAAACTGAAGAATAATCGTTTCTGAAGCTGTTCAGATTGATCAGAATTGGCAAACTGCTGCTGCATGCAGAGTGTGATTATCTGGAGAAGGCCCTTGTGTATGCTGGGTTTATCTAAAGGGGGGTGGGGGAAGAGTTGTGGAACAATACCAGGGCAGTGTGATTCAGCCCCTGTGAAAGGCAGGAGATTCCAAACACAGGATTGCTCTGGTAACTTCAGCAGCATGACATGCCATGCATATTTTAATAACAAAGAGGTCTATACATCCCCTTGTACCTTTAACAAGGGAAAGATAAACAGCAAGTCTAACCAGGTCCTCAGTTAAGACTACTTTGGAGTTTTTGTGGATTACCTGGGAACATATCAGGTCCAGTCTTTGAGAAGTCTTTAAAGGCTCTCCACAGACTGCTAGCTTTGAATTTCTGTAGCTGAGAAATGTTTAAGTTCTAGAACTGAGATGTGTTTTGGAATATTTCCTAGAGTGCTTCCTTGGCAGGTTTCCAGGGGAGGCAGTTATATGCCTTCCCCTCTTGGAGCTTAGCTGCCCACTAAAGGTCCTCACTAAAAGCTTCATTGACTGAATGACTTTTCCTTAAAGCCAAATATATATGGAAGGTATTAGCAGCAGAATCCCAGGAAAAAAAAAAAAAAAAAAAAAAAAAAAAAAAAAAAAATCTGTATTGAATGCAAAATCAAATCTCATATTAAAAAAAAACCAAACCAAAAAAAAAACAAAAAAAAAAAAACAACAACAACAAAACAACATTTTCATGCTCAAAAAATATTTGACCGTTTCATAAAACCGAACTTTCTTAATTTATGTTGGCATACAAGGCTCCTCTACCACCTTTATTACTTCTGAAGAGTCTTGTGTGATTCAAATGGTATAGAAGGTGTTCCACACCTCCTGGTGCCTGCTGTGTCCAGGAGGAACTGTTGCTTGGGTTTTTTTGACACAGTGCATCAGTCAGGGATGATTATTCCCTTAACTTAGCTTTCCCTTCTGATCTGGACCTGCAGTGGTGGTGCTGGTACTGTAAGGTATCATTTCCCCTTTTTTGGGGGGTAAATTATACCTCTCCAATTTGTCTCTTAAGTTCTGGGCTCAGATACTACCCAGGTTGTACATTGAACCTTAAAAAGAGTTCCTTCACATGAACTGAGTTGAATCAAGTGCCTTGCAAGTGGTCTTGTTTGTTTAAACCTCTGTGGGTGACGTGTTAAGTTAGAGAACCTGATCACAGCTGTCTGTTACCCAGTACTAGGAATCTTCACGCCTCCATATTCAGGATCCTTTGCTGTTTGGATGTACCCTGCAGCCTGTTCCACATCCTCCTTGGGCTCATTCACATTTCCTTTCCCACAGAGGGGTAAAGAGCAGCCAGTGGGTGTTGCTATTTCATTCAGCCCCTTGCAGGATGCATTGTGCTGCACTCGCTGCTCCCTCTCCATCCCCTCTGCCCGCCTGGCTCAGTGCCTGTGCTGCTGCTGCTGCTGGAGGGCTGTCTCTCTGCATGAAAGATGAGTCCAAAACCCTTCCCAGCAGTGATCAATGAGCTCAGGGGGCGCTTGTCATGCAGCAAGTATTAGCCTCGGTGTCCTGGTCACACTCTCCGCCTCTGCTGTAAATCTGGGCTGCTGCTCCTCTTGGATGTGGAGCAGTTCCTGACTCCTGTGCCCTGAGCTGCTCCTTTCATACTGCTGCTGTGAGCTGTTAAGTAACTGGGTGCGTTTCACCTCAGGGTTAGCTGAATTTGACTGCTGGGTGAAGTGTTCCCATTATAGGCTGCTGTATCAGTTTGCAAAGCACTTCGCAGCCCGGGCGTAATGAAAATTAATCTGTTATTAATGAGTGAGAGTGTATGTGCCACACAGCAGCCATGTGCTCAGTGAAAAAAAAAAGAACCATCCTTTCATGAATAAAGCTGAATGAACCCGTCACAGAGAGTTCCCCTTCAGCATGGATGTGTGGTAGCAGTGTTTGATCACAGCAGTTGAATAATGCCTTAAAAATGAGGATACAGCTCGATGTATTACATTTCTTGGATGAAGAGATGAAGGGGGTTTACCCAATCTCATTAATTACCAAAAAAAACCAGAAATGAGAAATGCAGAATAAACAGAAATGGAAGAATCACTGCCCCTGGAAATAAATGAGTGTTAATTTGATTATGGGGACTGCATGTCACCTCGAGCTGAGCAGGCTTTGGGGTGTACCTGGTTTTATTCTGCATTTGTGGCCACTTTTCTGGCTGGTTGGTGATTGTGCTGAGTGCTAACAGAAGTGTTTCTTTCAAAGGTGAGTCGTAATTTTGAGCTGGTTGGACGGGTTAACTTGGACCAGTTGGAGCAAATGAAAGGGAAAACAGAGAGCTCTAGCAGTGATGAAGAAGAAAAAGAAGAAGAGTTAAGCCCCAAGGCTCAAGAGAGAGGTCAGTGCAGCTCTTTGATGTGTTGGGGGGACTTTTGTTGGATTTTTTTGGGCACTGCAACCTCCCTCACCAGTCCAACCATGCCAGGTCAGCTGTTGAGTGGACAGCACATATCCTGCAGACATAGTAACAGAATCTTACTGAATTTCCTGAAGACACAGCTCCAGTGGGAATCTTGTGTTTCTAGTCCTCCTTACAAGTTTTTTGTCTGTTCAGAGAGAATACATACTATGAGATAGCATCTGTGACTAATCTGCCTGTTCAGATACCATCTATAAGGGCTTGGAAAACTATGTAAGTGTATTTTAGTGGCCTGTCAGATTTTCTGTTTTGGTAACCGGTTTGCAGCTTTCACTTGGCATTGCCCAAGTGGGGGGTGAAGGGCTGCTTTATGGGCTGTTATTTATCTCTCTGCCCAGCATTCTTTGTCAGACAGTCAGCCCTGTTTGCATTTGCTGCAGTTGGCAGCTCCAGAGCCAGGGTACATCCAAGCCCACCTGTCTGTACCATTCTATATTTAAATACGTGCCTAGGTTTGTATTGAAGAGTAATCCCACTTATTTCAACAAAGCTAGGCCATATAATTTTGGTTTGAATAATAAATTTGGTTGAATTTAGATCAGCAGAGAAAAAGTACGTTCTCTGATAGTTAAATGAAGGGTTTCCTTTCCAACAACCTTCTCCCATGAAAGGCAAGTTATTCCAATATCTGGTGTAACTGTGTTTTGTTCTGGTGCAACAATGCATCATGTAGTGCAACAACTGTTTAATATCTTTAGTCCCCTCATGGCTTGAAGGACAGGCCACCCAATTCTTGATGCTGACAGCTCCACTTAGCCAAGTTCTGTGTACCTCAGCTAAAGGTACACCACCATGTTCAGTGAACATTTTCCTCCTGATTTTTTAGCTTTCAAACTCACTCAAGAGCTTTTCACGGAAAAAAAAAGGCATCTCTGTACATGTTTTCAGGCATTGAAAAATTCCCATTTCTGGATTCACAGGTAGTTCATAGAACTAGATCATGCTTCTTACCTTATGACAGCAAGACCCCAGCATTTTGGATTTTATTTTGTGTCCCTGCAGATTAATTCAGTTTGTGCTTATCAGCAGCGCTTCAAGAGCAGTTAGTGATGGCTTTTAACTTCAATGAGAATGCAAGCCAATTCGATAGGAAACCATTTATATTTTAGAGAAAAATACCCTGCACAAGGTCTTAGAAGGTAGAAAAATCAGAGGAGGGATGCCAGTTCCACATGTGCACCTCAGAGTTCAGCATTCCTCAGGGACAGCTCCGACTCTCCTCTGTGGCTGGAGCAGTGATTGTGCCATGATTTGACTAAAGCATCAGCTCCCCTCAGCTGTAGATGATTAATGTCCTGTGTGGACCCACTGCTAGCAGGGGGTGAGGAGTCAAGCTGTCCTTGTGAGGATTACGTGAGCATTACACACAGGCACAGGTGCTGAGGTCACCTTGGAGGCACCAAGGAGAAGAAAGTGCTCTCTGCCAAGCCTCACAAATCCCTGTGCGTGTGCCACATGTGCAGGGGGGGCAGCCCAAGGTGAAGTTCATTGTTTAAATTGGATTTAGGTTACACCCTGGAAGTATAAAAACCATCACCTTCCATGCTGGAGTATTACATGTGCAAGGGTTAATAGATGTGCTGTCCTCATGTTTCAGAGTTAAGCAAGGCAGCATTTTGATGATTTTCTTTTATTTTTTCACCTCTGTCTCCTTTTCTTTAATCTGTGGCTGGCTAAAATGATTTCTGCATGCTTGTTTTTGGATGACCAGCCTAAAAAAATCAGGCGTGTTTTCAGGTTTGCTTTGCAGCATTTCTTTCTTCTCTAGCCCATAGGGTTAATGTTTCACCATTGTTTTTTTCAGGTTTTTTTTTTGTCCTTTTCATCCTCTTAACCATTTGTAATAGATTATAGTAAAATAGAATATAGAATATAGAAAATGCAGAAAACACTTACTACAACAAGGATATTAGAAAAGATCCAGTTGTATTGATTGCATTTTTCCAGGTGAGTTGTGTGAATTTCCACTGTTAAGGCGCAAAATTTTTTGAAAAATGTCCCAGTGAGACAGGAACTGAAGGATGCATGCTGGCATCTCTCTAGGCATTTCCAGAAGATCCTTCTGACCCAGAAATGGTTTGCCCTGGTAGCAGAGAGCCAGACCTATGTGTGTGGGTTCAAACAGAGCCTGTCACAGTGGCTGATGCTGTCACAGCTTCCAAACCACATCAAGCTGTGCAATCCTGGGTGCTACTGGGGTGCATCTGGCAATTCCAGCCTCTTTGGTGCTAGCCGGAAGTGGGATTTGCTGAGAGTGCTGCAAGTATCTGTCTGAGGTCTGTGACTTTGGGAGAATCAGGATTTTCTCTTGCCTGGATTCACCACTTTGACTCGAGCTGCTCTGTGCTGTACTGAAGGCGCAAATAAGAACTTGTGGCTTCTTCAGATGGGCTGCTGGACCAAGCAAAGGCCATTGTCCATGTGGACAGGCAGAGCTGGGCAGCACTCTTGGATGGGAAAGGAAGGGGTGGTAAAAGATATAGAATAAAAGGAGAATAAAATACCATGCCAAGAAAAGCTTTTCCAGGTAGAGCTGTGCCTCAAAGAGGCTGTTACTGATCTTTATGTCTTGGTCTCAGCAGATCAAGAGGTGTTTTTTGCATAATGGGCAAAAATTAAGTGTCCATGAGTGTTTGTATGTGTGACAGAGCAAAACCATAGAGAGATCAGATGTGTGTGCAATCTGTTGCCTCTCCTCTGCAGAACCTAGGGAAGAGCAGCTTCTGATAATCCTCCAGGGAAGCAGCCCAAATTCACATCCCTAGAGGCAAAAGTTACTGGGGAGTAGGATGAACAAGATAGTGTTGTCTGAAGGGGTGGTGGATTTACTAGAGTAACACTTGCTAAACTTAATGGGATTTGCAGGTATAAATTATGGACTGGCTTGGGTTGGAAGAACCCTTTAAAGAGCATCCAGTCCCACCCCTGCCATGGTCAGGGTCACCTTCCACCATCCCAGATTGCTCCAAGCCCCATCCAAGCATTTGCTTCCAAAACTATTACCCATCAAAAATATTTGTCTCTGTGTCATGACTAGTCTGTGTGTTGCAGTGTGTTTATACATTTGTGCCATGCTTAAGGTGTTAAAAATCCAGATGTAAACTGAGCTGATGGCATTTGCTGCTTGCATTCTGGTGTTCCCCAACACAGCAGCTTTCTGGTATTTCACCACATGATAAATGACCCCCCAGCAATAAGAAATACAAAGAGGATTTTTTTTCCTTTCATGGGAAGAGGCCAAAAAATTGTGTCAAGAACCATTCCATATAAAACTGAAGTAAACGTTAACTAGTAGAAGTGTGTCACAAAAATGCATTTGCAGGACTTAGGTGTGGGTAACAGGGGATGTGTGAGCAATTTTGAGTTCACAGGCTGATCCTGAACAGAATAAGTCTGAGAGTGAAGAAATCAAGTGAGCAGAGATCAGAACCAAAATTAAGCAAAATCCCTTTTCTTTTATTATGTAGTTCAGGAGGAGTCAGAAAGACATTCTGTTGATTTCTTGCTTAAGATAATCCCTGCTAAGGAATTAATGCTCTGAGCAGATGGTGCTGTCTCATTTCCAGGAAAAGAATCAAGTGAGATAGTTCATGCAATTATTTTCAATGGCTTGTGCGGTGATCTTCTTAATTTGTGAGAAAATGTTTCATCTTTTGTCAGAGCAGGCTGTGTTCACATGGAGCTTGGCTTTCTGGAATGTCATTCCCTGAGCTGCCAGTGACTTCACTCATATTACAAGGTGCTTGACACTTCTGCAAATGAGGCCCCAAGCACTTTGTGTGAAAGATTAGAATGAGCATGAAACACCTATGCAGTTAAGATACAGCACCTAATCCATGAGGCTTTATGATCTATTACAAGAATCACATGTTAAATGTACCAAATCCTTGTGTTTCTTGAAATTTGTACTACCGGTTCCAGAATTATAGATGGACTTGAGTGGGGATTTTTGATTTTGCTTTTCTAAGCTTTGCAGTGTTCGGTTCAGAATTTAGATTCCGCAGTCTCTTCATTTGTTGAAATAGAGGAGCAGGGACTAGCAACTTGTTACCCTTAATTGCAGAGATGCTTTAAGACCTAGGGTGGGATTTGTCACTTGCAGTGTCACTTTTCTTTTTGGCTGCTCCATTTTCCCAGTTATTTGACAAGAACTTCCTTTTGCTTCTCTGGAGTGAGAGGTGCAGCAGAGAGTAGGATTACTATGATGACAATGCCCTTCTTGCCCTGGCATTTCTGAGCTCATGAGCTGTGCTGTCTTTTTCCCAGATCCCATGATTTTTCCTGACAGCAGTGCTCCAGAGAAACGCTTCCCGTGCGAGTTCTGTGGTCGATCCTTCACCGAGGGCTCCGAGTGGGAGCGGCACGTCCTGAGGCATGGCATGTGAGTTGCTTTCTGTTCCCTTGCCAAGCAGCCAAAGGTGGCAGTAGATCTCTGTATGTTCCCCCCACCCCATCCCTGCCCTCCCAAAAAAACCTGCAGTAAATGCCAGCACATTTCTGTGAAGACCAAATTTGTCATTGGATAGTCATCGAATGTCTCTGTGTCCTTTTTAACTTTGCTGCCCAGGGTGGCTGTAAACTGTAGGGTTTAACTGTGATTCTGAAACTTAAGATTGTCCCTAGGTGAACGCCTCTTGGCCAGGATTAACTTTCCCTAAGTGTACTGTTGATTTTTTACAAAAATTTTTCCTCTCTAGAGCAGTTTGCACACTGTGGGATGATACACATCACAGACAGGAGTCTTGGGAGCAATCTGTTTCCTTCTTTTGATGTAGATCTCACTGGTAGCAGAGACCTCTTTTCTAGCCAGAGTTTGTTCAAAGAGTAGATTTCATTCAAGGCTGCTGACATGTGGGAAGCATCTGAATACAATATTGTGGGTTAACTGCGATGGAATGAGAAGCAATAACTTCTCTTACCCTTAAGAGAATGTAAGTCTGAGCATAAGTACTGGAAATGCTGCAACCTATGAAAAGTTTTATTGGATTTCATTAACTCTTTGGGAAAAGCTCTTCTTTCCTGTACCTTTGGTGCCCGCAAAGTCTTGTTTACAAGGAACCTGGGAGATGGGAATAAACTTCAAGTGTCACAGTTTGAGTTCTTCCTTCTGACCCCAAACCTGTCCCAGCACAGAACAGACAAAGATTCTGTTTCAGGGCTAGAATGTGCCACCAGCACCTTTATCCCTCCTCCTGATCCTTTCCTTTGGAACCAGTGGCGTGGCTGCCTTTTTGTAGAGTGATCTGCTGCTGTCCCTCCTGTGGCAGGCACTGGGCTGGCTTTGCTGTGTGCCCTGACAGTTTCTGTTTCTTGCAGGGCGCTGAACGAGAGCAAGCATAGGAGTGGCGAGGACAGCCAGCCCAAGGAGGACGTGGAGGACACAGCCAGCACGCTGCCAGAAGAGAAGGAAGGCATCGAGGCCATGGTCCTGGACTACTCCCACACTGGGGAAGCAGCTGTCAGCATGGTGGCTGCTGATCAACCTCTCCTAGACACCCCGGAGGCCAAAACCGAATAAGAAAAAAAGCGAGTTTGGTGTGGTTCTAATCGACAGTACTTGAACAGTGATGAGCGGGGCTGGGCAGGGCGGGCAGAAGGAAGAAATAAAGCTGCTTTTAGGACTGAATGATCTATTTTCAAAGCACTGGTACCTGTGTGAGTGTGTGTATATTAAAGTTATTTAAGTGATGGAATAAGTGGCTCCATTACATCACTGCATCTTTGTTTTCCTCCCGGATCTGACGATGGGAAGTTTACGCTCATCTTTGGACTAATGAAGCAAAACTCCCCGTGTTTTTCCTACATTTCACATCGTGCTTTGCAGTGGAGACTTCGATTGTTTTATGAGTGGAAGCGTCGTGAGCGTGGAAGAAGTGGTAGGGGGACAACTTTTGGACGCACAAGTTTGTGTGCGTTTTTCTAGTTTTAATACATAACGCTTTTCCAGACTGAAAGCAATTGCTTTAGAAAAGAAAATTAAAAAAAAAAAGAAAAAAAAGGAAAAAAATAAAAACCACCACAGGGAAAACAAAACAAAAAAAAAAAAAAAAAAGAAAACAGAAAAAAATAAAAAAACAAAACAGAAACTGCTTTGCTTAAAACAGTCACCTGTTTCCTAGTACCTCAGAATTAACCAAGGGAGATCTCTGCATTTGTCAGTACTACCTGTTGTTGTTGTGGTTAAATGTAGAGAGACTGCTGGGCAAGGTGGTGAATGGAGGAAGAAAAAAAAAAGTTTTAAAGAAAGGAAAAACAAATTGTGCTTAAAATCCCAGTGTGGGTTTTATTTCTTAAAATACTGTGATTTTTTTAATTATTTTAGTAAAAAAAAAAAACAAAAAAAAGAGAGAGATACTTTAATTCCTAGATAACTGTTTGTGAATTGTCATCCTTTATTCCAGGTAAGCTGTTTGTTAGTATTCAGTTATAATTTTAGTATTTGGTAGATTTCATGTGACTGATTGTGCGGTTTTGTTTGCCACATGTTTTGTTTTCTATCAGCCTGAGGTGTTACAAATACAGCACAATTAATTTTCTCATGTAAAAACGAGTATTTCTTTTTGAGTGGGGGACAGGAAAAGGAGACTAGATCTTGTGAATAGAACCTTTTTTTGTTGTCGCTGTCGTTGTCGTCGTTGTCCTCGTTAATTTTAAACATAATGGAGATAACAAAGAAGTTTTAACTTTAAAAAAAAAAACTAAAGAACCAAACTTACAGCACAGCTATGCAGCTCATGGGCCAAACACATGGGTCCTCATAACCGTTCTGTTGCTTGTCATATTAACATCTATCCGTCTCACAACTGTAAATTTTCGTTGAGATTGGCTGCCTTTTTTTTTCCTCTTTTCTTTTTTTTTTTTTTATTCCGTCTGTGGTTTGTGCGTGGGTTTTTGGTTGTTTCTCTTTTTTTTTTTGTTTGTATTTCTGGGTTTTTTTTTGTTTGTTTTTTTGTTTTGGTGTGGTGGGAGGGAGGGGTGTCTGTTAACACATCTTTTTGCAAGCGGAGGTGAGTTGGTTACACACGACATTGAGCCTGGAGAACTACTTTTAACTCGATTCAGTGGATGGAGTTGCTGAGTTTTTTTTCCCCTCCTCCTTAGCTTTTTAGCATGAGGGGAGCAGTGTAGAATGGATAGGAACCTTCATACCTTAAGTGGCTGATCCTGCAACTACCCCCTGGGTAGAAAGCCTATTTAAACTCAATTTGGGGATTTTGCCTGTGCGGCCAACACAGGATCTGGTGCCCACGGTATGTTCCGATTGGTCTTCGTTTGTTTTTTTTGTTTTTTGGGGGGGATCTGGGGGAGGGGGAGGGGGGAAAATAGGAAGCTCTCCAGGAAATTGTGTCCTGGAGAGCTTCACTTAAAAGCGATGGCAAAAATGTTGCATTTGTGGAATAAGTGCTACTTGAGAAGCATGGTGTTTTGCTTTTGGGGATTCATCAATTGTGTGTTAGGGGGATTCTTTCAATTTTTCTGTTGTTTTGTTTATGGTTTTTTCTTTTTTTTTTTTTGGTTTTAGTTTCTTTTTTTTTTTACAGGGAGGGAACATCATAGAAAAAGACACATTGGAGGGACAAGTATAAGTACACATTTTGTGTCTGTATTTGTTTTTTAATTGGCCTCATTTCAAATATATTTAAACAGTTCCATACCTGGATTGGGTGTTTGTAATGGTTACCAAAAAGGAAAAAGAAAAAAAAAAAAAGAAACAATGATTGTGACATGCTTTTATCACTACTTAATTTTTCAAATAACATGTAAATATTGTAATCCATTGGATTTTGTTTTGCTAACCTGTAATAAAAAAAAATATGGGACCATTATCCTTTTAACAAGCTTAGAATGTCATATTTTTTTCCTTTTATTCTTTTCCCAAAAATGTATACCTGATATATTGTGGACACACATTTTAGGTGCATTATTATGATTCTGTTGACTGTAATGACATAGAATTGAAAATAACATTTTTTTCATTGTTTAATTTATACAGAGGACTTTTTCAGAGTTTGACAGAAGGAAATAATAGCAAAATGCTAACCCATTGGCTTCAGCACTCGGTATTTCCTGATTTTAAAATTACTGCTTACTGATGGGGGATAGGAAGGGGATACTGAACTGTTGCACTGACGGGTTTGTTTTTTTTAAAAAAAAAAACAATGAAAATTAATAAAAACTTTTTAAGAGTGCTTGCTCGTCTTGTGTGGTTTTTATATTGATATTACTCTGGAGGTGGGTCCCTACAAGTTACTGGTTCTGCAGCTCTGGAGGGAGAGCAAAATCCTCTTTTTTTGCTCCTGCAGCCTTTCCCCCAGTATTTCACAGGGAATTTTTGATTTGCAGGTTGTGGGGAGTGGCTTGCCCTAGCTCACACAGGTCTAGGGTCTACAGCATCCCCCAAAAATGCCTCGAATGTGCCCCAGCCCAACATCCTTTAGAGGTCAGGGACACCCTGCCATGCTCTGCTGACTCCTGAACCCAGACATGGAAATGAGGAACTTTTGCAAGCTGTATGGAAAGATCAAAATAGACGGAGACAGGCTGGTGTGTGGATTACCAACTCAGCCCTGTCATGAGCTGTTGCAATATTGCATTCCCCAGTATCTGATGACCTGCTGGATCCAGCACTGCGGCTGTTCCTGGTCTGGAGCTGGATATTCACCAAAAAAATCTGGAGCTTGGTGTATTTCCTCATTCTCCTCCAAAAACCCAAAGTGATGCTCGTGGTGTTGTCACAGAATCTTCCTTTGCTAAATACAGCAATTTTAAATGCATGTTGGTAAGATGTCAGAAGGTTGTTGGCTTGTTTTGGGGTTTTTTTTCCCTATCTGGTTGTGTTTTAAGCAGATCCTGTCCCCAGTTTTAGCAGCTTTCTGGTTGTTCTGGGGTTGGATCTCAAAGGAATGTGTATGCTGTGAAACAGCATGAAACCTTTGATCACCTGATAGCTTTACTTGCTCATACCTTTTTCCCTAGGAGTCAAAACATAGAGAAATACTTTATTTCCCTGTTAAGATGCTTATGTCTTTAACCTGTGTTTACAGGAAAAGGGTAGGAATGATACATTTTGGGCTGTCAGACACTACATTTTTTCAAGGATCTCTGGAAACATTTATTCAGAAAGGACTACAAGTAATTTGCACATCATGTGTTCTAGCCCAGAGCCTACCTGCACTTTCACTAAATTAAAAGAGGGCTGCTCAGTGATATATCACTAAAAATAAATACATCACCGATGTAATAATGGAATACCTTGGGGTGAGTTCTAGATTCCTGCAGCTGCATTTTCCCACCCAGCTTAGTCTCAGGATTGTGTGAGTTTGAAACAGAGCATTTGCTATCCACACCTTTAGGTATCAGGCTGGATGTGAATGTATCATAAAATCACAGAATGGTTTTGGTTGGAGGGAACCCTTAAAGACGATCTTGTTCCAACCCTCTGCCATAGTCAGGGACACTTTCCACAATCCCAAGTTGCTCCAAGCCCTGTCTAACCTGGCCTTGAGGGATGAGGCAGCCACAACGTTCTCTGGGAAACCTGTGCCTCACCACCCTCACAGCCAAGAACTTTTTCCTAAAATCTCGTTTCCTAAAATCTCATCTGAACCCATTCTTTTTGATTTTAACCCTCTCCCTCTTGCCCTATCACTTCAGGGACAGTCTCACCCTGTCTTTCCTTGAGTTCCCTTCATGTCCTGGATCACCTGTGTTGGCTGAGCTGAAATCGCAGCAGTGGGAGGGAAGAAGCAAAGGGAAAGGTTACTAAAAATGATCCTTTACCCACATTATTACCCCTCTGCCTCCATGGGTAAGTCCCTTTCTTTGGGCTGAGAGCCCTGCAGACACTTGTGCCATGGGACAAGTGGGATTTTGCACACACTGTGCTCCCAGGCTCATTGTCCTCCCTTTGGTTATGGAGCCTGGGTAAATGTTTGCCTCATTATTGCTATCTTGACTGCTGGAATTTCTCTCCAGCCTGGAGGTACAGTGGCTGAATGCTCCCCATGCAGAGCTCTTGCCTTTGTATCCATTCCGGAGCAAAGGCTCTGCAGGAGTTGCTATGGGAATAGGAATATCAGGCTGATATCTCCCTCCCTTCCAAACATCCAGCCTCCCTGGAGAAGAGTTCAGCCTTTGAGGCTGTCCTGTGACTCAGGGGCAGCACTGAAGCTTGGCAGAGTCACTTACAAGGCTGGATCTCTGGGGTTTCCAGAGGAAAATCCACTCTTTGGGAAGTGGGTGTGAAATTTTGGTGCTCCTGGCCCATTTATCTTCATGTGAACCTGCACAGCAAAAGTCTCCAGGTTACAAGGAAACATCTCAGCACAACTGCTGGTGCTCAGTTCAGTCAAAGCTGGCCCGAGTTTCTGCTCTCTTCCTCCCCCTGCGGTCTTCCTTCAGTGTTTTTCTGAGAACAGAGATCATAAACACCACTGGCCTGGTCTAGTGTCAGCAATAATCCTTCTTTTGGCAGGAGGCTGAAACTCCTGATCTCCAGATCTCCCTCCTGAGCGTGTTTCCCAATTCCTATTTATTTGGTGTTCTCTAAACCCTTGACTTCTCCAAAGCCTTGGCTTCTCCTGCTTGTCTCTTTTTGCAAGCCCATGTCTACTTTGAGGATGTGCTCACTGACTCTTCTCTGAACAGCATTTCTGCCTGTCCTGTGTCTCATCATTCCTGACCGAAAGGCAAATCTAAAGGTAGGAGCAAAAAAAAAAGGGCATCTAAATGTATGCTCAGTGGCACAACATGTAGCTGAGACAGTGATTTCTTACCAGAATCAAAGTGGATTTTATCAGATTTTCTCTTTAGGTTTCTAGGCATCACTGCCAAAGGACAGCACACAAGAGCCTTTAACATGTAGAAAATTATCATCACAGAGGAGAAGATACCAATCTCTATTTCAGATTTAATTCATTCCAGCTTGGGTCCCACAATCCCTTCTCTCCAGCACCCTCACAATATGCTGCAAATCAAGAAAAACACCCAAAATGGTGCCAATGTGGGGAGATTCTGGGTTTGCTTTGCTCTTGTGGTTGAGCTGATGTTCTCCCTCTTTATAACTGGAGCAGAGTTCTGTCAGTTCACAAAGAATGGGAAAAAAGGCTCAAAAAATAAGCAAAATAAAGTAAATTCTCATGCAATGCACTGTATTGTCCACAACAGACAGAGTGTGCAGCAAAGACTCAGGTAGCACAATTAATTTTCCTTTTGCTGCATTTGAGATCTGTTCTGTTCCAGCAGAATGTGGGAATTGATCAGATCAGTTGTGTTCCCTCTCTGCCTCAATGTCTTGACTCCTGAATGAGAAAAAAAGAAAACCCCATGGTGAGCAAGAAGGGAATAATCTGTCCCTAATGAAAGTCTCACCTTCATCCATTCTGACAAAAGTTTTATCCATGGAAGTAGAAGAAGTCCTGCGTCTTTCACATTCATTTTGTGTTTCGATAAGTTACAGTACTTTTGCTACCAATACAGACTTAGATTTGACTGTACACCTAGTTTTTCTGATGAGAACTGAGAGGTAAAATACTTTTGTGCTAAAAATTTTTGCTATTTCAATATTCCAAAAATAAATGTTTCCTAAAAGTTTGTTGTGCGAGCCCTGACGTTGTTCATAAAATGCATTTTCCATAAAATAATTAGTCAGGAATTGCAATTGATTAATTTCAGCAAGGATGCTTTGGGAAAAGATGAAGTCAGGCGCTGGAATGAGAAGAGACACACTTTCCTTCTCAAGTAATTTCTCTTTTTGAATATTTGGTGGTGCAGCAGCAAATACGCCTCAGCTCGACTCTTGAATTCTCTGTGGAGTTTACACTTCTGTTAATGAAGAGCTTAGCTCAGTCTAGCCAACTGTACATGCATGACTTCCAAATCTAAGTGAAATCTGTCTCCCTGCAGCTGTTCTGTTGTGCTCTCAGCAGCATTTAGGGAGAGGCGGGTATTCACCAGCAATGCCTCAAATTAATTTAGCTCATGCTGAAAATGTTGGAATGAAATTTAAAGTTTTCTCTGCCACTGAAGAAAACCGTATTTAGCTGCTGTGCCAAGTATTGCTTCAAGTATTCCTTGTGGAATCATTTAGACCAAAGCCACTGCAGGCTTCTAGCAGAGATGCTGCAGTTAAAGGAATTTTAAACTATTGCAGGTAGTTTTTGTCTGTAAGAACCAACAGATAATTTGCAGGCAAGCTCTGTAAAGCACTAGGCCTTTGATGTGTTTTCTCCAGGAAAAAACACATATTTTCCTCTGCTTAGACTCCTCAGTCAGGACTTCAAGCACGTGATTGTTGAAGCCACGTGATCTGAGTAAAAATAGTAATTCAGAAGTGGAAAGGGTTTGGTTTCTCATAGGTAAATAAACATCCAGCACTCAAAACATGCTGCCTGCAGAAAGGCACCAGGCCTTTGAGATGTTCTCCTGCAGCTGCAGATTATTTCTTGCTAATACTATAGGAATACCCTCCTGGAAAACAGGTTAGAAAATTCTGTTTGCTCCTTTAAGCTCCTCTTCCTCCTTCCCTTGTGGGATTACTCTGGAAGCCAAGTGGCAAACGCTGGCCAGGATGGGGCTGGTAGGAGTTGGTCTGTTTAAGGAGACATTATTATGGTTGTTGGTTGGGGTGCTGCCAACAGGATTTGTGTTTATTCATCCCAGTGGCAGAAAAAAGATTTTTGGGGGTCAACAGCTTTGAAAATGACTGATCCCTCCTTGAGGAGCTGGTTGTGCTTCTGTGCTGTTAACCAAAAGCAGGCAGTATTGATAGTCAGGTGTTGGTATCATATCCCATGTAAATGACTCAATGAACAGCAGAAAAGAGAGTATAATTATATTCTTAACACCAAATTAAATGTGTGTTGTTATTTAATCCATTTAAAAGTTCATGTTTAGCAATTAAGACCTCATTCTGCAGGGTCTCATGCTGTAACCTAGATTTCTTTGCATGTAATTTAATTGGAAAGCTGACAAGGAGATGTTTATTTCCCTCCCATTTATTTATATCAAAAGGGGTGCTGAGTCAGTGGGCTGTTCCTGGGGGCATTCTGCATTCTGGGAGAGCCTTAGAAGGAGAGAATTCACCTGCTTTGTGCCTATGATAAAAAAAAAAAAGGTAGACTTTCCCCTCATGTCATCCTTGAGAGCAAACTTTGTGATTATACGCTGCAAATTCAAATAGAGGCATGATCAGGTACCTCCACCAGCCAGTAGTGGAAAAGTGCTGTGCCCACAGGTGGTGAAAGTGCTCAGGGAAGAGGTGATCACTTCATTTTCCATGCAAAACTGGAACCTTGAGCAAGACAAATTTCCCAGATTCCTCAGTTAAAAATGTCCAGATGAAGTTTCAGAGCGCTCCCATCCCAGAATGGACACCAGCAAATGCTGTAAATGAAATATCAAGGGCACAGTGCAGCTGGACTGCTCTCCAGCACTCAGGTGAGTTTCCGCTTTGTGGGAGCTTACTAATTCTGTGTTCATTAATATTTTCTGCAAATACCAGGAACTCTGGTATCTGCAGAAAATATCAGAGTTTTTCTGCAAAAACTCTTCATCTCTTGGCTGGTTCTTATGCACACAAATGTGGTTTGCATTTTTATCAAGCTAAAGTATCTCAAACCTTGCCATTATACTTCTTTATTTTTTTTCCTTTTTTGCTCCTTTTTTTTTTTTGATGCCTAATCTGAAACTAAAGATGGGAAAGGGAAAACAAAAGCAGAGAGTGATGATATAAGCCTCCTTCTTGGTTTCTTTCTCTCTTTGGGGTTATCTGCAGGTCCTGCCCATGCTGACACAGTGGTTTCCCACACAAACCGCAAAGCAGAGGATGAGTATGAGATTTGGGAGCTTGAGCTGGGCATGAGTTGAACCCTCTCAGCTCCAAATTTTGCAAGAACTTTGGAGACACTGCCCCAGTCCCATGGTAGGTCACCCATAGCCTGTCTGAATCCTGATTGAAACTTTGTGGCTCAGATCCACGTCTAGAAAATTAGAAAATCTAAACTGATGGTTCCTGAGCAACCTGCCTGCACAGCTGCTTCATTGCTGGACTGCTTTGCTCTGCTCCAAGTCTTCCAGATTGCCTTCAGCTGACTGAGCAGCGGGGAATCTTGTTTTCCTCTTCAGTAGCAGGCTTCCAGCGCAGCTTTGGTTAGTCCAGGTTCTCTCCAGTTTCAGGCTGGGATGTTTTCCTTTTGAAGGTAGTGATAGTCCCCTCTTGACTAACTTTACTGTGTCAGGAAGAACACTCATCAAACCTATAATATTTAACTTTGAGCCTCTCAAAGCAGGAAGAGTTGTACAAACTTGCATTCAAAATCCCCAAATTTTAATTCCTGTTTACAGTCCAGTAAGAGACAAGGGCTTAGAACTACGTATAAATATCTGCTGTCACCATTTCAAGGTCCCTTTCAAGGAGGATCAGTTGCACTAGAGAGACTTTTGTTGTTCATGAAGTATTTCAGTTATTTTAAATGTGATGTTTCTTTTCACCAGCAGTAGATAGAGTTTGAGCAGAAGTCTGTTGGTATTTCATCCTCTGCCACTAATGCTCTTTCACAGAGAGTAATTAGAGGATGGAATTATAAAAATGGAATAAGAAAATAATCTATTTTGCATGACAATGGCATAAAGAAATCATGGCACACAAATATTTCTGCAGTGTTTCCTGTAGTAGGAAGAGATCAGAAACCTTTCACAAAAAATCTTACTATGTAAAGGACAAACAAGTTGTGTCTTGCTGTTGGGGCAGTAAAGGGGTTTAACATCCCTTTTTACCAGATGGAGAACTGGTAGAAGAGGGAATGTGGTTTTGAGGAATTCTATCATAACCCAAAAATTAATTCTGGTGACTCAGGTCCTTGTCCATGGCCTAAGCCTGAAGATGTTTAGAAATGGAAAGGAAATATTTTTAATTAAAATATGTAATTAATAATTAATATTTTATATTAAACCAAATATTTAGATATTTAAATATTTAATTAAATATTTTATCCAAGTTATACCTTTCTGCACAAAAGGCACACATTTTTCTTATTACTATTTTTATTTTTTAATGTTTTTTTTTTGTTTTGTTTTTTAATCTTTGAATCTGGCAGGGTACCATATATTAGGAGTTACTATCTAGATGAGTAATGACTAGAATATTGTCAAATATTTTCAAATCAAATACTGTCAAATAAACAAATTTGGTGAGAGGATACCCTTTTTCTGAGGGGGAACAAATTTCCACACCTCCTTGGGGCCTGTTAAAAAACATTTTTGAGGAAAGAAAGGCTTTTCTACCAATTTTGGGGAGAACCAACCACACATCTGTGTGTCTGGGGCACAGGAGAAGACCCTCTCCTGTTGGACCAACCACTTCCAGACCTACCCCATGGAATCAGGGTGTCCCACCCTCACCACCTCCTTGTGCAAGCAGAGAAACCCCACAAGTCTCACTTGGCAGGCTTGGAGCTGAGGTGAGGATGTGATCTGGCTTGGAAAATGGGAGTTTTGTTCTTCCAAAGCTGGTTGTGATGGGGAGGATGGGTTACATTAGCTTGGGCAGCAGCAGATGGATTTTTCAGGAAGATGTTCTGGGAACATGCTCAGGTTTTGCCTTTCATGTGGTGTGTGTGTGTGCAGGCTGGCAGCTGACTTAGACTAAACAAAGGGCAATTCTGCCTTGTGGTTTCCTTCTGTCAACACACTGTGTGGTTGGGTGGTGTTCCCAGTGGCAATCCACATCAGGTATTATTTTCCTCCCTCTGGGATCCCTAGCAAGAATCCACCCTGGCTGCAGGTCCAGGTTGCAGCCCTGCCCCCTGCTCTGCTGGCCCTCACCTTGTTTTTCCTGCTTTTTCCTATTTCCTATGGTAATATCCAGTCCATCACTTCCCTCCTGGTGATGCTGGTGGCCTCCAGCCCTCCAGTTTTGGCTCCCCTCTCCCCTGGCCTCTGCCAAAAACGCTCCTGTTTATGTCCTCCACCACTGACCTCCTCTTCCACCATGAGGACCTTGTGCAGGACCCTTTTTCTCTGTCCTGGTGGAGGCCAGCACGGTGTGAATTGCTGTTCACACCTCATTTTCAGGCCAGATTTTTAAGGCACAGCCTCATAGAGGTGAGGGTTGTAGACCTTGCTGTCCTGGTTCAGAGCAAATTTGGGAAAGAACCCCCAAAGGGGCTCCTGTAGGAAAGCAAATTCAATCAGCCCCTCTCCCAACTGGGCCTGGAGAAAATACCTCCTTGGAGCAAAGTGGAAAAAACCTGTTTATTAAACAATAAAACCTAAACAATATTAAACAATAAAACCCCTTGCTGCTCCAAAAGAGATGAGAAACTGAGAAAACACCACCCCCAGGTTGCAGCTCAGCTCACTCAGTCTCTTATCCGTCCCTGCGGTGCTGGAAATGCCGCGTCCCGGGCCCGGCATGGTGGCCACAGGTGTGAGCTGCCAGTGCTCTTCTGGTGTTGATTCTGGAGAAGATCTAAACAGGTTGAAAGAAAAGGGAAAAAACCCCACAGTCTAGGGAACTTCTTTGCCTCAGCTAGCTAAAACTAACTAAAAGAACAGGAATGTGGAGGAGTGAGTGCAGTTTCTGAAAAGAAGCTCCGTGCTGCTTCTCTCTCTCCCTTCACTCTTGGAACAAGTCTTAAAGGTGCAAAACTTATTATTCAGCAAAACCAGAACAGATGACTGGGGATAAAAGCATCATATAGTCAAGCCAGGACACTTGCTCAGGAGCATCTCTTCCCACTGCTCCTCCCCTGCTCTCTGGCTCCCTCAGGAATATCCTGAGGTGATTCTGGAGCCAGGGGAAATTGACAGTGCATCATTGTCTCCCATCTAAAATCCCTGAGAAACAGCAGAAATCACCCAATTCCCAGGACAATTCCAGCCCTGCATGTTTGAGGGGTGGTTTCACATGGCTAATGAAGAGCTCAACAATATTTTAGTGATAATTTGGTACTTAACTTTTAGCCCGTTATGTACATGCTAATTAAATGTTTTAATATGCTGTACATGTTTTATGTATTAATAAGCAATAAGTGTACAAGTTACACTTTTTTTTAATGTGATTTAGAACTAATTGGGGGGTGGTGAGATTTCCTCCTTTATATACCTATTAAACCCACATAACTGCTGTTTTTACAGTTGATGGGTGTTCAGTTAACATATAGTAATTGCTCTTTAAGGGCTTCAGTAAGTGCATGTTTGAGGCAATTTACAATGCTGGCAATTTCCTTTCCACTATTCCTCAGAGGTGCAGGGAAGTTAATCACACCCAGCTCTGGATTTCACCGGGAGCTCCTCTCTGTGCACCTTGCTGTGCGTGCAGCCATGAGGGATTCCACTTTCAAGGATGATAAACACACAGGGGAACACTTTATTGGCTATCACACAGCTGTTTGGGCTGAAAAAAACCCCTTTGATATCATCAAACCCAACCACTAACCCAGCTCCGCCAGGCCTGAGATGCCACATCTACATGTCCTTTAAATCCCACCAAGGATGGTGACTCCATCACCTCCCTGGACAGCCTGTTCCAATGCTTAATAGCCCTTTAAATGAAGAAATTCTTCCTAATATCCAAACTAAATCTCCCCTGGCACAGCCTGAGGCCTTTGGTGAGGAGCTTTCTGAGGCTTTTCTTCTCCTCAGAATGTGGAATTTCTGTGGTGGTGTGGTGGGAATGCTGAAGGCTTGTTTAGACCGAGAAACAAGATGTATAATGTTAGTGCACTGAAACACAAATCTTCCAAATTGCACCTTTCAGTGCACACAGCAGCTGGGAGAAATCCCTGCCTTGCTAACTTCTTTATATTTAATTGCCATTCCTGGGGTATCAAGGACTCCATGACTAAAAGTCACTGGGTTCAGGAGTTATGTGAATTCATGAGAAATTTCAAGGGCTCATGGAATCATTTAGGTTGGAAAAGACCTATGAGATCAGTGAGTCCAACCATTAAGTGCAGTAGTGCAGTAGTGAGAGGACTGGACATAGAAAGGAGATGTCACCATAGCAAATGATCTTCCATGCCACGTGTGACACAGAAACACAAGAAGTCTCAACTGTGTTTCCAAGGGAAGCCTATGATACAAGAAAGACTCCTCTCTCCTTGATAAACTGAAAATTGATTATCTAAAGAGTAGTGATAGACTGAGAGTTAGTGATCTGAGAAGTAGATGTATTAGAAATTTAGTAGGGGGAGGAGGAATGTTTTTAGAAAGTTTTCATTCTGAGTTCTGTGGGTGTTTCTTTCTATATATAGTTGTAAGTTAATAAAGTTTTTCTTCTTCATTCCTAAATTAGAGCCTGCTTTGCTCTATTCCTAGTCCCATCTCACAGCAGACACCAGAAAAAATATATTTTCATAGATGCCCTGACATTGTGCCAGCATCAAACTGTGACACCCAGCACTAAACCATGTCCCCAGGAGCCACATCTACACATCTTTTAAATCCCTCCATGGATGTTTACTCCATCGCCTCCCGGACAGCCTGTTCCAATGCTTTTCACCGTTCCTGTGAAAAAATTCTTCCTAACATCCAAATTAACCCCCTTCTGCCCCAGCCTGAGGCCGTTCCCTCTGCTCCTGTCCCTGTTCCCTGGGAGCACAGCCCGATCCCCCCGGCTGTCCCCTCCTGGCAGGAGCTGTGCAGAGCCACAAGGGCCCCCCTGAGCCTCCTTTGCTCCAGGCTGAGCCCCTTCCCAGCTCCCTCAGCTGCTCCTGATGAGCTCTGAGCTCCAGCTCTCCACTGCTCAGCATCCTGAGAGCAGCTGGGATGCAGGGATGCGCTGTTAGAAAAACAAATCAGGAGGGGCATCGCTCCATGTTTCCTGGTTTATCCTGCAAAGCCACAGAGGAAAACAACCATCTGTCCCCTTTTCTCTGGGTGGATCAGGCAGTCCCTTCTCTGTCTGCCTCCAGAATGAAGCCAGGGATGCTGTGAGCCCTGGTCCCTGCTCCTGAGCTCGGTGTCACCTCGGGCAGATTCCTCTGTGCCCCTCCTGCCCTTCTGGGGGTGTGTGACAACTCTGCCTGCCTTCACTCCCGGGGAATATTGCTCATTCCAGGCTGCAGGCTCCGGCAATAAGCTGTTCAAATGCTTATTTAAGGCAGATTTAAAACCAGACAAACAGCACCACCCTTCTGCCCCATTAATTTAGACATTCTGTGGGCAGGAGGAAACTGCTTCCTGAGGCAGCAAGGTGCTCTTGCTGCTTAATTGACACAGTCATCTGAAATCCAATCTACCAGACAAAGCAAAGGAGGAATGAAATAATTTGAAGACTGTGTGCCAGTGAGAGAGAGCATGTGGAAAAGAAAGCAAAATTTTGGTTTTATTCCACTTCATTCCTTTTGCATAATGTTGTATCCTTTTGACAAGGCAGCATAATAAAGCTTAACTCCCTCTCTGCTGTCCACCCTCCAAATGCTGACTTAAAAGAAAACAGCAAAGCTCTATCTTTAGTGTCAAATGAACAATGGGCTCTCTTCCAACAAGAAGAAATGAGCTGATTTTGAAAGAGTTCGGAGAAAAGTGCAAAATGTTCTTACTCCTCATGAAATAAAAATTTGAATGATAGTCACTTGGCTCATCCTGTAACGTGTCAGCTCAAACTCTGCACTCCAGGTTTATATAAAATATTGGTTTGGGGTGGAGAGAAGGGCCAGAAAGCCCATATTGTGGATAAGAAGAGACAGAGGCACCATAACATCTAATCCACTTCAGAAACAGTAACTAATTAATATTTCCACCACAAGATGGTATATTTCATCCTATCTCACTGACAGAGCTTGGCCAAAGCTTTCCAAGCAGGCTGGGGAGGCTCAGTGCCTCAGGCAGAGCTGTGCATTTCACCAGGGGCTACAGGGAGCTGCAGGGACTCACTCAGCACAAAAAGCAGGAAAAGCGCTTTATCCTACAGGGTGATGGAGACCTAACAGAGCACCAGAGGCTGAGATTAGCCAGGAGCCTGCCTGACAAAGCTCAAAATTTGAGACAGAGGTTTTGCCAAAGCTACAAGGCAATTCAGAGCTGTCCCCACAGAGACAGGGACAGCCTTGATATCCCCCAGCTTTTCTGATTTTGTCTCTTTTTTTCTCACTTTTCTTCTTTCTTAAGATGTTCAGCATGGAAGAGACACTTTGCTGACAGTGTTTAGGCTGCTGTTATTTTTGTTGAGAGCTTTCAGAAAAGTTTGGAAAAGCTAATTTAAAATATGTTCTGGTGGGTTAGAGGAGTTGTAGATTTAGCATTTCTGAAGGAATGCCTTCATTTAACCCACTTCAAGGTGTTTGGGAGGAACACCACCAGTCTTGTCCCCCATTCCAGAAAACAGCCACTGGGCGAAATGAAGCTTTCAATACTCCCTTCACAACGTGGCAATAATGAAAAATCCCTCATGTGTTTGTGCTTGCCCACAGCAAAACACATATCAAAATGATAATTTACCTGGATGTGCATAATGCCAGGCCTCAGCAGCTGTCAGAGATCTGGCAGCTCGGCATTGTCTCAGTTGCTCACATGTCTCCCAGTTATTTTCCTCCTCCAGTGCAGTGTTCCCCACTGACGATGATATATCGAGACTTGGCACACGCAGCTGGGAGAGGAAAAACAATCTTAAAGGTCAGGCTTGGGGGTAAGGTTGGAATGAATCCTGCTCAGTTTTCTCCTCCATGGAGTGACTCCTGCCTCAGTCAGCTGTGACAGTGCTGTCCTACTCCTACAGGCAGTGGGAATGTGGGGAAAGTGAATTCCACAGGAGGTTCAAGGTGGGAAAAGAGGGTGTGAAATCTGTGAACCAGGTTCACAACGTGGACTGGTGTTTTAGATCATTTTTATTTTTACTTTTACCTGGCTTCTGATCCAACAGTGGCTGTGGAAAGATACTTGAAACAGCAAAGAGCAACAAAATATATGTTCAAAGCAAGTTGCTCGGAGGTATCTGATATTCTGGCTTTATCACAAGGCTTAGTATTTAGGATTCTTGCTGGTTAAAGCAGAGTGATAGTTAAATGTAGCCACATATCCTGTTTGCTCTTAGTGCTTCTGAAATTGCTGCCTGTGAGTAGCTAGCATCACCTAGAAGCTCCTGTGGCGGTGAGAGTGATAATGTTAATTTGGCAGAGAGCAGCAATGTAAACACTTCTAACAATGCTCATTGCCCTGGAAGTGGGAAAAGGATTTTTTTTTAGTTAAGGGTGTGGTAAAAAAAAAAAAAAAAAAGCTTGTTCTGGAAACCCTGTAGGCTTCTATCTGCATCTGAGGTATGATTCAGTGAGTGTTGATGTGGCAGTGTGATTTGCCCTAAGCTCTGTTTCCAAAGCAATGATGGCTGGAAACTTTCCACAGGCGAGGCTGAGGTTTTCTGCTGGGAGGCGCTAATTGCATGGATGCAAAACCTGCCATGCAGGAGCTTTGCTGTGCCTGGAATCTCCTGGAAAAATCAAAGCCAGTGGGTGCCACTTCCTCAGAGTCACAGTGATTTCTTCTGTTTAGGGACAATGTGCTGCTGGTAGAGGGAAGCATTTAGTTTTGATTGGAACCTGCAGCATTTCTGTTCCACCAAGACCCACAAACCCACCCCAGAGGACTTCAACACCTGGGCAGTTTATTAAACACACACTCTGAAGCAGGAATCCACGCTTTCCAATTCCTCTTAAACCTAGTGCTGAAGGCTGGGCTGCCAAACGGGGGCACAGCAACCAAAGAGGGATTAAAGTTGAGTTATCTCATCTCTGTGGAGCAGAGATGCAGAGGGAAGGTCTCGGGTTGCTGTTGATAACTGCTGCCCTGTGATGTGTAGGATGTCTCTGCTTCGGCCCACGCGACTGAAGAACGAGTCCGGACTCTTCACTTTTCGGTCTTGAGGTTGTTTATTAATTCTTAGCTATAAAATTTTCTTTCTGCCCAGCTGAGATCTGCTCAGCAGGGCAGCCACAGGCACTCTGACCGCCCCCAAGGTGGGGTTGTCCTTTTATACTACAAACTACGTATATCATATTTACACTTAATTCCCAATACCTATCACCTGTGTTAGACAGCACACTTCTACTCTAAACCAATCCCAAAGTGCCAGCATCACTGAAGAAAATGGAGAACAAGAAGAAGAAGAAGAAGAAGAAAGGCTGGACACGCCCAGATTCCTCCATCTTGTCCCCATAACCCCCATACCAAAAACCCTAAAATCTACATTTTCACCCTGTGAATATTTTATTATTACACTATTCAAACCTGTGTGACTTTCAGGTCCTCATACAAAGTTGGCAACTTGATGGGGACTCTACAGAGTGATGGCATCTCAGCCAGGCATCAGAAGTGCCAGGGAGTCAATGCCTTTAGTGACAGCTTCTCTGGAACTTGGTAAAGAGGCAGGCAACTGAGAAGAGAAGCTCCAGTTACCATCCCTGGATGCAGGCTGGACACCGGAGAAAAGGATGAGGTCAGGATTACAGAAACAGCACGGGCTGAGGGAAGGCAGAGCATGTCAGCCAGCGTTGCCCTGGTGTTTTTCCATGACCTCACCAGGCTTGGTTTCTCACCTTCTGAAGCCCAGGGAGTCTCACTAACTGAGGATCCTAAAGAAGGGCATGCACTTCTCACACTCTTGGTGAAAAATTCCCCTGTGCCAGGGAGCTGGATCATGCCTTTAGACTTGCAAGCATCCCACAGTAGCTGTTTTGTTTCCCTGTTGTATGCTACCACCAGCTGCTGCCTGAAAACTAGAGTATTTTCCCCTCTCTGTGCCTTTCCAGAGATATTACCACAGCAAAAATAAAAAGAGTTTTCAACTGTCAGTGGACTTGCACTGGTTCAATATTCTTTCTTGTTGCACAAAGTCTTGTTACAGGTTTTCCTGAACCTCGGTTTAGAAAAGGTTGAGTCTCACATGATGCCCAGAGCTGTAATGCTCCCTTTCTTACAAAAACACCTATTTTGCTCAACTGCACATCTGTGGCTTGTTGCTCTCTGTCAAGGGGACTGCAAAAATAAAACCACAGAAGCTTTGTCAGCTTCTCCTTCCTCACCCACACTGGTCAGCCCTTGCTTCCTCCAGCACTTCATGCTGCTGCAGAAAAAAAGATTATGGACTCTGTCTAATTACCCCCAGAAAGATTTAATAAATACAGTAAGACTCTGGGTACTATTAAAAATATTTTTCATAAAGAGAAAAACATAACACAATGAACTCCTGAGTATTCCCCAACCTATGGCAGTGACAGCAAAGGTGTTGATCCCCTGTGGGGGCAGCTGTGGCTCTAAATTTTGGTTCCATTGCAGGACAAGTGCTGCCTGACAGAGTTGTGGCAGGCAGATGGTGCAGGACACGAAGTTGTTGGGATGCAGTGGGCATGAAGAAGTGGGAAAGGTGATGGCCCTGCAAGGACAGGCTTAGTGGGGACCATGAACATGGAAAGATGGGAACACCATGGAGCTAGAAGGTGTGTGAAGATCTGGTGTTTGGGTAGCTGTCACACAGTTCCATAAAGAGTTTGGATGAAGCTGTTCCCACCCAGTTGCAGAGAAAAAAAAAAATAAATAAAGAGGGGAATCTTGCTGGCTCCACACATGCACACACATGCATCTCTGCAAGAGCAATTTCCTGATGAACTGGAACTAAAGTGTTTGTGAGGTTTCCCCCAAGGCAGCAGCTCTTCCACTGGCACACATCACCACCTCTCCCCTGACTAATGGATTTACCCCCCTTTGTACCCCGCAAAAATCTGACCAGAGGCTCTGGCCACAGTTCTTTGCTGCCCTGTTGGGTACTCAGAGGTGCAGATTTACATGACCAGGTTCTTTGAAATCCCATTTTGAAATCCCATCTTTTGGTTCCAGTGACAAAACAAGCTAGCCTGGAGCACTTCCAGTGATTTGGAAGGTCTCTCTATAAATAGCAAGCTGGATCCAGCTCCTCAGTGTTTCTAACCATGGTTGCAGTGACGTTGGGTGGTGCCTCATAAATTTGTGAGAATTTATGGGAGTTATTGCTGCTACTGCCTGGAGAGCAAAAAACCCTCATGAACCTCCAGGAGCTCAGTGCATACATAATTTCAGAAGTGTGTCTGACCACTGGAGCTGCTGCTCAGCTGAGTGGCCTCACCTGGCAGGGATGAAAGGAGCAGGATGAGCAGTGTGGGCTCCTCTGTGCCCCAGCCCTGCCTCCTGCTTGGCCCAAGAGATTCAGCACAAGGCAGGATCAATGCAAGCGTCTTGGTTTGGAAAGACAGGAGTCTGTTAAGGAAGGTAGGAGCCTCCCCTGAAATGGAGAATGTAAACCCTCCCCACCCCTCTGAATTGCTATGAATTTTAAATTAAGGGGCTCTCCGGCAAAAAATATGGGAGCAGGAAATAAGAGTTCTTTATTAGGGAATAAAAAATAAAAGGATAAAATAAACAATGCAGTGCACTAGAACAACACTGACAGAGTCAGAACCCAACCTGACACCCTGTGGGTCAGGGTGTTGGTAGCAATCCAATTGGAAATGTGGTAGCAGTCCTCCTGAAGTGTCAGGTGTGGTTCTGTTGGAGCAGGGGGTCCTGTAGGGAAGGATGTATTCTTCTTTGGAAGATGCAGTGGAAGAAGAGGCAGCTGCTGTTCCTCTGGGGAATGCAGTGGAGAAGTTGTGCTGGTATTCCAGAATCTCCAGGGTAGGCATGCTTGGCTCCTCCCTCGGTGCTCACATCTCACCACGGGATGTTATAATTCTTATCAGTCATGCAGTGACATTCAATAGTCTGTTATCAGCCGAGGTCCCCTCCCGAGGGAGGTGTGATTGTGATCACTCAAAGAGAGAGATAAGGCAAACTGCCCACTTGACAAAAGACAACTGCCATACAGATCATAATAGAATACATCTTGCCTTGTAATCTGGAGCAGCAAGGTGTCCTCCTTCACAAAAAAACCCACATGTATTTCTTGACAAAGAGCTGCCCCTGAGCGAGGCTGAAGTGCCTGGAGAGGTGCAGGCTCAGCCTGCTGGTGACCTCCCCACCCTCCGTGCCTTAGTGTACCACCCTCTACTGTTGGGGAAGATGAAACAGGAAAGCCTTATAAATATGATTGTCTGGCAAAAGATTTTGAGAATATAGAAACTATAAGCGAGATTGAAATGAAAGCAAGCTTTGAGATACCTTAGTTACTGAACAACGGGAAAACAATGATGTGGCCAGCTGAAGGTAATCTCCTTTTGATGAAAAAATACCCTCTGCTTGCAGACAGGTCCAAGGGTCTGAGCAGACCCTACTAGCTTGGCAGGAGGGGTCCAAAGAGTAGTTTTTAGGGTTTAAAATGTAACACAGTATGGTAATGTAGTGATTCTTATATGCTGTATGTAAATGCTATAGGATTTGTATATTGTACCAGATTGGTTAGAGAGAATCGGAATATTCAACACAGAAGATGATTTATTGTATTGTAAGGGGAACCTCGCCCTCTTAGTTTATACCCCTCTACTCTATTACGCTTTCACTCTCAGGTCTTACTCCTAGCTCTTGCCCCTCTTTCCTCTTAGCTCTTGTCTTTTACTCTTGTAGTATATGGTAGAGATAATTCATGCTGTTAATGTATAAAATATTGTAAAATCCAAACTATGTCTTTTGACCACCCTGGCCGGGAGTAGCGTCTTATTCAGATACAACCAGTTCCCGGACTTTGTTGAGATATCACCGGATTCTTTAACGTAAGAATAGAAGCTTCCAGGGTGATCATCACTGGCCTCTCCTCCCCAGGATCATTCAAGAGTTATTATCACCTCGAAGATTATATCTACCACTATGATCGGGCGCCACCCTGATGCATGTGAATGCTGACTTCCCCGAAGTTCTCTGACAACATCGAGACACCGGGTCTGAGTCTTTGTCTACCTATGCACATGTAAAGCCCCAGTTCTGCATGTGAAGAGACACAAAGAACATTCGGTCATCTCTGCCTCGGACAGAATAAACTGTATAAGAACTCGCTGTGCAAAGCAGCATTTGTGAACAGGGGAGACTCTGACATTCAGGGGTCAGGTCCGTGTGTTCACCCAGCGCTGATCCTGGGCTCGATGCTGCCCTTGGCTGTGGTGGTTTTTGACGACCAAACTTCAGTCTTGTGGACAAATTAATATATCTTTGCTAAATTTTCTTGTAAGTTTGGCTCTCGATTTGATCATTTATAACACTCTCTTACCCCTTTTACTCTCTTATGCTTTTACGCTCTTACCCTCTCATCCTCTCAACCCCTCTCTTCTCTTGGGCCTGCTGCGGCTGGCAGCTCCCCGCAGGGGCCCGCACCAAGGCCCCTTGCAATAAACCCCCGGTTCCACGACCTGGGTTTAGAGATCTCTCGTCTCCATCTGTCCCAACCATCCATCTCCCCGTCACTCCTACACTCTACCCCTTCCTCCCTACCTGTCAGGCTCCCCAGCTCTGCCTCAAGTGCTGAGGGCATGTGGGGAGTGCTCAGCCTCCTCTGTGAGCAGCAGGAGTGGAAGGCCCTGAGAGGAAAGCTCTGCTTTTCATTCTGCTCACATCAATCCTTGCAGGGTGGTGACAGGAGCTCAGGAAACAATTTAGTAATGATCCACGGACCAAACCTGTCTCCTGCTGCCTCAGGGATGTCATCTCCAGGGTGTCTAGGGAAGGGAGAGGCTGTGGAGTGCTCCTGTAATTACTGGGGTCACCAAAGCAGTTGTGCGCTCGCAGAGGATCCCCTGCTCTGCAGCAGCTGCCTGGCAGATGGAGATTAAATGCAAACATCAGAACTGGTGAAATAATAACAACAGCCGCAATAATTACAGTTACAACCATAATAATGGGGTTGTGGAGGTGGAGGGAAGCTGCTCATAGGAATTTCTGACTTGGGCTTCTTAGCAGATTTGTCTGTTGAGGCCACGCTTCAGCTTTGCCTATTCAGTGCATGCATAACACCTCAAAAATCCTCTTTTTCTACCAACTCATGCATATAAAACCCTTGCAGGTTGCTGATGCTGTCCCAGGATCACTGGCTGGCCTGTGTTGGCCAATGTCTCTGTTGTTTCTGTACATTTTCCTCTCCTCTGTTGCACGGATATTGATCCTTGCTGCAGGACAGACTATCTGCAACCCTGCCACAAAACCCTGGATCCTGGTTGGATCCAGGACCCTGAAGCAGGTGCCCAACAGTAGAATACAGTACTGTTTCAAGATGTAAGGATTTAACCAAAAATTTCAGGATCATTGACTCTGTCTTCCAGAGGAGAAAGCTGTGTTACAGACTGAGGGAGGGAAAAATTCAAAGCCAGTATTTTTGTGCCTGAGTATTTTGCTTTCTGCAGTCTCAAGCCTCTATCATTATAACCTGGTGAGAAATTGAGGTTGGACAGATTTATTAAAAAAAAATGTGTTTCCTTTAATTAAAACCTTGTAAAATACATCTCTGCTTTAAATATGGCCTTAAATGGCTCCTGACACCATTGCTGCTACACCCCACCCAGATCTTCCTGTTGGTGGGCAGCCAGGGTGGCTTTTGAGAGTTTCGCTCTCATTTTCTCAGCGTGTGGAAGAATATTCCTGAAGGCACCAAAAAAAAAAAAAAAAAAAAAAAAAAAAAAAAAAAAAAAAAAAAAAAAAAAAAAAAGAAAGAAAAAAAAAGAAGAAAAAAAAAGGAGGAACACCATACATTCCACTTCCAGGGACTGCTAAGTTTGAAATCATTGTTCTCTGGATTGTATTGGCTTTAACCTGGATGCTATTTAATCCCATCATCCAACTGACAGCATTGTGTTAGGATGTATGGGATAGCTCTCAGGAGATTACCAGGCAGGCTGGGAAGGATCTTTTGGTCTGAACTTGCTGTATTATATTACTCTGGAAAATAAGAAAAGCCCAAGATTTGCCCTGATTTCACAGAGGTGTTGAATGATTGCAGGTGCTTTTGATTTTTTGGAATTGTGTGCTCTTAGAAAAAAAAAAATGAGGTCGACCTGAAGTTTCTGTGAACTAGATTTCTTCCTTTTTTTTTTTTTCTTCTCTTTCTTTCTTTTTTTTTCTCCATGGAAAAAAGAAAAGTTGCTTCCTTCCCAAAATTAATTTCCATGCAGACCTTATGACCCTCAGCACCTTGCTATCTTGTTAACTTGCTGGTTGCAGCACTTTTTTGCTGCACAGGTTGGTGAGCACACAAAAGCCCCCCATAGGAAGTTCTGCAGCACTTTCATCACCCTGGAACTGGGTGGGAGAGAAAAAAACCAAGCTCACCTGCTAGAAACTGCCAGTGTGTGCTTCCAGAGTTATATGTCTGGCTCTAGAAGGGATTTTACCTGCACCGGTAAGGTAAGCAAGGTGAGGATTTGGCTGCATGTCTCACAAAGTCTGATGGATTGAACGCAACCAGGGAACTCCCAAGATGCTGTCAGCCAAGTCCTTTATTTATAAAATTTTCAGCTCCCTTGATTGTTACAGCTTGCTATGACACAGGTGAGGTTAGGCTTTTTTTTTTCCCCCTGCTTTTTAAAATCAGAAATACTTCCCACTCCTTTCAGGAATGAGCGGTGTTTAACAAAAGCTTGCCAAGGGCTCTGCAGCTTTACACTGTCACCCTGCACAGCCCTGCTTCCAAAACCCAAATATCTCCTCTGCTGTGCCTCTGAAGGGTGGGAGTAGCTGTTCCTTGAGGCTTAGGTAATTTATTTTCCTTCATGTTTGCTGATATTGATGGTTACGTTACAAAGAAGGAGCTGCCTGTTCTGGAGGAATGCAATGTTTGTCCAGGATTCGATTTTGAAACTGAGCAGCCAGGAGAGCATCAAAACTCAGGGCATTGATGAAACCAATAGCCTTGGAAAAATGTCCTCAGGATTTGGAAGGAAGTGGCAGAAGTCAGGAAAGCTTCCTTCCCTGAGAATGGGACTGAAGGAATGCAGAAATGTTCCTTGTGATAGAGTTAAATTCAGGGCAGAAAGTTACTCACAGAGCAAGAGAAAACCTCAGGAGGGAAATGAAGGTTTCTAAAGATCATGTTGGTGAGGAAAATAGAGGAAATGCATCAATTTGTCTGAATTTAAGACCCAAGGATTGTGTGCATCTTTCCTAACCCACCCTGCATAAGGAGCTGAATCTCAGCCCAAAAATTTGTGCTTGGGCATCTCTGCTGGCACTGGTGGGCTCCTTCTGCATCCTGCTGTGTGTAGGTGAGAACTGGACCTCCTGGTACTGCTCAAAAACACTCACTGGCATGTGATAACTGCAGGCTCCTGGCAGGATGCTCCCTCTTCAAAGCACATTCCTGAAGGTTCACTCAGTGCTGCTAGGGCAGCCTTTTGTGTGTGTGTGTGTGTGTGTGTGTGTGTAGAGCAACTGCTTGGTATTAAGTACCTAAACCCTTGGTGAGCTGCTTTGGGGTGGCATAAACAATGTCATCTGGAGATGACTGTTCCTCTCCTCCTTTCAGCCCAGAACAATTGGGGTAATAGATGAGGTTTCCTGAACAGATGAGTTCGACTCACCCAGCTTGATGGACAGAAGGGAGGGGAAATGAAGTAAGGGGCCCAAAATAGTCTTAGAGACATTGGCTTGGAAGGGAGGACAAAACAGGGCACAGGCTAGAAAATAAAAGACCCACAGTGATGTGACATTAAGACCATCTGGACAATGTTTGGCAGCAGTTGAAAAACAAACAAAGCCCTGAGAAGGGTTTCTAAAAGTGAGGGGAATATAAACGACACACTGATGGGCAAGTGCTCAGAAAGATCTGAGCTCTTCTCATCTCTCTGCCTTGGTGCCTCCACTTTTGAAAAGGGGAAAAAACAAAACAAAACAAAACCAACCCAACATTCTCTCAGGGAATGTGACAGTTTGGAGAGAGAGATTCCTCCACCGAGTCTTGGCTTGCTTGCACTTGGAGGAGCTCTCTGAGAGATCTGGCTGAGACAAGGGCGCTGGAGAGGCAGGTAGCACAGTAACGCTCACCAGCAATGCAAATAAATCCCAGCAATAACAGCAGAACTCAGGGGCTGACATGCAGGAGGGTGCAAATGGACCTGTGTGTTTGCACAACATCTCCCAAAATGATTGAGATTTCTGTGTGCTGCTGCCAGAGCAATGAAGTAACTGTGATGGCATCAAAAGTGGTGCAAGGAGAACCTCAAAGACTTGAAATCCTTAGGGAAAAAAAAAAAAACAACCAACACTTTTTGGTAGCTGTTTTGGCCATGCAAAATGCTGTGGTTGAAGGGGGAGCAGGACCTGCTGCCTGATTTTCTGAACTGAGTAAGGTGGCTTTCTGAAAACCTTTTTTTTAATTTTTTTTTTCTGAAGAAAATATCAAAGCAGAAGTTTTGCTGTACTTTCCAGGCTCGTTTTTTGTTGTTGTTGTTGTTGGTTTTGGGTGGGTTTTTTTTTGTGTGTGTGTGTTTTGGTCTTTTTTTTCTTTTTTTTTTTTTGGTGGGTTTTTTGGGGTTTTTTTGGGGTTTTTTGTGTTTTTTTTTGGTTTTGGGTTTTTTTTCGTTTTTTGGTTTTTTGTGTGTTTTTTTTTTTTTTTTTGGGGGGTTTTTTGGGGTTTTTTCCCCACTTGAAAGTTTTTTTTTCCTCCCACCTATCTTTTTATTTAAAAATCCCAAAATCCATACCAAACCCCAAAGGTATTCTAACTACAACTTTTTCAGGCTGTGAGTCAGAGAGATAAGGAAAAGAAGAAAGGCCAGGGAAAAAAAAAATCCTTGTTTAATTCCTTGTTCCACTCCCCTTGATAACATTGATTTTGATCCAAGTGCCACAGCAACATTGCTGGGAATGTTTCTCCTATCTCCAGTCCAAAATTAGAGTGAAGGAACTTTGCTGGCAGGCATCTAAGCTTTGTTTTGGGGAAGCATATCTGTATGGGCAATCATGGTTTTGGGCAGCAGCTGAGGATGTGGGCCCTTATCCACCCAGACTGATGGATGGAAAGAAGTTTTCCTACCCAACAATTCCAATAAATTCCTTAAAAACACCACTGCTGCTGAAGCAGACAGGTGTAATTCTGTTAATAGCAGACAGAGGGATGGCTTGCCATCCTTCCGTATGATGTGTTTGTGCCTCCTCCTGCTGCTCAGAGAACAGGAAAAGTGATTATCAGCTTTGAGGTAAGAAGTAGGGTTTTCATGCTGTTTTGTTCTGTGTGTGTAAAACAGGAAATTCCCCTGCCCCCTCCTTCTTCTGATTCTGCTCTTGCCTCCCCAGCCCTGGTTTCTGGATCCTTTTATCACAACTGCTGCAAAATTCCTTCTTATCTAAATTGGCTTTTGTGGTCTTGCATCTGAGGAAACAATCCACTGCCGGAGCACAAACCACAGGGCTCCAAACTCCTGATTTCGCACTGATTTCCCTGCAGCTGGCCAGCAAACCCCTGATTCCCAACTTGGCCACTCCCAGTTACTAAATTCACAAGAGCTAGAAGAGTTGAATGATGTGAGGGTGTTTAGTGAGGGAAATAAGGTTTCATTAATTAGAAATTAATACAAGTGTAATCTGCTTCCATGTGGACCTTCAACACCAAGGGGTTGAGAGGAGTGTGATCTTTTAAAAAAGTGTATTTTCCCCAAGGTTTTCAGGCTCTTTATCAGTGAGCAGAGCTGGGAAGGATGGCTGGAGGAGACCCTGGCTCCTGTGGCAACTCAGGGACAAACAAGGGAGGTGCTCACAGTGGTCAGACAGCCAGGAAAACCCTGCTCTGGGGCTCTCTGCCATGCCAGATCCACAAAGGAGCCTGAGGAAAACTGAGGCAGTGAATCTGAGCATCAGCAACCCCTTCAAGCAAAATAATCCTCTGATGGAGGTGCTTTACTTAAAAAGTCAAACAGGAAACCAGAGAACAGGCCTGGAAGAGCTCCATGGCCATGCCCCAAGGCTGGTTTGAGTTATGGATGTTTGTGTTATCTCTTTTTCAGCCCCTCCAGAGGTGGTGTGACACCATGCCCTGGGGCTGGATGTTTTGTTTCCTGAAGCTGGAGATAATGACCTTTTCCATAATTTTGTGTCCCATCTGGAATGGAAATGGGAGGCAGGCTGTTCCATTCGCCCTCAGAGCAGCTGAGGACACCTCCCACACCTCCCTTTGCTGCCCTCTGAGTTGGACAACCACCAAAGGTGTTTTTCTGTCCTTGCAGGTCAGGATTTCCAGGCTCTCCATCTCACTGCTGCTCTCTTTTGCATTTGCTGCAATGGAACCTCATTTTCCTTGGAATCTGATGCCCACAAAATGGAATGTTTTACATTACATGCAAAACCTTTGTGTGAAGAAGCAGAGGGATGACTTCAGATGTGTTAGCAATAACTGCTGTATTCCTGCATCCAGACAAAACTTGTCTGCATCACTCCTGGCTTACATGTAATTTCTGACCACCTAAAAACCCCAGATATTTCTATACTGTATTTGCACAATTGATTATTCCTTCCATATTTTTTGGTTTGGTTTTTTTTTTTTTTGAGTCAGTTAATTTACTTCACCGTTTTCCCAGGTTAATTTCCTACTCTGTCAAGATCAGATTGAATTCCTCAGCCTGTTTTTCAAAGCTCACAGGCCCTCTCACTCACAACCTGCAGACTAATGAATAGTCTTTCAAGTCCCTCAAATCAATAAAAATATTGAATAAAAAATGTTGAACGCAGCCTTTATCTGAATATTGTTGCAAATTGACTTTTTATTATGCCCAGGTAATCTCTGCTTCACTGAGCAGTGTCTCCCTGAAAGGAGGCACACATAGGAGCCTCATGCAGGAAAATGCAATTTGAGACATCAGAGATATGTGTGGGGAAAGGAGGCAGATTTTGGAAGCAGAATTTGGAGGCAGAATCTGGAGGCAGAATCTGGAGGCAGACCTGGTTTATGGCCAAGGTTTCACGCTGGCTTCAGGTCTCACCAAACTTGGGAATGACATCAGGAATCTCTTCCTCACCAAGCAATAAAACCAGGAATGTGACTTTCAGAGGCTGCCAGACTGCACTGACTCACTCCTGGGCATTGAAAAGGGACAAAACTCCTAAAAGTATCATTCCTTCACTTGCTTTTACTACCTGACAGCGGTCCAGAACTTCCTATAACACTCACCAGCAATTACATGGACTGCCCAAAGCTATCTGTTTCTCTGTTTTCCACGGGTATTTCATATGCAAAATGAATATGAAATACCCATGCTCCCAGCAGCTCCTGTGCTCCCAGCAGCTCCTGTGAATTCCTCTGATTCCTGAATCCATTCTTGTTGCAGCAGCCAGGGGCGGAAGGGCTCATATAAAAAGAGAAAAGGTGATAATGGATGTGTCTGCGTGTTCTACCAGCCAAAGATATGGGCTAAGACACCTATTTATTACTGATTCTTCCAGCTGCTGCTTTGTTATATAAGAAAACTCCGACTATTTCGGGACTTGAAATGAGTTTGCTCAGGTTCAGAACTTCTTTAGCTGTTGTTTTAGATCACCTTTTTCACAGAATGCACCAAGCTGTAAACACAGCTTGCCCTGCCAGTCTGAAATTGTGTGGCTGATTCAGCTCCAAAGTATATATTTAATTGTAGAATTTTCTTCCTGATGCAACAGCAGTTAAACCCCTTGAGCAATTAAGTGATTTCCAAAGGGATGCTGACTCAATTAAGTGAATTTTGCGTGCATTCAGGTGTGTTTCAAGAGTCCCACTTTTGGTGTATGCTGGAATTTGTCTCCTCTGGGCTTGTAAATCACTCCCCCTTTGGAAAGGCAAGATTTCTGTCCTTTATAGCAATCCAGGCTGGAAAAACTGCTCTGTGTTGTTTCTTGGGAACCTGTTTGATGCCAGCACCACTAAATCTGCACAATTTCCTCATGCCACACCCAGTGCAGCTGGAAGAAGTGGCTAGAGAGCACAGGAAGGACAAAATAGACCCTATCTAAAGTTTTGTTTGCAGCAACCCAAAGTTTTCTCGAGGACTGAGACGGGATGTGCTGCTCCTGAGGGGGAAAGCTGCCTGGGATTCAGCGATGAGAAGCAGGAAAATCCAGCCCTGTCCACACCTCTGGCTGCTCTCCTGATACCCAGGCAGGTGTTAGGAGGCACCAGGCAGCCAAAATCAGCAGATTTTGAGTGAAGTTTTGCCTCTTTCCAGTGGTTTCTGACACAGCCTGCCACCACCCCACCACACCAGTGTGGATCCAGGTCATTCTCTGTTATTGCAATTCTCCTGCTAGGGAGAGGATGTCAAAGAGGGAGGGATTTCTTTGGAAATAAATTTTTTTAGGAAGAAGAGAGAGAGCTCAAGCAACAGGAAGTCTACTCTGGGTCCACGACTGCCTAAACATCACATTTCTCATTTCAATCTGATGTCTCTTACCAAATCTCCTCCTTCTTATGTGTGTACTTTTAAAACCTATCTGAAGGTAAATGTTTTTGTTCAAGCCTAAAGATTTGCTTGACTCTAAAGGAGTTATTTTCTTCCTCACTACTTTTTTGTTTTATAAGGGAGAAATAAGAAAATAAATTTAAAAAAAGCTGTAAAAAAACGTGTAAAAATTGTCACATGGCCAGTAGAACTAAGATAAGTGCAAACACCTGTTTTTTGCAAAGTTCCAGGCTTATTAATCTGTAGTATAAGTAATTTTTCTGCCCATCGTGGCCACAATGATTTCTCCAGGTGTGGTCAGCTCATCCTGCACTTCTCAGAGCATGCTCGTTTCACTGTCCAGCCGTATTTGCTGTGGGATTTGGGGTTTTGTTCTGTTGTTGGTTCTCTTGCAGGGGTCTTGATGGTGTTGCCTTATTTTGGACAACCCCCAAGCCCAAAAAAAAAATCCTGCTCTTAACTCCAAGAGGTCCAAACACAGCTGGGAGATTTTTAAGACCAGTATTTTTTTAGACCAGCCTTGTTTTAGCACTGCCTCTGCACCATGGCAGCCATCTCCCAGCTACAGGAGGTCTTCATTGGATCTCCTTCCCATTCCTCCAGGATTTATTCAGTCCTCAAACAAATTATTTCAAGCCTCTTGGAGACCTTATTTACCATATTCTTACTGCATTTTTATAGTGGAGTTTGTGCACATTATGAGCTTGCTTTCAATATTTCTTTTTTTTTTTTTTTTTAACCCTCAGGAACTGATTGGAAGAGGGAAATGCTTTGTCTTTTTCACAAATAAGAAGAGCACATTATGGACTTAGATGAGACAGATACTGGCCCAGCTCTGGATTTTGCGGCCATCTCACTTTACAGGCAGCGCAGAGGCAGTCAGGGGATCCAGCCCTAAACAGGAGGGATGCCTGTTTAGGCAGAGCAGAGGAGATGAGATGGGCTCTCCCCCAGAAGAGCAGGTTAATCCCCAGGCTATTCCTCCTGCCAGCTTTTTTTTGGAGACAACTTTTGGCCAAGGCAGAGGGGAGGAAGGCTCACTGTGTAATCCAGCAGCTGGCTGTGCCCCAGGCATCTTTTGTGCAATCTCCAGCACTTCTTGTGTGCTGCCAAACTGTGCCCTGCCACCACGTCATAAGCTCTGACTTGTCCTAAATTATTTCATGAGAATCCAATCCCATAATAATAATAATAATAATAATAATAATAATAATAATAATAATAATAATAATAATAATAATAATAATAATAATAATAATAATAATAATAATAATAATAATAATAATAATAAATACAAACAAAGCCACATGAAGAGGAAGGACAGGGTGCTGCCACAGTATTCACAGGGGTCTTAGGATGATGGAAGAGATGAGGATCTGACTCCATGTTTCAGAAGGCTTGATTTATTATTTTATGATATATATTATATTGAAACTATACTAAAAGAATAGAAGAAAGGATTTTATCAGAAGGCTAGCTAAGAATAGAAAAAGAAGGAATGAATAACAAAGGCTTCTGGCTCCGACAGAGAGTCCAAGCCAGCTGGACTGTGATTGGCCATTAATTAGAAACAACTCTATGAGACCAATCACAGATCCACCTGTTGCATTCCACAGCAGCAGATAATCATTGTTTACATTTTGTTCCTGAGGCCTCTCAGCTTCTCAGGAGAAGAAATCCTAAGGAAAGGATTTTTCATAAAAGATGTCTGCGACAGGGTGGTGGCATCCTTGAACACAGCAAGTGAAGGATTGCTTTGCCACCTACTTGGGGGTGACAGCATCTGACCACATGAGGAGCTGTGAAGGTGAAAACGAGGCTGTGGAATTGTGTAATTGAGTGGTTTTTCTCCCTGTGATAAAGACTAAATTAAATATAACACTAAATAGTTCAGTTAATTAGGGTTCCACAGTGTAGCCTTTGCTCGTGTTCTAATTTGTGCCATTTTGAAAGTGGCTGCTTCTTCCACCTCTGCCTCCTTACAAATAAACCATATGTTTTCTGGATCAACTCATCCAATTATATCTTAATTGTTTTTAGGAGCACATCTCCCTACTACATTAATTGTCATACAAGGATTTGTGCACACAGGGTCAGATTCCCACTGGTGGTATTTTAATTATTATTACAGCGCCAATATGGTCTTTAATAACTTTTTGACACACCAGAGGGTTCAGCAAACTTCTATCAGCAAACAGACATGAAACAGGATATTTTTCTGTCAGGATTTTGGTGACCTCTTTGATAATTTCCTTATAACATGACTGAAGAAGGTGGATAGAACAGGGACAGGCCTCATATTTGGGTATTGGAATGCGCCTGGTGATGTATCTGACGCCACCACTCCCACAAGGATGTCTGACATGCCCTGAGTGACACAAACAGGGTGATTCTCTCATTTTGTTACATTCCCGAAGTGTGGAGGGCCACAAAAGATTCACAAATTACATTTGTAAATATGTAGTTACAGATTTAAACGGAGCTCAAAAAAAACCCCAAAACACCAAAGAAGGGTTTGGTTTCTGAGCTGCCACTGGCAGGCAGGGGGTCCTCCTACAGCACTTTGCTGCTGCTGCTGCTGCTGCTGAATCTGCATCTCCCCCATGTGCATTTTAGCACCTTCCAATAAAGCGTGTGGTGAAAGACAGGGAGAGGACAGGGGATGCTGGAACTCACAGTGTCTTACTTATATTACAGGTTAATAAGCCTGAAACTTTGTGAAAAATAGGTCTTTACACTTATCTCTAGTTTTATTGGCCATGTGACAATTTGTTACAGCTATTTTTTTATTTTTTTATTTTTAAAACAAAAAAGTAGTGGGGAAAAAATAACTCCTTTAGAGTCAAGCAAATCTTTAGGCTTGAACAAAAACATTTACCTTCAGATGAGTTTTAAAAGTCCACACATAAGAAGGAGGAGTTTTGTAAGAGACATCAGATTGAAATGAGAAATGTGATGTTTAGGAAGCAGTGGACCCAAAGTTAGGCTTCCTGCTGCTTGAGCTCTCTCTCTTCCTCCTAAAGAATTCATTTCCTGGTGCGTCACATTTTAGGCTGCTCTGGTTTTGTAGGTTTTGTGTTTTCATTTGGGGACAGATGAGGAAGGTGTGGAGCTGTGAGACGCAGGGAGCCCCATGCCTCCCTCCCACCTCTTCAGGCTGTGTGAGCAGTAAAAAAGGGCCAAAAAAAGGTCAAGCCACACCTAAGAGAGGAGCAGAATATTGCTGGAGCTGAGCTGGGGTGTTTGATCTTTGGTCTTGCTCTCTCTGCCCCCAGAATATTCCCTGGGAGAGGACGCAAACTGTCGGAACTCAGTACATCCCTCTGGGTGTCCAGAGTTGCTGAGGACCCCGCCAGGGGGGCTCAGAGACCCTGGCATGCAGCCCAGAACACCTGGGGATTTGATTATGACCCCTGGAGCAAGTTGCCAGCTTTGTATGAGGACCTGAAAATCACAGAAGCTTGAATGCTGTAATAATAAAATTAACACAGGGTGAAAATGTCGATTTTAGGATTTTTGGTATGGGGGTTATGGGGACAAGATGGAGGAACTTGGGTGTGTCTGGCCTTTCTTCTTCTTCTTCTTCTTCTTCTTCTTCTTCTTCTCCATTTTCTGCAGTGAGGTTGGCACTTTGGGATTGGTTTAGAGTAGAAGGGCACTGTCTAACACAGGTGATAGGTATTGGGAATTAAGTGTAAGTATGATATACGTAGTTTGTAGTATAAAAAGACGACACCACCTCAGGAGTGGTCAGAGTGCCTGTGGCTGTCCTGTTGAGCAAATCTCGGCTGGGTAGAAAGAAAAATTTATAGAAAAGAATTAATAAACAACCTCAAGACTGAAAAGTGAAGAGTCCAGACTCGTTCTTCAGTCGCGCGGGCCAAAGCAGAGACATCCTGCACATCTCGGGGCAGCAGTTATCAACAGCAACCCGAGAATCAACAAGGAGGACATGATGTGTGAGCTGCAGAAGTGACCTGAAATGAAAATACAGACTGATTCCTCGTGTCTGCAGCCAGACAAAGTGATCCACCTTGGAGAGGTGGACACTTGCCCATGCTGGACACTTGTCCTTTTCAGTGCTGCTTTCCATGGCCAGAGAGACCCAGCTCAGGCACTTCAGAGGGCATGAACAAAGGCACCACCATCAAAGCTGCACTCTGCAGGACTGTGCCTGCTCTTAAAGCATGCAAATTATGGTTCCCAAAAGCCACTCAGAGGCTGGAGGAGCCATGGGTGGTTGTACAATCCTCCTGCAGGTGGCACTGGAGGTGGGTGGCACACGTCTGTGTCCTCCAGGGCTGAGAGATGAACAGGGTTGTGGCACTGGGGTGTTGGAACCCAGAACATTCCTCTGGCTGTCCAGGACAGCCAAGATCCCTGCCAGGGGGCTCAGAGACCCTGGCATAGAGCCCAAAACACCTGTGGTTTTGATTATGACCCGTGGAGGAAATTACCAACCTTATATGAAGATCAGCAAGCCACAACAGTTTAGGTAGAATAATAGTGAAGTTGTCACAGGGTGAAAAAGTAGATTTTGGGGTTTCTAGAATGGGGGTTCAGGAGGCAAGATGGAGGGATCTGGGCATGTCCAGCCTTTCTCCTTCTTCTTCTTCTTGGCCTCCATCTTCTGCTGTGATGGTGGCACTTTTGGATTGGTTTAGAGTAGAAGCTCACTGTCTAACGTGGGTGATAGGTATTGGGAAGTAATTGTAAACCTTGTATACAGATTTTTTAGTATAAAGACATAACACTGCCCCAGCGGCAGGCAGAGTGCCTGGAACTGTCCTGCTGGACAGATCTCGGCAGGACAGGAGAAAGAATTTTATCGATAAGAAACAATAAACAACCTTGAGACTGAGAAATGAAGAGCTCTGACTCCTTCTTCGAGCACCGGGCTGGGAAAAGAGACTTTGTAACACATCTTGGGGTCACTCTGACCAGCTAGAGATCCCGACATTGGGGAAGCAGCACAAACCCAACATCTCAGCTCTTTGCTCTGCCTCTGGGTGCTTTCCATGAGGTTTCTCGATTTTGGTGGTTTTTTTTTGGTTTTTTTTGTTCTTTGGTCCAGCAGCTACTCACCTGAGAAGGAATATTGCTCCTGCCCCATTCCAGTGAAAATGAAAAAAGGGAAGTGTGAAGTTCTCAGGTCCTGCTGGGTTTCATGCAGAACTGAGCTGCAAACAGGACCCCCCACAGCATCTCCTCTCCTCAGCTGGGCCAACCCTCCTGTGGGAGCATAAAGGAGCTTTATTTCAGGCTGGGATCTGGTTTTTGAGGTCAACCCCAGAAACAAAACCTCTGACAAGCAAAGACTTTGTAGCCAAAGAGCAGAAGATGCCAGAAATCCAGACAGGGGCCTTGAGGAAGGGAATCTGGAGGAAGGGTTGTTCAAAACCTTCTGTTCTGTTGTCTACCAAGCCCTGGGAACCTCAGTCCCTGCTCCACCCTGCTCAATTGCCGAAAATTGGCCCAAATTGGCACAAATGGACACTTTTATTTAGAATATGTGTATGTGTACATGTAGTTGTATTTACATTTCTATTAATTTATCTTTCTCCATCTTTCCTTTGTATTTGCTTCTGATTCTTCCTTCCCTTCCTTGTTCCCACAAACCCAGTGTTTTTTAAACACTTTTATTTCTTCTACTCTGGCAAAATGGTGAATTGTGATGGTTCGAGGTGTAACCAGAAAATCTCAGTTGCCTTGCTGTCATTTTCAAATCTGACTAAACCTCTTGGAAACCTAATGATTTATTGAAAATTAGTAGGGCTTAGGATATTAAATTTCTGATTCTCTTTTGGATTGGACACATAAACTGCATATCTTCCAATGGGCCAACCCCATTCCTAATGAGAAGCTCATGGGAAACTACAATGATAGGCAAGAAAATTACCTGGAGGAAAAAGTGGTTTAATCTCGATTTTGATCTCAACCTTTCCCCCACTGCATTCACCTGAATTTGTGTTGAAGATTGCATGCAAGATGTTTTCCATTACCATCTGTATGGCAGATTACCTTGTCAAGTGGGTAGTTTGCCTTATCTCTGTCTTTGAGTGATCACATTCACACCTCCCTCGGGAGGGGACCTCTGCTGATAACAGACTATTGAATATTGGTGCATGACTGATAAGAACTATAACATCCCATTGTGAGATGCTCCGCCCAGAGGGAGGAGCCAAGCATTGCTACCCCGATATAGTCTGAGATTCTGAAACTGCAGCACGGCTTTTCTCCATGGGATTCCCCAGCGGAACAGCAGCTGCCTCTTCCTCTACTGTATCTTCAGAGGAAAGAATACATCATTCTCTACAGATCCTCCTCGCTCCAACAGAACCACACCTGATACTTCAGAGGACTGCAGCCACATTTTCAATCAGACTGCCACCAACACCCTGACCAACAGGGTGTCAGGTTGGGTTCTGACTCTGTCAGTGTTGTTCTAGTGGACTGCATTGTTTATTTTATTCTTTGTTTTCTTCCCTATTAAAGAATTGTTGTTTCCTGCTCCCATATTTTTTGCCTGAGAGCCCCAAGACAATTTGTAAAGCACACAATATCTTTCAGATGAGCAATTCTGCAGTGCTGTCCCACTGCCATGAATATTATTTGAATCTTTATTGATCTTCAGCATTGTTCCAGACTCTTTTATATTTCAAAGGTAAAAATTAAGAAGTAAAGATAATCTCAATGCAACTGCAAAAAAACAAAACAAAAAAAAACACCCCAAAACAAACAAAGAGACAAACACACATCCGAAACAAAAAACAAACAAAAAACCAACCACACAAAACCCAAACCAAACCAGCACATACACACAAAAAAACCAAAAAAAAACCCAACCACAAACAAAGAAACAAAAAAGCCCCCATAACAATCAAATGCATGATTTAGTCTATAAATAATTAGAAATAAATTGCAGCTATGAGGGAGAAATTTTTTATTGCTTTTCATAGCTAATTCACAAATAATTACTATTATTTGCTCTGGCAAAACCAGCAAAGGCCACTGCACAGTCAACAGCACACAGAGATAATTATGGCCTTGCTATTTGCAAGTTAAAATCTTGTGCCTGACCACTCAAGGTTCTTCATTCTACACTTTGTTCAGGTGTTTTTCTACACCACATTCCTTCATAACCAAAACTTGTTTCTGCTTGATTGGAGATTTTTGCTGTTGCCACTAGAGGTCCATTCACCACTACAAATATAGAAGAAAGGGGCAAGCAGTGCATTTTCTTCTCCAGAATTTATTTATTTAAATCACTGTTCAGCGTCAGCCTTGGGGTAATGATCTAAAGGATGATGATTGTGGGCACCTTAGAGCAGGAGGGGAGAAGTCAGGCAGTGCCTCTGCTGTTTCAGGGTGTACCATTTGATCTGACTGATGTCATCCTTTTGGTTTGGTAATGGGCTCTTCTTGGGTTTTATTTCCTGTTTTCTTATGTGCTACGCCCAGGTGTGTGATGCCCAGATCAGCACACACCTGCTGTGCGAGCACATTCACCAGTGATAAAAACCAAAACAACAAAAAACCAAACAAACAAAAAAAAAAAACAAAAAAAAC
>NW_005054468.1:726725-738070 GCF_000277835.1 Geospiza fortis
AAGGCCAAATGCTCCTCTTCTCCCCCAGACCACCACACTCAGTTACCACAAACTGCAGTAGCATTTGTTTCAGCCTGGGTAAGAGCAGAGTCCATCCCTTTGTTCCCTGAACTTCCCTTCTCCCTCCTTCCTTCCCCCTGCCTTTGTCAGAGTCCCTGTGAGCGCTGCCTCTACCCCATTTATCTTTTCATCCCCGGCTCTGCTGTGACATCCCAGGGTGCCTGTGAGGTTTCCAGCATTTCTGACATTAAATGCAAGCGTTTTGCTGCTCATCAGGAACGTGCCTCAGCTCAGCTCTGGAGGGAAGGAACAGTGTTGCTCTCAAAGGTGGGTTTGGCTCACTCGTGGCTTTATTCTGTTCCCCTGGTAATCATGAGTAAAATTTCTGCTGGATGTAGTGAGAGTAAAGCTGGGCTGAAGCTCGTGGCTTTCGATAAATCTCCCTGCAACCTTCCTTTGGGTTTTCTGTTTTTCTGAAGGACCAAAATTAGAAGGCATTCACTGAACTCCACTTGAGAGTTAACAGCTGTGCTGCCTGTCCCTCCTTTCCCTTTCAATCTGTGTGGATCATCCCTCTCAGCACAGGACAGGATCATGTCCCACCTCAGGAGAAGTGGTAGGAGAAGACCTCATATGGAGGAGAGAGTCCTGAAGTACTTTTCCTTGCCTCTCTCTGGAATCAACAGCACTGGGCTGGCTCTGTCTATTTGTCACCAGAGCCACTGTCTGGCACGCCTTCCACCCCATACTGTCCCCATGCCTCAGCCTTTTCCTTCCCTCCTTCATTTTTTGTCCTGTGGACCATAACAGCTTGGAAAAAATCTTTGGAGAGACAACTCGTTTTTCACTTTTCCCTTTCCCCTTTTCCCTTTCCCCTTTTTCCTCTCCCCCTTTTCCTCTCCCCTTTTTTCTTTCCTTCACTCCTTGCTTTTTTTGTCCTGTGGACCATAACTCTTGGAAAAACTCTTTGGAGAGACAACTCACCTCTACTCAAGCTGCCTTCCAGGCCCAAGGATCTCAGGAAGTTTAACTCTTCAAGCTCATGTAGGTTCCCAATAATTGGAGTGATTGAACAAAACATCATTTTTAATGAATCAGTCAGCTGCCCACCTGTGGACATTTTACAATTGAATTTCCAAGTTTCCTCTTCCCCTGCCAGTGGAGATTGGTAATGAAACTGAGCACTGGTAGGGAGGTCACCTCAGGATGAGTGTTTTCATAATTCACATTGTGTCCAAATCAGGAGCGGCTTGGTGTCCTGCATAGAGACCTCTCATTTGCTTAGGCACTTGGAATGTGAGATGAGAGTTTCTCCCTGGCTTGTATAAATCTTTACCTAAAGTTAGATTTCTTAATATATCTATTTTTATTATTAAGGCATGAATTAACTATCTACATTTATAACAGGTCCAAAACAATGTCACAGTTACCAACAGGAGAAGCCATTTTACACCCCTGATCTAAGAGAAATGTGCTGTTCGGAAGTAATCTAGAGCAGTGTTTCCGAGCCCTGCTAACCCAGGCTGGGTTAGATTACAGTGATTTACTGGTTTTACAAGTTTCTTCATGGCTCAATTCTCCAAGGGTGGACAGAAAGATGCTTTCCACTGAGCTCTGGCATGCAGCAGAGGGATGGAGAAGTGTAAACCTGGACAGGTGATACAGGTGAAGATTAGGGGATGTATCTGCAATTTCCAAAGATGAGCAAAAAGAATACAAAATTTATCCTGCTCCCCTTAAATCTTCACTCTCTTCAAATGTGATTTTGGATATTGCACAGTGCATCAAGGCAAAGACTCCATGGAGGCTTTAGAACGTGGCTCCTGTGCCCCTCAGTGGGAAGGACAAACCCCATGCCAACAATTTATTTCTTTTCCTGTTTGTCACTCCTTGGAAACTTTTTGGCTTTGCTCATCATCTGACCGAAAAAAAAGCCAAAAATGCAAACCAGGGCAGGCGTCATCCTGCTGGCCACAACCAATGCAAAATGAGAGGAGCGCACTCCTTTGTGGGGCTGTGTGGACACCAAAAAAACCACCCATAGCTCTGCCTCCAGCTACGCCACTAATCTGTGACTTAAGGGTCGATCTAGAATGATAATCTTTGCCTCCCTGCTCCAAAAAAGCCTGATAGGAATGAAGTGGTAAAAGGGTCACATCCCCTCTCCATGTGAATCATCAGGAGAGGGAGGGTTTGCCCCAAAGGGGAGCAGCCCAGTGAAGGAAAGCAGGGCACTCGTCCTGACACACTTTGCTTTGCATCCAGAGGTTTAGAAGAAATCCTGCTGGCCTCAGTGCTGGAGCTGTTTACTGGTTTTAGGTTTGAAAGCCTATTATTAACTGCAACAGCGGAGAACACCATCTGTCTGCTCCTGAGCTGTTCCATCAGGCTGGGAGTTGGGGGGTTTGGCTTTTGTCGAGGGAAAAGGTGTAATTGTCCTGATTTAGTGAAAGGACTTGAGTTATCATATCTAAAGCAGAAATTTGAACCCTCAAACATTTTTTCTTTCCTTTATGGCCTTTTGATATCCTGAGCCCATTTTCTCTTGACAGCTTGCTGCTTTTTCTAATCATTTGCAGGCAATGTAGGAAATACAGGAAGAAGACAAATAGGATAAGGACAAAGCGGGACTTCAAAGATTTTGGGGCAGGTCATTAGCCAACATGTCTAGCTTAATAGCTAGACACTAGTTGCTTCTTTTTCATTATCATGTGAACTTTAATGTTCTATCTTTTCTCTCAGCAAGTAACAGGACTAGATCTTTGTTTTGTTTCTTTTTTTTTGGGGGGGAGAGGGATTTTTTGTGTAAATGAACTGTTGTTTACAGTTGGCTAAATTTGGAGGACCTAGAACCTACCAGTTGACATCTGACAGAGGAATGGTAGACTGAACATCCTTGGGATGAGCTTTAAGATAAATATCACAGAAACTGGAAGGATTATGAGCAGGTGTTTTTGGATTAAGGGATGATGGAGCAGTTTGCTCCCTGTGGAAAGGATCCATGCTGGAGCAGTCCACGGAGGACTGAAGCACTCAGGAGAAGGTGGAGCAGGGTAAGAGAAAGGAGAGGCAATGTGTGATGAAGTGACCAAAGCCCCATTCCCATCCCAGTTTGGGGGGAGGAGGTAGGAAAAAATCTAGAGTGAAGCTGAAGGAAGGGAAGAGTACAAGGAAGATGTTTTTAGGTTTGTTCTTATTTCTCATTATATTAATCTGTTTGATTGGCAATAAATTGAATTAATTCCCCCAAGCTGAGTCTGTTTTGACCATGATGGCAATTTGTGAGTAATCTCTCTCTGTCCTTAACTCAACCCATGACCCTTTTGTCACGTCATTTTCCCCCTTCCCTTGAGGAGGGAGGGGAATATTGGTGGGCTCCTGAGAGCCAGCCAAGGTCAGCCGAAATAGGGCACAGAAATGGTGAAAAGTATTGGAACAGGCTGTCCAGGGAGGTGGTGGAGTCAGCATCCTTGGAGGGATTTAAAAGATGTGTAGATGTGGCTCCTGGGGACATGGTTTAGTGCTGGGTGTCACAGTTTGATGCTGGCACAATGTCAGTGCATCTATGAAAATATATTTTTTCTAGTGTCTGCTGTGAGATGGGACTAGGAATAGAGCAAAGCAGGCTCTAATTTAGGAATGAAGAAGAAAAACTTTATTAACTTACAACCATATATAGAAAGAAACACCCACAGAACTCAGAATGAAAACTTTCTAAAAACATTCCTCCTCCCCCTACTAAATTTCTAATACATCTGCTTCTCAGATCACTAACTCTCAAATCTTTAATTGGGCTCTTCTTTGAAGGTTAATACAATCCTCATGAGCACTGAGGGTCTGTTTTGTTCTGCACCAGGATGAGACAAGGAGGGGGAACTGGTTTAGAGGTGAGAATTCAGGCTGGCTTTGAAAATGACTTGCTGGCTTCCTGGAAAAGAGCCCCTGAGTGAAATTCCCTCCACCTTCTCTGCTGCCGACTGTGTTTGTCAGCACCCTGAGCACTGTGCCCAGCTCCTGTGCAGCCACCAGGGTGTGGTGGTGTTGCTTTTGCAAAAAAAAAAGCCAAGAGAAACTTCCATCAGCAAGCAAGCGTGGGGTTTTTATCCCTGCAAAATGCAGAGCCAAGTAGCACAACGTTGGTTTTTGCACACACACGCTGCCCCCAGCCCTCCTTTTTTGCTGGCTGGATTACTCCTCCAGCCCTTGTCCTACAGGTGAGGGATTTTCCAATCCCTCAGGCAGCCAGGATGGATGGTGCCCACTCCCAGCCTCCAAATAGGAGTAAAATTCCCTGAGGAAGTGGGGGAAGGAAGGCTTGGGGGCACTGCCACCTCTTGCAGGTGACAGTGACACCACCACCTGCTCCCTGGTGGCTCCTCCCCAGGGTTTGCACTGAGTGGACCTGAATCCAGCTTGCTGTTAATTAACAAGAAATTAATTCTTTTATACTGCAATAATACTTCACTGTCCCCACAAGGGAGTCAGACTGCAATTCATTACGTTCTTAATGCAGTAAATACAAAAGTGAAAAGAGCCAGCTGACATTGTAATTATAGCAGGCCTGGATAGATGTCATGGAAATAGGGGTTTTTATTTTCCTTGAAGAGTTGAAGAAATCTTAGACTTGCTTTGCAATAGTTAAAGGAAACAAAAATGAACCCTCCACACTCTGCATTGATATGAGTGAGAACAGAACACTGTGTGACTTCATACAGAAAATATGATGTTTTATTTTTAAAATTGACTTTTTGAGAATCAAAATCAGATTTGAGCCGGCAAGACAAAGTATTTTTTAAGTGATGCTCTTTTGCCTTGGTTGTTTTCCAGAAAACAAACAACAAAGGAAGAAACCAACCTTCCAACTTTTTACTTATATTTGTTTCTCTCTCCATAAAGGCTCTTCACTGGCATGGGTAAAGAATGGATTAGTGCTATTTTGTGGTGGGATTGTGATCTACAATTAATTAATAACAGCAAAGTACCCAGGTATGGGGATTTTTGAAGGGATTTTGAATGAGCTAGAGATAGGACCTCTGAGTTGTTTTTGACGATGTGATTTATTTTTCTTATCTTCTACGTAGACAGGAAGGGTGAGTTTGGCTCACATCTTTACCCCATGGTTCAGAAGGTCACAACACCCTTAGTTACAAGACCTTTTAAGGAGTTACTGACCAATAAAACACTGCCAACAAAGATATTTATGGTTTTGACCCAATCCTTAAATATTTTGTCTTATGGACCAGTGCTACAGTGTAAGCTTCCTTAGCCAATCATGTTATGACACACAAACCCACAGTACTGTATTCTAAACTCCTTGTTTACCTTTGTAACTACTTTAATTTTTATATCTTAAACTCTAAAATTGGAAACTTTCTTCCATTTAATGCGTGTCTGCTCTAAACTAAATCCACATTCTCACTTCTAGCACCTCAGTTTGGGAGCCCTTTCCAAAGTCTCAGATCAAACCCCCTGTTTAATTCTTACCTTTGGCTTACAGGCTCAGAGGTCTGAGAATTCCCTGCATTTCAAATCCCAACATCGAGGCTGAAAAAAAAGGGCAAGCTGCTCTAATGGTTTAGGGAACTGAAGTCCTAATTTGCAAAGGATGGGTGAAGATGATGCTATTCACATCACTATCACATCCTCTTGGGAAAGGTGCCCATGAGGTGCTCAGAACCCCTGCAAGGTGAGCTGTGAGACCTCAGAGGCAGCTCCCTGTGGGAACCCAGGATATTCCTCTGGCTGCCCTGGAGGACTTCAGACCCTGGCAGGGGGCTCAGAGACATTGGCACGGAGTCAAAGACACTTGGGCCTTTGATTTTAACCCATGGAAACAATTACCAACCTTGTGTGAGGAGTTACAAGCCACAAGGATTTGAGTAGAATGATCGTGAATTTATCACAGGGTGAAAAAGCAGAATTTTGGGGTTTCTAGAATGGGGGTTCAGGAGGCAAGACGGTGCAATCTGGGCGTGTCCCGTCCTCCTTCTTCTTCTCCTTCTTCTTCTCCTTCTCCTCCTCCTCCTCCTCCTCCTCCTCCTTCTCCTCCTCCTTCATCTTCTGCTGGAATGGTGGCACTTTTGGATTGGTTTAGGGCAGAGATAGACTGTCTAACATAGGTGATAGGTATTGGAAAACTATTGTAAATAAAGCACACATAGTTCTTGTCATAAAAAGCTAACACCAACCTTTCAGCAGTCACTGTGCCACAACCTGACCTGCTGGACAGACCTCAGCAGCTCAGAGAAAGAATGTGATAGATAAGAGAAAATAAACAACCTTGAAAAGCAGAACCAGCGACTCTCAAGTTCTTCTTTGCTCACAGGGCTGGGAAAAAAAACCTTTCTAACACCTCAGGGGTCATCTCAACCACAGAAACCCGAGAGCTCCCAGCCCAGGTTGATCCCTGGAGGAAGGGGGCTTGTGGTTGCAGACTCCCCTGGTGGAAGTGGTACCTCAGAAAGCTCCAGAGGTCCCCAAAAGCTTCTCTGAAAAACCTGCTGGGGTTTTTCAGAGAGGTGCTGCCTCCAGTCTGCTCAGTGTGATTCCCCTCCCTTGGGAGAGACAGGTATTCCTTGTTATTCTTGGCTTGGGCAAGGAGTACCTGAAATGGCTTTTCAGGGCAAAAACCAGGGAGACAAAAGTCTCCGTGCTCCAGGACTGGCTAGATGCGGTGTGATAGCTGTAATGAGCCAGGACTGAGAGATAGAAAGCAGAACAGCAGCGTTGAGGATTTTCTGCACTTTGGCACTGAAGTGTTACCCCTGATTTTGAGTCAGATCTGCCTTTCCACTTTTTCGCCTGGATAAGCCTTGCTGCTGCCTGCCTGGCTCATTGCAGAGCTTGTGGAAATGAACCTTGAAGAGGCTTGTCAGGCATTAAGGAGTTATTGTGGAAGTCACCAGTATTTATCCCCATTTGATAGGGCACAGTGCATCAGAGGAGGAAAACTGAGTTTGCTTTTTTTTTTGCAGCAGAGATCTGCAACAAGGCAGCAGCTTCTCCAGAGAGAGCTCACACACTTCAAACATTATTTTCAAGACAACAACAGTAAAAAAAAAACATTTGTGCTGCAGTGTGAGGGAAGCCACAGGCATCAATGCAGCTGCCACCACTGTCATGCTGCTGGTGAGTCATTGGTGAATGCCACTGGGATGACATACTGGTGAGAAGCTCCAGCTTGTCCATCTTGCTGAGTCCTTCCAGAGTTTTGGACACCAATGAATTTTATGAGAGCAGATCACTCAAGGGCATAAAGGCCACTGCACCCCAAATTGTGTGCGCACAAAATGTTTTTTTTAGCTCTCAGTGCCCAGTGATCACCTGCACTTAGAAGAAAGGGTAAACTCACTGTGTTTGTGGAAAAAGTGTGTTTATCTATGTCAAGGAGACCACCATGCATTTAAGTCCTGCTCTGATTTTGTCATCCACTTAGAGCAGGAGGGTGGGCAGGTCCTTGGCCCCTCTGGCAGAGCACAAAGCTGTGGTGGTGTGAACTGTGAATCCATGGATGTATTCAGGGATGAGCATCCATCTCCTGGAAACCAAAGAAAGAAGCCTCTGTGAATGCAAAACCAGCAGTGTGCTGGTTTTCCAGCACAAGTGGTAGGTGTGGGTGGGCAGGGGATATTTGACACTGACCTCCAAACTCAAGCCTAGCAACTGGTCCTGTCCCAATTTTCACACTTCTTGCCATCACCATTACTAAAGGCAGGCAAATCTATCAGGACAGACCTCAGGAGACCATCAAGTCCATTTTCTGAGTCCAAGGCAGGCTCAGCTGTGTCCAGGGCATTCCCAGTGAATGTTTTCTTATACCCTACTCTTAAATACATCCCCTGACAGAGGCCCCACCTTCTCTCCTGGTGCCCCTTTGCTGCTGGACTGCCCAAGCTTCAGCATCAGAGCTTGAGCTCATCACCCCTCCAGCTGTGCAGATTTCCATTCTTTTTCTACCTCTCCTCCTTAAGTATTTGAAATTCTCTGTCATGGTCGTCTTGAATCACTTCACAATCTTTCTCCCATTCTGTCCCTTTCCAGACTTCTCACTATTCCCACCACGGATTGGGAAATTATTTCCAAAATGGGACATAGCTGCCATGCAGAGAAGGGAATTGCTCTGGGTGTGTTGTACATAAAAACCCTGTTTGCACACCTTACAATCTTCATTTTCTTGCTTTTCCCACAGCAGCAAACCACTGCCACCTCCCCCTGGCTCTGCTGGACCCTGGTCAGCTGTGGCTCCCTGTTCCCTGGGCCTTTCAGGTCTTGGAAAGACACCTCCACAGTTTCCAGCATTCTGCCTGAATTTCAGCACTCTTCAGGGAGCTGAAGGTTGTGAGGTGCTACAGGGCAGGGGTGAGCCTCAGGTTGCAGATGCCTGCCTGGTGTTGGGCTAAACTCACCAAATAAGCAGTTCCATCTCTGCTTCAGCATCGTGGTGGTATTCACAGGGGTCTCAGGATGATTATATATATATATATAATCATCCTGAGACCCCTGTGAATACCACCACGATGCTGAAGCAGAGATGGAACTGCTTATTTGGTGGGGCTGTGTTTAGCCCAACACCAATATATAATATATATTAAATATATATATTTATATGTAATATATATTATATTAAGTATAATATATTAAATATAATATCTAAATATTAAATATTTTATATAATATTTATATACCAATATTTTATATTATATTTATATATATATATATAATCATCCTGAGACCCCTGTGAATACCACCACGATGCTGAAGCAGAGATGGAACTGCTTATTTGGTGGGGCTGTGTTTAGCCCAACACCAATATATAATATATATTAAATATATATATTTATATGTAATATATATTATATTAAGTATAATATATTAAATATAATATATATCATATATATTCTATTAAAAGAAATTGATATATTAAAACTATACTACAAGAATAAAAGAAAGGATTTCATCAGAAGGCTAGCAAGGAATAGAAAAAGAATGGAATGCTAATAAAATCTCGTGACTCTCAGGCAGTCCTATACAGCTGGGCTGTGATTGCCAATTGATTAGAAACAACCACATGAGACCAATCAATGATCCACCTCTTGCATTCCACAGCAGCAGATAATTATTGTCTACATTTCATTTCTGAGGCCTCAGCTTCTCAGGAGAAAAATCCTGGCCAAGGGACTTTTCAGAAAATATCATGGCTACACAGCATGTCATGCAAAGCAGGCAATGGCCTGAAACTCTTTTATTTTACCTTTTAAAACCAGGTTAAAAATGGCCAGTGAGGGAGCTGGGAGCTGGCCTGTGCTCAGGCCTGCCGTCAGGAGCAAACAGAGCTGGCCCAGTGGGAGCTCCTTGATCTCCAGTGTGACTTCCACTCGGCACTAACAACCCCAATTTATCTGGCAGCTGTGACCAGAGAGCAGCTCACAGTCTCCAAGGAACCCAGAGGAAAACAAAACCACCCTGGTTTGCCTGAATCTTTTCTGCCTGCATTTTAGCTTTTTTTTAATGGGGTATTTTGTCAACAGGGGCTGGCCCCAGCCCAGGGGTGCCCAGGGGGCCGAGAGGCCGATGGCCCCTGGGCTGTGCCAGCTGTGGGGTGGCAGCAGGAGCGGGGCAGGGCCCGTCCCTGTGCCGGCCCTGCTGAGGCCGCACCTCGAGGGCTGGGGCACCTGTGGGCCCTCACACAGGGAATGGAGGGGCTGCAGCGTGGCCAGGACAGGGAACGGAGCTGGGGAAGGGAATGGAGCCCCAGGAGAGGCTGAGGGAGTTGGGAAGGGGCTGAGCCTGGAGCAAAGGAGGCTCAGGGGGGACCTTGTGGCTCTGCGCATTGGAACAGGCTGTCCGGGAGGCGATGGAGTAAACATCCATGGAGGGATTTAAAAGATGTGTAGATGTGGCTCCTGGGGACATGGTTTAGTGCTGGGTGTCACAGTTTGATGCTGGCACAATGTCAGGGCATCTATGAAAATATATTTTTTCTGGTGTCTGCTGTGAGATGGGACTAGGAATAGAGCAAAGCAGGCTCTAACTTAGGAATGAAGAAGAAAAACTTTATTATCTTACAACTATATATATAGAAAGAAACACCCACAGAACTCAGAATGAAAACTTTCTAAAAACATTCCTCCTCCCCCTACTAAATTTCTAATACATCTACTTCTCAGATCACTAACTCTCAGTCTATCACTACTCTTTAGATAATCAATTTTCAGTTTATCAAGGAGAGAGGAGTCTTTCTTGTATCATAGGCTTCCCTTGGAAACACGGTTGAGACTTCTTGTGTTTCTGTGTCACACGTGGCATGGAAGATCATTTGCTATGGTGACATCTCCTTTCTATGTCCAGTCCTCTCACTACTGCACTACTGCACTTAATGGTTGGACTCACTGATCTCAAAGGTCTTTTCCAACCTAAATGAGTCCATGAGCCCTTGAAATTTCTCGTGAATTCGCATAACTCCTGAACCCAGTGACTTTTAGTCATGGAGTCCTTGATACCCCAGGAATGGCAATTAAATATAAAGAAGTTAGCAAGGCAGGGATTTCTCCCAGCTGCTGTGTGCACTGAAAGGTGCAATTTGGAAGATTTGTGTTTCAGTGCACTAATATTATACATCTTGTTTCTCGGTCTAAACAAGCCTTCAGCATTCCCACCACACCACCACAGAAATTCCACATTCTGAGGAGAAGAAAAGCCTCAGAAAGCTCCTCACCAACTTGCAAAACACACACTGCCCATGAAAGAGAGTGCTTCCCCTTCATGGTTCGCCCAGCAGAACTTTAATATCTACAGCAGAAACAGCTGCTAAAGAGAGAATGTGAGATTTAGAAATTGAGGGTTGCTGGGGCATGCCTGTCCAGTGACTTGGTTTTGTTGGGTTTTTCTTAACCACAGGCATAAGAATATGCATCACAAAGAGGAAGGCACAGAAGGGAGAGAAAGGAGAAGAAATCTCATTCTTTACTCCTCCTGGGGTACAAAAGGGGCTGTTTTGATTCTGCAGTCTAGTGCAGTGTAGTGTTTTCTTCATCTACACGCAATTGCTCCTGTGTTTTTGCTGCACTCATAATTTGGTAACCATTTTTTTTTTTGGATTTAAGTGGAGGGAAAGGTATGTTCCTATCCCATGCAGTCAGACACCATGGAAAATGTGATAGCTTACAGCACAGACCTTCTGCCAGTGGGAGAAAAAAAAAGACAGCATAAACCACCCATTTTAGTCTTTGAAAAAAAAAGATAAAATTACCCTTTAAGCTCTTGCTGCCCGTTTCATGCTGGGCTGAGACTCCTCTCTCAAACCCAGTTCAAAGCTCCCACTTTGCTGAAGTGACCCATCTTTCCCT
>NW_005054468.1:738105-740390 GCF_000277835.1 Geospiza fortis
AAGTATCCTCTGCCTGTGCTGGGCCAGAGGATTGCAGCACAAAGATAAAAACAAACAAAACCCAGTGGCAGCACTTCTGTCACAGTAACATCTTAAAACCACAAGTCAGCTCAGGGCTCCGCACTTGTGAGGTGAAAAATGAAATAAACGTCCCTGGTTTTTATAGTAGAAAGAAAGGTTGTCAGACAGCAGCACACTGATCAAGCCTCAGCATTGAGTAATTAAAAGACTCTCTAGCTAAGTAACTCGCCTTGTTTTACAGTGGAAAAAAATAAAATAAATTTTAAAAACGCAGAGGCAAGAGCTTATCTACTTCAGATAAGTGCAAGATACCGTTCCAGCAGATTGTTGGTAGACCATCCCACCCACACAGCAATTAAATGGGACACATTTTAATGATGCTGTATGCTTCGAAGAAGGGTTTTTTTTTGGTTTTTTTTTTGTTTGTTTGTTTGGGTTTTTTTGTTTGGTTGGTTTTTTTTTTGTTTTTCCTCCAGAGCAGAATGACTTCTCTCATAGCTTCTGCCTTATGAAAGTTTAGCTGTTTTGTCAGTTGAACCCTTTGCTCCCTTTGCCATGCACCCACCAGGTCACCCTGACACCAGAGCCCTTTGCTCCTAGGTACACATTGCAGGATTGCTATGACAGCTGAGTCCCTTTGACAAATATCTACACCAGGATCCCAAAACAAATAATTCTCCACTGCTCTTTGCAGTGAGCCAAGAATACAGCCCACTTTAAAGCAATGAAAACTCTTTCTCTGGAGTGCTGCACCTTTAATAATTAATTTATAAATTAATTTTTTTTGCTTTAACAAATTCTCATCTGACCCACGAAAATACGCACTTCACTTATTGTTTAGTAAGAAAGTCCCTGGGAGACCTGATGGACAGAGCAGGGTGGTGAAAATACAAATTACACAGGCAAAGCAACAGATTTCTACTTTGTGGCAATGTCCTGGTCCTGAATATTTTCATTTCTAGATTCTCACTATTAGAAGGCAAGGTGGAGATCAGGTTTGGGCAACCACAGACCAAAGCCCACCACCTGTTTTGCTGACCTCAGAGCAAAAAAAAAGAGAGAGGATGAGTTAATACAGTTTAAGAGGAGACAAGGCAGGTGAAGTGACTTGCCAAATCTCATCCACCAGGGAAAGATCATCTTAATTACAAATAAAAACATTTACTTCTCTTTACAGTGAAGTAAATTTTTACCACTCTCCTGATCAGTCCACTGTGCAATTCAAAGAAAAAGCTTGTGTTTTTTGTCTTGGTTTGGCCAGTGTCAATCAGCAATTGAAGAAGAAACCCTTGGGCATGCCTAAAATCAATAAAATGTCCAACACTTAAGGGCTTTCTGCGTGGTGGAGGTAAACCCAGGCAATTTTCCTGATCTGCAATGATGTTCTTTGCCTCTGTGCTCCAAAAAAGCTTGACAGGAATGAAGTGGTGAAAGGGTCACATCTCCTCTCCATGTGAATCATCAGGAAGGGGCGGTTTGCCCTGTAGAAGACAAGCCAAAATCCTTGGAGGAACTTTTGATATAGATTTGAAAACGAGAACTCTTCTGCTGCAAACAGAAAGAAATTACTTTGATCCACTAAAACTGATAAAGTTCAGACCATTTCCACAGTGAGGCACCAAAGACAGACGAGGCACCAAAGACAAAGGACCAAAGGGTAAGCTGGCATAATTCTAGTCAGGACCCACTCGTCCTGCTGTCACAGACATCTTCTATGAAAAACCCTTTCCTTAGGATTTCTTCTTCTGAGAAGCTGAGAGGCCTCAGAAACAAAATGTAAGCAATGATTATCTGCTGCTGTGGAATGCAACAGGTGGATCTGTGATTGGTCTCATGTGGTTGTTCATAATTAATGGCCAATCACAGCCCAGATGTCAGACAGAGAGCCTGAGCCACAAACCTTTGTTATCATTCCTTCCTATTCTATTCTTAGCTAGCCTTCTGATGAAATTCTTTCTTCTATTATTTTAGTATAGTTTTAATGTAATATATATCATAAAATAATAAATCAAGCCTTCTGAAACATGGAGTCAGATCCTCGTCTCTTCACTCTTCCTGTGAACACCGTCACAGTCCTGCAGCAGCTGGTGCTCATCATTTTGCTGTATGGGGCTTTCTGACTGATGTTCCCCCTCTCTGGAGGTGCTGCACAGGCCTCCTATGAATTTTTAAGCTGCCACATCTGCCCTTGCAGGGGCAATCTTCTGGCTCAGACCCTCACAGCTGCTTCCAGCACAGAGCTCAAGAAAGGACACCCATCCCAG
>NW_005054468.1:740469-772001 GCF_000277835.1 Geospiza fortis
GGGGTTGTTGAGCCCTTGCCAATGCATTTCCCAATCAGCCTCAGCTGATGCTGTGCAAGAATTTTGGTGCTTGCCCCAGGCTGACCTCCTCTCTCTGTGTGGTCTGTGTGACACACTGCCAGATGCAGCACTGCTGTAGTCCTCGCAGCAGTTCAAGGCTATTAAAAGAAAAAAAAAAAAGGGGAAAAAAAAAAAAGAAAAACAGAAAAACCAGCTCTCTCTTCTGAGAATGGGATGGTGCCCAACAGATACAATGAAAAGAAATTAAATGGTGCTAATTTGTTTATTGCTTGCACTAACATGGCAGATTAAATAGCAAATTTATAAACTGACTGCACTCCCAGCTGAAAAATCACAGTGCTTGGAAGAGAAAAGCCCCATAAGAGTGCTGCTGTGCTGCTTAACTGCTTTTGCAATTGTTATGACCCACCTCCCTGCCTATTTCACAAGACATTTCTTTTCCATTTCTGCTCCAGCTTAACAGGTGCCTAGTACAGGAAAAGGAAAAGGAAAAGGAAATGAGACAAACATGGAGGAGGACAGAGGCAAAAAAAGGTGGGTGTGAGCAGGGCAAAGGGACACGGAGACTCATTGGAACAGTGCTCAGACTTGACATTTGCAGGGTTTAACCTGTGACAAAGGCTCATTCTTGGGAGCAAGGGGGCACCTGTGGGCCTCAGAAGGAAGGCAATGTTGTTATAGGAAGCAGAGAGGAAGAGGCCAGTGCTCTGACTCTTCTATTTGCTCATCAGGCTGGAGGAAATAAGATTTCCTCATGTTGAAGGCAAGCAGCAGAGACTCCCCTTTAGCAGCAGGGAAAAAACAGCGTAGAGGACTGGTTTCTCTGGTGCATCTCTGGGCATCATTCTGGCTGCTCAGGAGGCCAGGATGACTCTGTGAGGGCTGTAAGATTAACAGGCAAAAGAGAAAAAGCCTGGAAACCAGTGATGTTGTACTAATGAGAGCACAGCATCACTTTAAAGCTTCCCTTTTATTTTAAAAAATGTGATTTTGGGCTCCCGATGCCACAGGGAATAAAACCAAAATGTAGAAGGGCCTAAATACAACAAAGGGAATCTGTTATGGGAACAGCCTCAAATATGGAGGGAAGCTTTTCAGTGAATGTCCCAGTGGGAGAAGTGATATGAGCACTTCTCTTCCTTATCTGCATCAGCAATTCCAGTGATCAAGCGGGAGGGTCAAGAGGTACTCAAAATTTCTGCCAAAAGTAAGGATTTGGCTTGCTTGTGGATGGGACAGGAGGACACCAAAATTAGTGATTCTGTAGGACCAATCAGTGTTAATTACATGCATGTGTAGGAAGGTGGTGATAATGGCCTGAAGCAACTCTGAGTTACCCTGCCTAGAGCAGATTGTTAGAGCTGTGACTTTGCTTTTCCCCACCTTCACCCCCGGATTAAAAAAAAAATTGAGCAGCTCTTGCCTCTATTCTGGCTCTTGCTCATTTCCTCCTTCTGCTGAGCAGCCTGCAGCACTGGTGATCCCAAAACCACACTTGTGTCCCCTCTTCATCCTGTTGCCTGCAGGAGTGCCAGGCTCTGGCTGACAGGCTGCTCTGCCTGAGTACTTGTGAAACAGAGAGGCTGTGCCAAGGACTAGGCAGTTCTTCTGAAAACTGAGCACACAGATCAGTGCTTGGCCCTAAATAAGGGCATAAAACACATTACGATGTGTGAGTGTTAGAGCTGATCCAAGCCTTTGCATTCTGAAATCCTGAGGGGAGTTGCTAATCTAATTTCAAGGGGGAAGGAATAGCAGGGGGAAGAAGGTGTTCTTCTAAAATGTTGACGATTTCTGTGCACCCTGAACATGTGAGAGGTGCTCTGCACAACTCATTCTGGTTAGAAGTAGGTGGTGATTCTGGCTTTGGACTGGGACTAAAGCAGGGGCTGTGCTCAGAGTCACCAGAACTGGGCTGCTCTCAGAAGCAGCTGCCAGCAGGAAGGCTCTTTGATCTCCAAAGATTTTTCCCTACCTGGTATGCTGGCAGCTCTGCAAGATAACATTTTGCTAACCTCTCGTAAGACTTTCAGGAATTTCCACAGGAAACAAGCAGGAGGCCAGGCCCTGGAGCTGCTCTGCAGCAAAAAAATGACAGGGGGGAGTTTGGAGTGAGTCATATCTGGAATTCAGGGAGGTGCAGGGGTGAGGTGGCCTTGCCTGCATGGCTTTGGGCAAAGTGCTGCCCCTGTACAGGTCTGAGTGCCAGAGCTGCCTCTTAGCAGATACTGGTGTGGCCCCTAGTCTCTGCTGGTGGCTGTGTGGCCACTCTGACACATACAGAAAAGCTCCTTCCCAGTTAGTCACATTGGATTAATGGAAAAGAAAGAATCCTTGGGCTTCTAAACACCCCAGCTGAGCTGCAAGGAGAGTATTGAGGAGTTCACTGCTGTCCACCCAGGCTGCAATCCCCCAAAAAAGGCAGATCTACAAGCACACAAAGCTGAAGGTATCATTGAGATACCATCATGATGGCCTCACTTTAAAAAGTTTAATGGAGCCCCACAAAGGGTCCTTTGCCCAAAATTGCTCCACTCAGCTGCTTCCTTTTTACAGCCAAAACAGCACGGCTAGATCTCAGGAGGAGGCGCAGGGTGAGGGGTGAGAATTAATTCTCTTGGAGGACAGGACATTTTATTAATTAATTAACAATTATAATATTATAATATTAATTAATCAATTAATTAATTGATAATCTTATTACCAAAAATACAGCCAGGGCATCCAGCACATGAGAACATCTTGGACCTATGGGTGTCAATGTATCCCAGGACATTTTTTTCCAGCCACCAGTGCCTACAAAGATACAAATGGCTCAGAGGGGGACTCTGCTTTACCTCTCCACTGGGAAAGTCCAACCAATTGTTAGCAGCAAAGGCAAATGGAAGCCTGATTTAAGTGGGAGGTGGGACAAAACAAGTGCAGTGGTTGTTTTCTAAGATGCTTTCCAGGATGTGGATTTTATCAGAAGGTTTTGAGCAGCCAAGCTGCAATGACTGTAAGAACAGATGGAAGGTATCACTCCTGAGCTGGAAGATGCTGTCTCCCATCAAGCAGCAGTGTCCAGTGCTCTGCTCCTCCTCTGCAGTCGAGTTAGCAGAGAATAAAACTCCCACAAAATCTACAGCAGCTAAGACACATCCAGGCATTTCCACACTGAGTATGGCTCTATCAGACACGGCAGACAATAAATTCTTACTTCAGCTTAAGAACCAAATAGCATTTTGTGGAAAAAGTAGACAAGTAGGAATAGCACAGGGGACAGTTGAATGATCCCATGTTGTCTTGGTTTGACAAGACATGATCTGCTAAGGAAGGCAGGAGCCTCCCCTGAAATGGAAAATGTAAACCCCTTCCCTCCAAATTATTATAATTTTGAAATTAAAAGGCTCTCAGGCAAAGATATAGGAGCAGGAATAACAGTTCTTTACTAGGAAAACTAAAAAGACAAATGCAACAGTAAAAAAAAACTACTGACAGAGTCAGAATAGTACCTGACACCCTGTGGGTCAGGGTGCTGGTGGCAATCCCATTAAATGGTGGCTGCAGTGCTCCTGGAATGGCAGATGTGGTTCTGTTGGAGCAGGGATCCTGGACAAGGGTGGAGTTTTCCTCTGAAGGTCCATGGGTAGTGTAGACGTGCCTGGTCTTCCTCTGGGAAAAGGCTCCTGTGGTGTCCCAAACCTCAGATTGTATCTAGGTAGGAATGCTTGGCTCCTCCCCCAGGCGGAGCATCTCCCCATGGGATGATGGAATTTTATCTGTCGAGCAGTGACACTCACTGGCCCATTAACAGAAGAGATCTCCTGGAGGGAGGATTGGTTGTGGAAGAGATAAAGAAAAACTGTCCAATTAATAACTAATTAATAACAGATAACTGCTCCTCCTCTAACAGATAGGAATAGAATACCCCTATTTCCAACCGAAGACACCTGCTGATTCATGAACACCTATCCTTTCATGACTAAGGGGTCAAGACTCCAGAAATCTGAATCCTGGAGGCTTCAGTTCTGAGTTCAAGATGTCAGAATCACCAGGGTGTAAAGCACAGGTTCTCATGTGTGAGGTGGGGAAAGAGCGGAGCTCTTACTAAAGCAGAGAAAGAGGACTGCGTGTGGCACAACATTTTTATTTCCATTCCTTATCATCCTCTTTCTAGAGAAAGACTGTACCAGATTTCTGCTTGTCCTCCAGGAAGGAGAGCATGCAGGAATCACACATGTGATAGCATGGGGCCAACCTGGATAATGAGCAATTCTCTTGTGTTCTATCTTTATCCACACCTTCAACTGTAGCTGTGCAAAATAGGGCACATCTTTCTTTATGGCCAGCCAACTGCACTGCACACCAAAACCAAAGCCAGTGGCAGTTCTAAAAAGCACGTTCCAGTCAAATCTGTCATTATCTCAGGCCCTTCATGCCCCATTTTGGGTGCCAAAAAGGACTGGCAGTGAGTAAGTAGCACACAGCTGCTTGCTCACTCACCCACCAGTGAAGTGGGGGCAAAAATGGTATAACAAAAATGAAAAAACTCCTGGGTTAGGACAAAGACAATTCAATAGCAAAAGCAACAGCTGCACACACAAGGAAAGCAAGACAAGGAACTCATTCCCTGCTCCCCATGGGCAGGCAGGGCTCAGCCAGGCCCAGGAGAGCCAGGCTCCATCACAGGTGGCTTGGGAAGACAAAGGCCATCACTCCAGATGTGCCCCCCTTCCTTCTGTGTGCTGAGCCCAATCTCACATGGTCTGGAGCATCCCTTGGGTCAGCTGGGCTCAGCTGTCCTGGGTCTGTCCCCTCCCAGGTCCTTGATGGGCAAACTCTGAGCTTCCATAACCATCCCTGTGTTACCAGCACAGCTCACAGCATGGATCCAAAGCACAGCCACACTCCTGTGTGAAGGAAATTAGCTGTGTTCCAGCCAAAAGCAGCACAAAGTGATTGCCATACACTGGATATCACAGGTGTTCTCTGCTCCAGCTGTCCTTAAATGTGCCCTTTCCAGGCATTCTGCAGTAAGTGAAATTTCTCACTTTTTTTTTCTGGCATAGAATACTTAGTACTACTTTTGATTTACTCCAGGTAAAAGCATCCAAACAGGCCATCAACACAGAGCATGACCACTTGTGACCCTTTGGGAAGTGGTAGCTTTGGGCTACCACACCACTGAGTAAATGGAAATTTGTCTTCATTCCCTATCTTGGGAGTTGTGATAGATGAAGCAGGCATTATTGTGTTGATTAAATTTTTAGGCCTTTTGTATCTCTGAGAATTTCTTGAATTTTTATGACTGAAAGGGCCAAAATCTGATTCCTCTGCAGGAGGCTACCACCCACATGATGGGAGCAGGAGATCAGATCATGTCTCTGCACCTCTGCTGCTCTCTTCTTGCTCAGGGTTTTATTTTTGCCTGTCAGTAAATGTGCTGGGCAGTGAACAGTGCTGGCTGAGACAAAGGCTCATGCCCCTTCCTGATGCCCCTTTCCACAGGAGCAGAAAACCTTTGGTAGCAGGAGAAGGAAAGTGAGCAGCACCTCAGCACCTGCCCAGAAAGGATGAAGAGGGGGAAAAAGCCAGATCCAAACAGTTTCCAAATAAGAGAGGTGTCAGGCAAGAACAGTGCAGAGGACCAGAGGAGAAATGATTGGATTGCCTGGATACTGCCAGTTTACCAGTGTACTGATGCTCTGGAGACCCACCTGACTTCCCTCATGGTTGTTTTGTACTTGTACTTGTAAAAAACCAGCTGAATCCTCACCACTGTCTGCTGCTCAAGAACCCTTTTGCTCTAAATAGACAATTTCTGATGCCTGTGAAAAGTTCTGCTGAACGTGTTCCTTTGACAGTGAAGTATTGTGAAACATGATTTCATTACCACTGACGTGTGGTTAGGAAGAAATATCCCACAATGTATCCAGCTAAATCTGCAGCCACAATTTGTCAGACAGATGCAACTGCCAGATTTGCAGCTGCAGAAGTGAAACCAGAATTCAGTCAGTCACTGAATGAGCTGTGCAGCTAGACCTGCACTTGCTGTATGGTGAACCCAAAATTTCGGTGCATTTCCAGCTGCTGCAGAGTATGAAAGCCAGCACAATCTAAATGGGGCAGGACAGGATCATATATCAGAACACACCTTTCCTCCTGTGCTGTTTTATTAAAAATATTGTACAAAAACCTACATAGCTGTCAGAGAAGTCAGCAAGATTGGGGTTAGAATTGCCATCAAAACAACCTACTCTCTTTCAATTTGAAGCCATTCCCCTTTTTCCTGTCAATCCCTCATAAATAGTTTCTCTCCATGTTTTTTGTTGGCTCCTTCAGGCACTGGAAGGGGCAATTAAGTCACACTGAAGCCTCCTCTTCCTAAGGCTGAACAAGCCCACTTCTCTCAGTCTTTCCCCACACTGGAGCTGCTCCATCCCTCTGCTCATCCTGGTGGTCTCCTTTGGACTGGCTCCAACAGGTTGATGAGGAGGAAGAGGAAACCACAAAGGAAACCTGCACATACAGAGCAAATAAGGGATGCTGTCAAGAATCCTAGGTGGGAATTCTGGGACAGTTCTCTCTGGGCTGTTCTTCAACACAGTGCTCTCTGAAAGCAGTGTCCCCTCACTGGTTCACCCCAACAGCTCTGTCATCCAGGACCAGAATTACCTGCCAGGCTGTTGTGTGTCCCATGCTATTCCTTACCTTGGGCAGCCTGCAGTCTTTGTTTTCCTTCTCAGTGCAATCAGAATGGGATGCTGCTGAGGTCAGACTCATTTTTGCATTGCAGGCATCCCCCAGAACAGTCCCCACTGCTTGCAGCTCTCAGCACACACACATATTTGCTTTTGTGATCAAGAAAATGAAACAGAATTATCCCCTGGTGAGATCTCCACAACAGGTTTGAAATGCTGCTGTCAGCTGAGGTATGTGGAGGCATGAACTGAGGCCTCTGCTGTACCCTACAGACAGCCTTGGTTGTCATGTTGTATTTCCCATCAGTAACCCCTGCCAGTTGCAGCTTCATTTTTTCATCTGCCCAAATGTCCTTCATTTGAACAGAAATTATGTCCCTAAAAACAGCGGAGCAACATGTCAAAATGGGGACCTCTTCTGTCTTGTGAACCTCTTGATGAATTCCATCTCCACTGGTGAGGATGCACCAGCCTGGAAAACCATCACCACTCAGTCAGAGATGCTGATAGAAACAACCATGCTTTATCTGTCCATTTTAGCCTTTCCTGTCTGAGTATCAAAACCTGCTAGACAAGATCTCATGCCTCCTATGCTATCAGTTTCCATTTAAAAGGAGCACTGAATTTCGTTCTGCTGATTCTTGCCTGGTATATGTAGTAGTGCACACCTTTCTCTTCAGGTGAGTTAGAATTTGTTAAATTCCAGAGTATTCAAATAAGACAATTGCTAGGCACTCTGTAGGTGTAGATTTTCCACTGATTCTGGGACATCACAACATCTGAGGATCTGACATTTTAAGCTGACCATATTTGCCCTTCTAGGTCTTGTCTGAATAAAAGCAGATAATTTTTTATTCCCAGTGTGGGAATTCTGCCCTCTCCAAACCACTCCTGGATAAACAAGAGTATTTCATGCAGGTAAGATATGACTTTTCCCTAACAGCCAAATTAAGACGTGTTATCTGATAAAATACAAGACCTGATGCTTGCTACATGAGAACAATACCTATTTTAAATGCCAATTCATAACATCTTTACTATAAATCACTTGGACAACTGCAATGTCTTGTTTTTGTTCCCATATAAAGGTCAAAGTGTCGTAGTGAACAGAAGTTCTCCACAAATACTAGGAGCTAATACCCTGCATGACTAAATGCTTGACAGAGAAAACACATCACTAAGACCTGGACAGAGCAGCAGAGTTTGTAAAAATCCTGGATCAGACTTTCTGATGTGCCTGTCTGAGGACAGCGTGCCTGAGGGGCAGCAGAAGCGACACAAATGGCTTTTTGCCATCATCTCACACTGTATCTTCCCCACAACTTTATCTCAGACCTCATCTTATCTAAAAATCATGAAGGCTTGTGACACTAAAAAGTGTGTGTGTTTGTGTCTTGATGCAGTCTTGAGCTCCCAAACTTTTGCTGCTTTTTAAAAAAAGTGGTCACACAAATGACAAAACAAAACAAAGGTGCAATTCTGGTCTCACATTTATTTTAATCTTCACAAAATTCATGGTTCAGAAGAGATACACAGGAGGCCTAACCAGTATTATTGGGGTGTTTGTTGTTTTATGGCACTATTTGGAACAGTTTTATCAGGAAGGCTGAACACCAAATTGTATTGCAGACAGCTTCCAAGAGCAACTTTTTGTTTTAAGACCATAAAAGGCAAAAATAAACTGCCTTTTTCTGTGTGATCAAAGACCCAGCATAAAAAGTGTCAGGAGGACCTTAAATGCCAGTTCCTGTACTCCCAATGTGTGTATCTTGGACTTCTTCCAGTGTGGGAGCAAGATGGACTTTTATTTTTATTTTCCTTTTAAATGGAAGAAAGCTGCCAAAATACATAAGGAGAAGGATTAGAGCCAGTTGCTTTTTGTTGGTTCTTTGGTGGGAACACTGCCAGACAAAGCTGTATGCTGAATTCCCAGGGAATTTCACTCTCAAAAGCCAGCTTCTGGATTTCCCTCATTTGGGAAGCTCTCCCTGAAAGGGATATTCATATCTAGGAATCAGCTCAATGCAGAATTGTTGTACTGGCAAATTGGCTGCTGTCTATTCAAATGCTTTTTGGGTTTTTTTTTGGTTTTTTTTTGTTTTTTGTTTTTTGGTTTTTTTTTTGTTTTGTTTTGTTTTGTGTGTGTGGGGTTTTTTTTGTTTTTTTTTTTTTTTTGGTTTTTTTTTTTTTTTTTTTAATTTTTTTCCCCATTAGGTTGGGATGCCTGGTGAGCTGGGCATGTTTCAAAAAGCAGGATTGCAGAGCACCCTGGGTAATCCAAAGTGTGCTCTTACAAAAGCAGGAAGAGGCCGTTGCTCCTGGTATCAATAGCTGCTAACACTGACTCTCCAGGGTCACTTGCCAAGGCTGAACAATTGGCCACAAACACATTATTTCTGTCTTCTTGGGGGCCTGTGGCAGTGCTGCAGCTGTTATCCCATAAAGGGGCAGAGGGATGTCTCTTGCTGTTCATCCACCCCGTGCCAAACATCCTCCCTGCCCTGTGCCTCCCCTCTGCTCTCTTAGGTGGTCACATCTTTGGGGGAAAAAAAGGAATATTTCTAAAGGAAGCTGCAGCTTCCCGGAATCTTCTTGCTTGCCTGCATAAGCAGAGGAAAAGGATGTGAGAATCAGACAAAAGATGCAATTCTGAGAACTGTTTTGACATGGCAACGGTTTTGTCAATTCAAAAAAAGGAAAAAAAATCTTGGCAGGAATCACACATTATTTTTCATGTGTCAAGGGGAGATTTCCTTGAGGCTTTCCAATAAAATACTGTACTGTAGACCCATGATTAAAACATTAGACAGGGCATCTGGATTTTTCTTCCTTGGAAGATAATTTTTACCTGTCTATGTATCACTTCATGCCCTTATATTTCACTCTGTAAAATGGGTACAATAACATTTATGTGTTACAAATAAAATCCTGAGCTGTTTTGAGACATTCAGAGGCTGTAGTGATAAAAAAAAACAACAAAAAAGTGCTAAGAAATAGCAGTATATATTACATATACTACACAGAAAAACTAAGCCACTTGTCAGACATTTCACTTGGCTTCAGCAGATAGAAGAGAAAGAAAGCAAGAGCTTACATCATTGGCCAAGCATGAAAACCACATAATCCACCTTTAACCTATAAACTTCTGTGATTTTGAAATAGATTATTTCTCTGTTCATTAGTACATTAGCAGAGGCATTAAGTTAGCAGCAATCATTTTCAATACAGCAAGCAGATGGAGACCCCATCAGAAATCAATGTCCCATTGTAATAGGTCCTGTGTGTCTAGACAGTCAGAGACAGTCCCAGCCTTTGAAAAGATTACAGGCTGAATAGACAAGAGAAACAAAAAAAATGTGGAGAAGAAGCCAGCAGACCACAAATGAAGTGTTGTGCTCAGGTTCCCAGTGCTGGTCCCTGGTGAAACGGAGATGAAGATATGCCTGGGGGTGCTGTGGCTGAGTGCCTCACACCCCACCTCCCACCCCGGGCACAGAGTAAGGGCTGCTGAAGGGCTCCTGCTGCCAGGGAGAATAACAATGAAAGGAAGATAACAGGATCATCCAGGGATTCAGCAGCAGAGGAGAGCTGACATGATATTTATCTGCTGTCTGCAGGAGAGAATCATATTTCTTTTTGCACAGATGGATGTGCCCACAATCAACTTCTGAAGATGCAAAACAAGGGTTTCTGATTTCCACCCAGGCTTACCTAGTGATTACATTAAAACCAGAGATAGCTGTACCTGCCTCTGAATAATTTTAATTAGCAAAAATTAATTAGTGCTCGTACACAGCAGTACCTGCAGGTATAGTGGATTTGCTTAAGGTTAGTTAAGGTCTAGTTAGGATTTAGCTTCTGTGAAAACAGTTTGTATGACCTCCAAAATCACTTGCAAGTTTCATCCAAACTTGGCAATTAGTTTCCCCATAAGAACTGTGAAAATCTGTGGGTTGATAGTGAAGACAGAAACAGTGATAGTATCTCTGCAGCTGCACAACCTTACTCCACTGAATATTTAAGGTTCTATGCAGACAAACACACTCAGAATTGGGGTTTCTTTTGTCTATTACTCAACTTGTTTGTAAATGCACTTATTGTATCTTATTTTAGCACTGCCTTACATACTCTTCTTCTCTTTAACAGCAGTAGGATTGAATGGTGATTAAACCAGATTTGGAGTTTTTTTAGTATATATGCTTTGACTGTGAGGAGTTATTTTTGATAGATAGTCTTTTTCTTCTTACATCTTATCCTGAAGCTCTGATTAAAGTCTGAAGTCCAGAAACAATCCTGTCAAAGTTACTTATGAACCAACAAAAATCAGCATTAATCTGAAAATGCATGTCTTGGGCTTACCTCACTGGTCCAGGACTTTCACAGTGTAATCATCTGAGAAATCTGTCCCTGTTGGGTTCCTGGGGTTGGGCTTTGCTCCAGCCCCAGATTTTGTCATTGCCAACTCAGATGATTGTTGGGACAGGCTGCTCCTCCTGCATATGCTGCCTGTCCCTGCCTCTTCTTCCAACCTGCCCCAAGCCTCCAGACAGCTAGAGCGTTGTTTTGAATTCAAAGACACGACATTTCTGTGGCTAAATCCCTGAATCCCTAAGGATCCCACCTTGCTGCTGGGGTCCTGCAGGCATTGCATCCCACTGCCAGCCCATGCCCGGCACCCAAAGGCTCTCCCACTGCTCCTTCTGCTCAGGATCTATTTCTCTGTGGTGATAAGAACCAAGATGTGGTGCAGCCCAGGCAGATGCTCCTGGCAGAAGTGCCAGCTTCTCCCCCATGTCTGGAATCATGGCTGGCTAGACAGGAATAAGTGGCCTCTTCCCTCACTGAACCAATGCGTGCCACCAGACCGTGCCAGCTGGCCTTGTCCAGGTCAGAGAGGCACTCAGCATTTTGTCCTGGCTGGAAAAGAGGAGCTTAAGAAGAGGGTTCAGGCAGCCAAAGGTCTCCTGGGGATGCAGAGCTTCCAGCTCACTGTCTGTGGTGGCGGTGGTGATGCTGAGCCAAAGGAACTTTCCAGGACAAGGAAAAGCCTGTTGTGTTTGGGGCAGTACCTGCATATTGCAGCTGCCAGAAGAATGTGAATGAATGGCATTGTCTTTTTCTTCATTGATGTGAGCACAGAAAGCCTTCAATGATTCAGTTTTCTCATCAAGAGGATGTTGGTCTGATAAATCATTGCTTGGCTTTGATTGCAATTGCATTGCTTTGGTTTGCAATGCCAGGGGATGTAGGAGGCACTGCTTTGCACGTACATGATTGAATTAATAGATCAGATCTGCACATCTACATCCAACTACAAAAATCACATCAGTGCTTTAGCTGATCACCCACAAACCCACATTTGATGGAAGCCTTGCTTAACAGATTGTACCGTAGGGACATTGTGATTTCTTTTCTGAGCAAGACACAGAACTATCAACATCTTTTTGCTGATGTGCTCAAATCTGCTGGTCCAGACTGTAGATTAATTGCCCACAATGTTTCAGTCCAAGACTCAAATAAAATCCTTTCATTTTAATAGATTTACAGTTTCAACAGCTGAGTTACATAATAGTAATCAAAACTTGGCATAGACATATTAAAAACAGACTATGCCTTTTTTTCTAGTGAGGTGGCAATTTACAACTAGAGAAAAAATGTCTAAGTTCCAGGAGATCAATTTGGGGAAGCAAACACTAATTTATTGCAAGAATCTTAGTCATAGATCAAGAATCCATTTTCTTGAGCATATAACTTTCTATTTAAATGTATGCTTTGATCCAGCTGGGTTGTATATTAAAGAAGAGTATTTTTCTTAATCAGGAAAATCTTTTTCTTAATCAGGAAAAAAGATATAGCTCTTATAAGTAAGTCCATTTTTCTCTTTTCTTATTTGTGTCTCTCTCTGTGTGTATGCAAAACAACCTGCTAACCACCCTGCTTATAAACTCTGTCTGATACTAGGGACCCTCTATGTTATTCTATTCTACATTGCAAATTCTGCTCTCATTGTTGTGCATGCTTGTGACCTTTTGCCTTCAGATTCAGCTGAAGTCCTCTGGGAGGTGACGGAAAGGGGAAAAAAACCCCTTCAACTTGGCTAGATATAACAGTGGAGAGTCATTAAATCTTGGTGACCAGCTATTCAGTTACAGTCCATTTAATCATACAGCAGCAAAATAATTGGCAATGGCTCAAGGCAAACTAATTATTCCAATCTGAAACTCGGCAGGGTAACAAGTAAACTGTGGATGAGGTGGTGATAGATTTTGCACATCTGACAGGCCTGGTCTGTGAGGCTCTTGACAAGGAGACTAATGACAACCCAGGAAGTGCTCTCTCTTCAGTCATGCCAAAAAATGAGGAAAGACTGAGAGCAGAAAAACTTCTGCTAGAAGGAGAGGAGAAGACCACTTTCAGAAGGAAAAAGGGAGACAAAGAAGGGTGGGCTCTTTAAAAGCCTTTAATCCGAACCTTAAGGTTGCATGGCCACGGGGGCACAGAGGCAGGCTAATGTGTACAATGTGCCCTTTCTTTTTTTGATGATTTTTTTCTCCCCTCTGTATGTCTTGCATCAGCCAAAAAGCAATTAGGCTTGCTGGCAATCATATGTGTCCTGGGGAAACCATGTGGCAAGCTCAGAGACCTCTTGGATCTGCAGTTTGGGGAAGGAATTAGCCAGAGCACTCTGGATGTCAGCACCAGGGCTGGGAGGCTGGCCTGTGAAATCCCAGCTACCAAGGCTGTGGAGTGTCCAAGAGACAGAGCCTGAAGTCGCAGCAATGTTGACTCAGCCCAGAGGAACTCAAAAGGCAATATTTGGGTGAGTATTTGCAGGTTTGTGACAGCACAGCCTCTTCTTCTTCACACCACTGCTGTCTGGTGAGGCCCTAAAAGGCTCCAGGACACCCTAGGGGACTAAACATTATTCACTCCTGGAAAAAACACAGTAGTCAGCTGGATGTTGTTCTGGAGCAGGGTGGAAATTCAGATGTTCCTCACTAAGACCTCAGAAATCAGATCTGCCAAAATGTTTGAGGGATAGTTTTGAGGACATAATTTCCTGGAATGGAGGTACAAAATTGTGCCTCCTTCTTTCTATGTGGTAGCACAAAAGCTTTCCAAAAAGCAGATCAGGGTGTACCAAAGCAACAGAGCAAGAACATGGAAATTATTCAAGTGGGAGCTGTGAAGAAATTATCACATCTTGCTCTGTAAGGCATAACCTGGTGAGTAGCTGCAAATACCAGAAATTCCAACAAAATTTTGTCATTAAGAAAAAGTGCTCTTTTACTGACCCTTAAACAGAAGTTAAGAGCTAATGACAGAAGCCAAAGCTCAAACATTATGAGCAAATAATTCGGAATAAAAAATCCAGTGTTTTAGGGAATAAAACCTCTCTCTCTGCAGCCACTTCTGTGATCTTTAGTGCAGGGGGACAGGACTGCCAGACATGCAAGAAAAAGAGAAATAAAGTTTAAACTGAAGGGATGAGCTATGTACAAATGCTTATTAAAGTCACCACTAGAAATGTACAACAGGTTTGTAATCAGACTACTTACTTCTTTCATTCACTGTATGTCTTCTGCAGAAACCAGAGGTAATCATAAAAACGACATAAAGGTCCAGATTTGAACAGGACTTCAAACTTCAAGGGAAAGCAGTGCCTTAGATTAAGTTCTCCATTCTCTGTCAAACTGTCTCTTGAAGACTTTCATCAAGAAAAGTCCACCACTTTCCTGGTTCCCATGGCTAATCACTCTCATGGTGATTTTCTTTTCCCCCTGAAACTGGAGAAAGTATCTATAGATGTCCAGTTTGTGGAGATGGTCCTTAAATGAACTCTCTGATACATTTGTTTGTCATTGCTTCTCAGCACGGAGACCTGGGGGCTGATCTCACCCATGATGACTGATGTGAAGAGGACACTGAGTACTTCTGTCTTTTCTGTGGGCATTTTTAATTAACCTTCCATCCTCATTCAGCAGCACACCTGCAGCTTCGTCGTGCTTCCACTCTGTAACAGAGCAATAACAGCCTTTTATCTGCTGTGTTTGACATCATCTGCCAGTTTGAGCTCTGGCTGAATTTTCCCTTTGCTAACTACATCACTGCATGCAAGAGCACTATTTCTATATTTCTTTGTGGTATTCTCACCTTTTCCATCTCTCTCATATCTCTCTTTATGCATAGGAGCTCCTTCACAACTCACTGTTTACAGGATGTTTTCTTGTTATGATGGTTCCTTTTTCTGATGAAGAGTGTAGGCCAATTTTATGCCTTGAAACTGAAAATATTCCAGTCCTCCTGAGCTCCTTTGCCCTCCAAGGGGCACAGAAAAGTTAGTGGCTGGTGCAGCACTGTGCTGTTTTCCCAGCAAATACTGAATTAACTGGAAGATGGATAGCAGCTTGCATGTGCCATTTGAGTGAGCTGCTGATAATCTGATGAAGCTGCTTATGACAAATGGTGGTTTTCTTGCACCAAGACATGAGAAGAGAGCCTGTCCTGCCCGTGCAGGATTTGCTGTGAGCCTGTGCACCCTTTCTCTAATAAGTTGAGACTGAGGAACCAAGAATCAGAGAGGTGCTTCTGAGAGCTGGTCATACATAAGACAGGCATAAGGGAAATTTATGGCTGTGGGTGAGCACCTGAGGCTTCAAAACATGCAGGAGAAAAAGATCCTTTCCACAGGTAATTAGGGAGGAATAGAATTATTAGAACCTGATAGAATTAAAAGAATCTGAGCTACCTGCTGAAGGAACAGAGGCGGCCTTTTAATTGTCATTGACTATCTGCAGTGGGCTTAGAGACAGTGACAGCTGACTGAAGCTTGCTTCCTAAGCACAGTTACAGTCCTGCTCACTGCCTCCACCACAAAGAATGAAGCTGAGGACACCAGTTCAAGTGATCCTCACCTCTGTTTGACCCTCCCTACCGTTCCATTGGCTTTGATGATTGCAGAGAAAGATTGCCTGCGAACAAAATGTGCTCACAAACCCACTTTTCTCTCCTGCCAGAAGAACGGGCAGTCTGGATATTACCACCCTCAATTTCCTAAAAAATCGAACCTCTGTGGAGATTCATCTGAGCAGGAATTCTGCTGGAACAATAGACAACTCTTTGTCAGTTGTACTGCAGCAGCACTGGGGATTCAGATGGCACTGGAATTTAGAGTATAGGGAATGTATTTTATTTCTACCTTTCTACCAATAACTAATTATTTGTCTGTTCATGCAACATTTGCATTGTGGCTCTTTCTAACCAACCACTCCGTGCTAGCAACACTACAGAAAATTTAATAGATGAAGAACAAGAAGGAGATCAAACAACACCCAAAATCCTCCATCTTGTCCTCTATCTACCTCCATACTAAAAACCCAAAACTCCGTGTTTTTCACCCTGTGATAAACTATACCACTATCTATTTCACACACTCATAGATTCCAATTCATCCCAAAGTCTTGGAAGCTTTCTCCACGGAAGAAGGTTAAAAGCAGTGTTCACCTGACGGTCAGGACTTCTCAGGACAGGCAGAGAAACATTCTCTGTGTCCTGGTTTCTAACAGGATGGAGCTGTCTTGTCACAGACATATTTTATAGAAAATCCTTTCCGTAGGATTTTTTTGCCTGAGAAGCTGAGAGGCCTCAGGAACAAAATGTAAACAATAATTATCTGCTGCTGTGGAATGCAACAGGTGGATCTGTGATTGGTCTCATGTGGTTGTTTCTAATTAATGGCCAACCACAGTCCAGCTGTCTCAGACTCTCTGGTCAGTCACAAGATTTCATTATCATTCCATTCCTTTCATTTCAAGCCGTCTGATGAAATTCTTTCTTCTATTCTTTTAGTATAGTTTTAATATAATATATATATCATAAAATAGTAAATCAGCCTTCTGAAGCATGGAGTCAGATCCTCATCTCTTCCCTCATCCTGGGACCCCTGTGAACACCACCACCACACTGTCTGGCCATTGCCAGCTGGTGGAACCTGGAAAAGCAGCTGTGTCCTGGAAAAGCAGCGAGCTCAGGAGCTGCCCAGCCAGGGTCACACAGCACTGGGAGCTCCAAGGTCTCACACAGATCATTGTGCAGTGAATCCAGGTACTGAGACCTTGCCCAGCAGCCTGAATCAAAACCCAGTACAGACAGATTCCCCCCACCTGCCATTCCTTCTTTTTCACACCTGTGTTTTGTTCTGAGAGCAAACTTTGGCTTCTGGTAGCAGCATACTGAGCCAGCCATGTGATCACTTAACCTGGCAGTCCTCAGTACTTATTCAATATTTAACAAGCATAATTTCACATTATGTTTTATACAGTTGTTACTTTTTTTTACCACAATGGTATAGTAGCAATTAAATTATTATGAATGTTGAGTGACTAAAGAAATAAAATTAGGTATTTTGAAGCATCATTCAAGAAGGAGTATTATTTGTCTTATTTGGAATGTTATGCAAGTATGCAATCATACAGATATGCATTAAATTAATCTTATTCACAACTAGCATAGTTTATTTAGTATGAATGTGATATATTTATTTATTTAGTAAGAATGTGATAAATTCTGTCAAATTACACATCTGAAAAAAACTATCATTAACCAGCATGGGTAACTTCAGTGAAACAGAATTAAGAATAGAGAATTAGCATAGTTTTTAAGAGTAGAGTCAATAATAGTAGAATTAGAATTAATAGAAGGTGTAATTTTTAATGATATGGAAAACAATCACAGAGGAAGACACCTGAATGTCCTGTATAATCTAAAATATCTGCTACCCAAAACCTAATAACACTTCAAGAAATCCTTAACAAATACCTTTATCACAGAACCCATGTCACTGAGGGATGTAAAAAGCTGTTGATCCAGATGTTGCTGTTTTCCCAACATCAGTAACTGAATTTACAATGGATAAACTGGGAACAGGCAAAAATTACTCATCTAATGTCTACATACATCTTGAGCAATCCATTATTTTGAAAGTCAGAAGAAATCCCATTGCAAGAAAAGGTTAGCCTCCTATTTTATTTAAGGCTGAATGGACTTCACTTTTTAAATTTCTCTTATCTATTTTATTGTTCATATCAGGGAGACACAGAAAGATATTTGAGTACCACAAATTACGAGGGATGAACTACAATTATTTCATCCATAAATATTTTAATCAGATAAATGGCTCAACACTTTTTTTTTTCCCCTAAAGGACTATTTTCTGGATTTCTGAAAAAAATATTCTACTATACATAAGTTCTGTTGAGCTAAGAGAATTATTTGGACTCCCCCATCACGTGTAATTTAATATTCCTGTTGTTGGCACTGTTGAAATGGTTTTATTAAAAAGAAGAACAACAGGAAAAAACCCTACTAATTGAATACTTTTTCTTGTTCTGTTTGCACCTATAAAAAGTGCTTCCTAGGAGAGAAACTGGCACAAGACAATTTCCATGAAGACTGTGGTGTGTGTGGGATTAAACATAGACAGTCAGCTGCCTCTTGCCATCCTGGAAATGAAAAAGAAAATGGATTATACTGTACTTTTCATAAGAACTGAAGTGATCATTACAAATTCCTTTCTTCTGACAAAGTATAGAAATCAGAGTCAACTTTGCAACTGAATTCATTAGATCTTATACATTCACTATGGGCTTTTTGTATTAAATTTTTAAAGACATGTAAGAAGCAGTGTTGCACTGGGTATTCATAAGTTATTGAATGCTATACATAAACTGTGAAGTCTAACATCAGGAAGCAATACAATTTAGAAATAATATTACTTTAATACATTTGATTAAGATCTGCTCTTTTACTCAAGTCAGCATTCATAGTAACCAAACTTCTGGAGAACAAATACTAGTCTAAAAAATGAACTTGAGAAATCAGACTTAAAATGAATCCTCACTTAAAAGCATTATAAGATAAATTCTTAAATTTCCTCCAAGTATCCTAAAGGAGAAAAGTAAGTTAAGCTTCAGGAGAAATCGCCAAATTTTAAAAATGTGTACATATACTACTGTCAAAAGGTTTTTTTAAGTTAACAGCAGGCGAAATGGAAGCCTATTGAAATAATTATGTTTGCACCAAGATGTCGAAGCCAAAAAGAACCTGGTCATGGTCGGAGAGAGCGGTGACGTTTCTGGACCTTCGATGCCATCTGCTGTCCGGGTAAAAAGAGTGCAGTGATCCCGACATCCATACAGCACTTTTCCATTCCCGCATGGAAAACTGACCACGGGCTGGCCCCACAACTGCCGATGCCTAATACAATTACAGCAGAATTGGAAAAAAACCCCATCGCCTAAATCTTCTTGGGACCGGGCAGCTCTCCAGGGAATGGGAAAAAAAAGAGGGATAAAAGGAGGATGTAAAACAGTAAACTGACACCTCAATTCCATGCAAAAAGGGAATAACTATTTCAAGAAAGAGGGAAGTGGGCACCAACTTCACAGCTTTTGAAAAAGTTTCTCCAGCAAGGTTCCTTTTAAGACAGTAACCTCTCTGCTTGGGTCCCAAGTTAGGACAGGACTCTTATCTTTAAACAAGACTTACACTTCAAAGATGAGAGACATGAGAAGAAGCTGCAACAAACCTCCAAGTACAGATGGTCTAAGATTTACATCTTAGTTGTAAATGGCAGGAGACTGAAAATAAAACTCCAGGGATAAAAGATTCCAAAGGACTTTATGTCCTTTGAAGGCCCACAAAAGTGAGATTTCTAGTCTATTTTACGCGACTCCAGATTTCTGCTGTGCAAGTTTGGACTGTTACACCGACAAATTCTGTGACATTCACAAAGCAGTAAGGGGTCTGTGACACTCCCACTTCAGAGAGCAAATGGCAATGTCACTTGGCAGAGAAAAAATGAGGCAGTGCAGTAAGTGAGCAGTAAGATTTGGGAATCTCCTACATGAAGCAGCAATCAGACACTTGATGAGGCATGAGCTAACTATTTTTCACAACCCAATACACTGCATATTGGAAGAAAACAGCACTTATCATGTTACAATTACATTTTTACTATTGGTGTGAACAATATAATTGTTTTCCTTGAGGAATGCAGACCTGAATATTCATGCTAAGCTAAATAATCTCCACTGCAGTCTTGGCTGTGGGGCATTCTGCTCTTTTGGAGGGCCCTTTGCCCTGTCTTTTTTTTTATCTCCAGTAGGACACTGAGAGTGTCTTCTGCAAAGCTGGAAGTCTCTGACGAGATCCCAGAATGCCTGAGCCATGGCAACCAGCTGCAGCAATCGTGCATGGCTGCTATGCTGAATAGCCAGGGCTGATATCACTTGGGTTTCCATGCACAGGACACATCCTCTGTCCTGCTCTCAGCAGGTAGAAGAGGTTTAAACCACCCTGAGTGCATTGGGCGGCATCTGTACGTGGATAAGCATGTAATTCACATGAGCTGCCTGCCTCTTGTGCTTCAGCTGGAAACATGAAAGTCTCGTTCCTTATAAGAAGCAGCACACTGCTGAGGGTTGTGGTTATTTGGGTCTTTTGCCTCTCAATGTGAAGTGCTATTGAACATGTACTATTGTTGCTCCACTGCCAGGTTCCTTCTGTTTTCCCCATTACTTCTCTTCTGCTCCTTTTTAAAGTGTGCATTTCTATGGAAGCAGGGTCCTTTCAGTCTCTTCTCTTACAGCAACTACGCAACAGCAGTGCTCCAGAGAAAGAAAAATTTATAACTGATAAATTTATAATCCTGATAACTCTAATTTCTCTCCTCAGTGCCAGTTAACTTGGACATGACCTCTCCACTGGGTCTCACTGAAGCTTGGTTAAAGTCTGCCTGCTTTGCCTGATCTGATGTTTGCCCTTTATACCCAACTTGAATGACTTTATGCTCAGCTTTTTAAAAGTTCTTACTTCAAACAAATTATCCGTTTCAGGCCTCTTGCACTTTCAATAATCTTATTTGTATGTGACAATTGTAGCAGAAATGAAGTGCCGCTGTAACTACAAATATTTGTAACCTGACATGCAAGAGAACTCTGCATAAATCCTGAAACAGAATTGCTGTTGTTTGGCTCTCTCCTTGATCTCAGAAAACACCATTTAGCCAAGAAAGTATGAAGACAAACCCAGCAATACCGATCAAGTTTGATTTTCCCCTTCACTGAACCTGTTTTCTGACAATTAGTGAGTGACTGTTACTTCTGTTCTCACTGGCAGTAATTTAATTTCCTCTTTCATTTTAATTAAAAAAAATTGTGAAGCTAATTTTCAAGTCGTTGCATTTTGCAAAGTCAGCCCGATCGGAGAGGATTGAGCCACATACAGCTAAAATCAAAACCATTAGCTGATCATGTACTTTGGGCAGGATTAGCAGGCAGGCCTCTTTACCCCCAGTCAAGCATCCTCCCCACTCCTCCGAACCACTTAAACTTGCAGTTGGAAACTGCAGAAAAAGAAAAGAAGAAAATAATTTAGCCGGTTGGGAGTAAAGAGGAGAAAAAAAAATGCTAGTAAATCCCAAGGAAATCAGCCCTCTGTTTTATTCATATTTGATTTCACTGGTAACCATGGGAAACTGGAGCCAAACCTGGTACCCTCTTGTGTACTGCAATCCCTCACTAGAGTGCAGACAGAGACAGAAGAGCTGCAATGGAGAAGGGCATATCAGCTAAAGGTGGCTCAGTTAGCACTAGAAAAGGCTTTACTTGAGAGGTTCAGTAGGATCCAACCCTAAATATGAAATGGCCAGGTGGACTTGAGAGACTCTGCTTGGGAACAGCACTCTTGGACATGGTATAATGCAGGGACCTGAGCACATGAGTCCTGGTGATAAGCTGGTGTCAGAACACAAAATACACTAACTAAAGATGTGAGACTGCTGTGTGCAATGCAGTCTGAAGCATGATTCTGGGCTGTGAGAGAGAGGGAAGGCCCCTCTGAGCTAAGAGACTGCCACTACCTAGAAGCTGAACTTTTTTCCCCCACCGAGGTTGACAGGTAGAGGGAACAATCTGTTCATCTGTTTTACATTTCAGCCTTTCACAACTCTGTAATTATTCCATCTGCCCTAGCTCAATTGCTTGCTGAACCTTGAAATTTGGCTGGTAAGTAGTGCTCAACTGGAATGTGTACTGCAGCCAACTAAGGATCTGTGCAGATCTCTCTTAAAGATAACACCCAGCACGCTCCTCAGCCACCTAATGAAGCAAGGCAGTGCTTCCCTATGAGCCTGCTGCCCCATTAGCATTCAAGCACTTGCTGTGCCAGTTGTGTGCAAATGTCTGTGGATGCCTTCCTAAAAATGACATTGACAACGTTAAAGGGGAATACAGAACAGGGATATGTGTGTGTGTATCCACTTGGGTGTTAGGAGTGTCTAGGCACAACAGCATCATTCAGCCCAAATCATCTGAAGCAATCCAAAATATAAAAATAGTCTTGAGTACCAAGGGCCATCAAAAAATACTGGATATTCTGCTGATGCCCTTTGCACAGACAAAACATTATCCACATAACTCAAGGTCATCTGAGAAATAATTAGCATTACTGGCATGAATGGTGATCAAGGTACAACAGGTAAAGAGCTGACTCCAGGAAGAGTAGGAAAAGCAGGTGCAGAGAGAGGACCTTATTTCAGGAGTAAGATCTTTGAGAAATTCTCTGGGGACTCACTGTGAGTTTCCTTTAATGACAGGGTTGCAAAATGTGGAAACATATTGCAGAAACTTATGTGTGTTAGCTCAAAGTTTACAGACACTGTCCATGTGGAAAAAGATGTGCCTCTGAAAACTGGAAGAAGGTGTATAAATGCAAGCAGCACAAACTCCAGACCCTTGTTTGGCAACAATAGTAAGAATTTCTGTGAGATCAGTGGTTGAAAACTGCTGAAAGAGACAGGAAAGTGTGTGTAACTGTGTCCTAAATGTATCAACCTGTCACTAAGAAGACAAAGCTGTGAGAAACTCAAGCGGTTCCACAGGGCAGGTACAAAGCAAGATCCAGTAGCATAAACCACGCCAGTGAGATGCTGCAGAGGCTCCAGCTCAAGTTCAAGAAACATTGAAACAACTCAGAACAATTGCAGACAATAACAACTAAAATATTCATGAGAAAGAAGGCAAAACTATGGAAGTTTGGCATATTTAGTCTCACAAAATGCAAGCTGAGAGTAGTACAATTCTGTACCTGAATACAAATGAATGCTGAAAACCTAAGTGGTTGTGCTGGCCCAAGACTAAACAGGTTTAAACTGATCACAAACACATTATACAGCAGACAGGAAGACATTCAGTTACAGGAGAAGCAGTCTCTGACTCATCGTAATTAATTAGGAGAGTCATATGGAGTAAAATACCCTGAACAGCAACACAAAGCCTACAACAAAATCCCTGATTTTATTATGTTTTAAGATATTTCTAGGAAACAGGGACTCATATTTGATATGCTGACCCTGTCTCATATTCCTGCATTCTACAGTTGAGATAGAGCACAGTGTGGGAGACAGAACTACAGTGCTCCTGCCATGGTTGAGTTTCTGATGCCTAAAATTGGTTCTCCTGGAGGGATTCATCATCCCTGGCACCTGCAGCAATGGAAAGGCCATTAGGGAGATTTCTAGAGGATGTCAGGGATAACACAGATGTTAGATGTACCAACTGGGATTATGCTGGTCAGGATGTGTTACTCAAAATGCTACTTAAAAATAAGGAAGAACTGGTCAGGGCATAACTGCATTGATCCAGACCCAGGGGAGTTCAAGATCCTGGGCCAGGATGGGGAGCAGGAAGGCCAATAGCCCTGAACCTCACTACAGAAAGCTGTGGCTTACTCAGGGAAGAGGTAGGTGTGAGGCAGCTCTTATGGGAGCCAGCTTTTGTGGGGTTTGAAGGGCAAAGGAGCTCAAAAAGAAGTCCTTGCTGATGCTCACGGAAAAAACACAACAGATATTTTAGGAGGCTGGCTTGGCTAAAAAGAGAATTCATGGCAGAGCAATGCAAAAAATAGTATATATATAAGCACAGTAGGAATTAGGAGAGGTTATGACAGAGATTATATTATTATTTCTGCTGAGGTGTGCAGAGGTGTGATCAGAAGAACCAAAGCTAAACCAGGGTTCAAGAAGTGCTTTTGCTGCTATGTAAGAAGTAAATCAGGTAAAGAAATTATGACAAATGAGTTCAGCAGTACATTGACAGCAAATGCAGGCAAAAATTAGGTACTTGGTGCCTTCTTCCTCTCAGTTTCCACTGACACTGTTCCCAGGTGTTTTAGCCCAAAGGCAGGGATAAAGAAGCAGAGGAAATCTATGAGTAGAGGATATTCAGCTCAGGGGTCTCCTCGAAAATCTTGTCTTATACAATTCCATTGGCCTGAGTGGGATTTGTCTGGAGGGGGTTGAGTGAAGTGGCTGATGACAGTGCGAGGCCACTCTCAGGCCATTTTTGAGCCTGGGAGAGGTCCCTGATGATTTTATGTGCACCCAGAAGGCACCTAATGATCCTGTGATTCCCAGGGCTCCATCAGGTCACTCTGTCTGAGGCAGTGAACTCCAGGCACGTGTGGTAAGAAGGTTCATTGGGTAGTACCTCGTGTCTCCCTGGGAGGCTGCAGTGCAAAGTCCCACAGGCTTTTCCCACATCTCAGCATTCTGTCCAGCCCTCTGGGCTCCTCTGATTGAAAAATCTCCACAAGGAGATTTTCATAGAATCTTGGAAAGGTTTGGTTTGGAAAAGACCCCAAAGATCAGCTCATTCCATCTAGCCTGGCCTTGAACACTTCCATACAGAGCACTCACAGCTTCTCTGGTCAAGTCTGTGTCAGGGCCTCGCTATCATCTGAATTAAGATTTTCCTCCAAATATCTGCCCTCTTTCAGCTTAAAGCTATTGCCCCTTGTTTTATCACTACATGCCCTTGTAAAAAATCTCTCTCCAGGTCTCTTGTAGCCCCCCTTTAGGTACTAGGAAAGTGCTCTAAGGTTTCCCTTCACTTCTCCAGGCTGAACAACCTCAACTCTCTCAGCTTGTCTCTCCTTAGCACAGGTGCTCCAGCATTCTGAGCATCTTTGTGGCCTCCTCTGGACCAGCTCTGAGAGGTCCACACCTTTCTTGTTCTGGGGAATTCAGAGCTGGATGCAGCTCTCCAGGTGGAGTCTCACAAGGGCAGGGTAGAGGGGAACAATCACTTCCCTTGACATGTGTTCCCCCTTGCTTTTGGTGCAGCCCAGGGTGTAGCTGGCCTTCTGGGCTCATGTTCACCTTTATATTCCACCAGAAGAACTCCAAAGTCCTTCTCTCAATGAGTTCTTCTCCCAGTGTGTGCTCATGTCTGGGATTGCCTCAGGTGCAGCACCTGGCACTTGGACTTGCTGAACCTTTTTGGGTTCTTTGGGCCCCATTCTTGAGCTTGTCCAGGTGCCCCTGGCTGGCCCCATCCTTCAGGTGTGTCACTGTACCTGCAGCTTGGTGTCAGCTGCCAACAGGAGCTGCTCTCCCTGTCTGAGTCACTTAGGAAGGTATTGAAGACCCCCAGACCCAGAACAAAGCTCTGAGGGAGACCACTCATCACCAGTCTCCAGCTGGACATGGAATGATTGACCACTGACCACAACCCTCTGGCTGTGTCCATCCAGCCAACTCCTCCTCCACTCACTCCTACACCCTTCAAACCCAGGTCTCTCCAAAGGCCTCACAGAAATCCAGGTGGATGACGTTGGTCAATCTTCCCTTGCTGACCATTGCAGTCACTCCACCACAGAGGGCCACCAGATGGGCAGGGACAAATTTCCCTTAGGGAAGCCATGCTGGATATCTTAGAACATCTCCTTGCCTTCCATGTGCCCTAACATTGCTTCAAAAGGATCTGGTCCATGATTATCCCAGGCACAGAGGTGAGACTCACTGGTCTGTAGCTCCCTGTGTCTTCCTTTCTCCTGGTTTTAAAAATGGGAGTGATGCTCCCTTTTTTCCAGGCAAGGGAATTTCCTTGACTGCTGTGACTTTTCAAATGTGATGGAGAATGGCTTGGCAACATCAGCCAATTCCCTTAGGACTCTGGGATCTATCCCCACAAACTTGCACATATTTTCTCTTCTATCCAGGGTGCAGGGAGGTGGGCCAGGGTGATGTCCTCTGCTCAGCACCCACCAGGCTTCACTGGGGCACTGTGTCCTGTTTGGGGTCCCAGGCAGAACTGACAAACCAGACGGGCTCAGGGGAGGCCACTGGAACTGTGGGACTGAAATAATCACCCTGAGAGCAGGGTCTGTGGGGTAGGGGTTTGTTCAACATGGAACAGGGAATGGTTTGGGGTAGCTCACAGCACACCCTTGTGCCTGTGGGGATGAGATCAAGGGGTTGGGGCCAGGGTCTTCCCAGTGAAGAATGCTTCCTGGCAGGAGGGCAAAAGACAGTGACATCAGCAGAACCTAGAGAAGTTCAGTATATGGTTAGAAGGGGAAAAAATGAGAGTTATTATGCACTATAGCAGGAGCCAGAGGAGGCTGTGGGGTCTTTGGAAGTTTTCAAAGTCTGGCTGGACAAAGCTCTGAGCTTCAGGATCTGAATTCATTCCAGAATCCATTCTTCTCCTCCAAGTAAAAGTTTGGGGTAGAAGCTACTCATATCTGTGCCAACTACTATGCTTTTTTGGTCTGTGACCTAGGAGTTGGTATTGTTTTACACAAGGCTTTATGTAGACAGAATAACTACACATCCAAGTGAATTCCTGTTGAATCCAGAGGGCTCACACTCCCCAGCTGTCAGGTTACACATATGCTAGGAAGGCAATGTACTGTAGCAGCAACATTACTCCACAGCAAATGGCCTGTACAAGCTACAAACACTGTGACAAAAGCTTCAGAGCACAGTGTATTGTTCTCTTTTATCTGGCAGTCAGTGCAGAAAGCAACATGTTGGAAAGTACATGCTCAAAATCAAGTAATGTAAAAATCATAGTCAGATTTCTGTAGAAAGATCTGTTTTGGTGTTTAATTCCTCACACCACACTGGAAAAGATTGGTCTGTGCATGTGGCTGTTCAGCTTAGGCCAAATTTGTTTACATGAGTTTTAACTGCATTTTGATTAAATTAAAATACTTTCAGATAACCACAGTGATGACTGCAATATGATTAATGACTCACACAAAAATAAACTGATCTAATTTACTCATAGTAGGCCCAGCTAGACCTGCAGGATTTGATTCACTATTTTTCAGATAAATATTATTCTTGGAATTGATGTTCCAGATTAATTGCTGACAATTCCTGACGTCATTTTCCTAGAAGCTTTTTATAGAGCACTCAGCAATCCAGTCTGGAACTGCTCGGTCCGGTCCTGAAGCTGGGAGGTCTCACCCTGTGACAACAGTCAATAGAAATGGGCTGGTTGCAGTCTTTGCCATTCTAATGGGTCATGCAATTATTGGCCTTGCTTTGGAATATTCAGATGTCTGGCCTTTCCACAGCAGCTCTGCAGAACCACAGGAGGACAATGTGCAGCTTCCAGCTCCCGTTTGTCCTTGTTATTACAGGACAGGCAGGGACACAGACAGGACAGAAGCTCAAACAAAGCCTAAATATTAGAAGAGTTGGCAAAGAGTCTGCATTCTGAAACCCTGTAAGCCCCCCTAGAGCCCCCCCCCAGCAGCCCTTCCTGCTAACAGACACAGACATCAGATAACTGTCTTCAGAGTCATTTGTCAAATCCCAATCATTTTTATTCCCTTCCCTTTTAGCTGTCTGGCACTCCAAATAAACCAGTGATTAAATAAGGAAACTTTACATGGGTAAAAATATTTTTTCATTCCCAGATAAACTCTCTTGAAGCATACAGAATTCAATACCTCCCTCTCCTCGGCCGTTTCTGCACACAGAGATTTAAAGAGTTTGATTCCAATGCCAGTCAGGGCACTGACACTGCTGGGACAAGCTTCCAGAGTCACTATCCATGGCTGTTACAAGCCTGGAAGATGACCTCTTCTCTGAAATGCTTGGGGCAAGAAGCACTGTGCAGCCTGGTACTCAACTTGAAGTCCCATTTGGCCTCTCTTGGCAAACCTCATTTCCTGCAGTTGCAAAATGACACTGACCTGATGGCAAGGGGAGCATATAAACAAACAAACAAACAAACAGATATAGATAAAACACATAAAGGGGTTAGATTCCAACTGCAAACCCAGTGCTGTTGTGAAGCTGGACTGTGCTGTAGGAATAGCTCTTGGAAGCAGCATGCCTTGCAGACACACCCTGGACTGAGATGCCCCTTCCCACCCCTTGTCCCTTACTCCCTTAATAAATGGTATCAATTAAATTAATAGCAATTTCAAATCAAGAAGTTAATATACTTACTATAGCTCCTTCTCCTAAATCTCTGTATAGAGGAAATAAATTAAAGTAAAAGGCTTTGCAGCTGAAGGAGAATTTTCATTATATGTTTAAGGAAAATGTGCAGATTAGAGTCAGCTGAGAAATCTTTTGCGGGTTTCCTCATACTTGGTACTGATTTTACTGGTGGGAAATATCTAGATATCCCTAATACAATTACTACACCCACATAATTAGCATAATAAATATATAAGCCTGTCAAGATGATAGTCTAATCCACTTGCCACTCTGTTATTTTATAGTGAATTCCAAGTATTCTTGGCAGCTGTTTGAGTGTCAATCAGGCTAAAGAACTAACAACAGAAAAGCAATTGCTCTCAAAATAAAAAATAAAAATTGCTCTCAAGTACAAACCCTGCATAAAAGAAATTCTAGTCCCTTTTATCAGTAACCACTGGGTTTCATTTTGATCTCATAATAACTTTCCATCAGTGTGTGCAATAAAATTGAACAGTAGGTTCTTCTCTGCAGACTCCAGTGCTAACATCCATGGTGTCCAAGGGCTGATAGGAACTCCAATGGGAATTTCCATGCTTCTGAGTGCTGCTGAAAATTATTTCCCTCATCCAAACAGTACCACTGCTTCAAAGTGAGATGTCTCCAAATTTGAAGGCTCCAACCCCTTTTGCTGACCTTTTTTTCAGACCATGAGGCATGCAGACATGAGAGATTACAGATAAATCCAAAGAAAAACAAGATACAGACCCTCTTCTTCCTGCAGCTGGTAGTGGCTGAAGTGGTTACAACCACCTTGCTGCATGTAACTACTGCCTCCATGGTCACTGCCTAATATCTCACTGTCTAACTAGCTGATTAACCTGCACAGCTGCTCTTTACCATCATGACAAACAGTGCTGAACCTGCTTCAGTGTTAGTCCTCTGCACAATAAATTGAGAAAGCGTGGTAGCAGTTTCACAGCACAAGTAAACCCACAAATTATTTCTGTACCAGAAGAAACAATACTGCCAACAGGAGAAAGATAAAGCTCCAGAGTGCCTGTGGAATAAGATTGAGGGTGAATTAATGAGTTACTGCAAACTGGAATCTAAGTAGAGGTTCATCTGCTCCAGAGACGTGCCTGCAGTTGGTTCAGCCTTCACAAAAGGTCCACTGGTGTTCTCAATTTATTTGTGATACAGGGAAAGCCAGTGGGAGATCTGCATGGAGAAGTCAACTCAAAGGAAAATCTCACCCTAATGGCAAATAAACACTACAGCCTAGGATGCCTCCCATTAATTCATTTCTATTTCATGTCCACAACCAGTGGGAAAAGACTGCTTTTGAAGAATTTCTCAGGCATAGGTCACTTATTGTGAAATAAGTGTGAAATGCTGCCTTTCATTAAGGGTAAGGTCATATTACTGCTTGTCAGTGATGGTGCTAACTTCCCTTACCTCTCCATTACCAGCATGTGCTCTATTTGATCCCAAGCCCCTCCAGGCTGTGCTGCCCTTCTGGGGCTCTGCTACCTGTGTAACAACTCTTCCTAACCCCTACCAGCAGCTCAAAAGCTTGCCTCTCCCTTCCATCACCTCTGTTATCCAGACTGACAAGCATCTGCCTGGAGTACTGCCCTCTGCATGCCTCCTCTCAGTTCAACACAGACTAAAAAAGTTGCTTTTTACACCTTCAGGGCCTTGTTCAGGCCATTTCTGTCAGTGTTCTCTTGTTTTTGAAAAGCCTGTGCCCACCTCAAAAGATTTGAAACAGAATGTGCTACTTTCTCGCAAGCACTATTTCACCCCTTGCTTCCCTAAATAGTTCTTTGGGGTGAGATTCACCTTCACATCCTTTATCTGCCATCAGTCATAGAATCTGGGTAGGACTTGTAAAAATTATGGCAACGATAAGGCAGCCTGAATTGCACACGGATTTCTAAGACAGTGGGATGACCCAGGTAACAAGGAGGGTGTATGTACTCACTGCATGTTAGTGCAGAGGTTGAATTGACTTACCAAGAGCACTGACTCGAGTCTTTGCCTCAGTGTTTGCCATGAAAACCACAGAAACTCTTCCCAAAATAAGCAGACAAACCTGAGTACCATGCAACAGGGACTTCTTTTGTGGCTGGAGAGGCGACACGCACATAACCTGACATGACAACACATGTGCACACTGATACTGTTACAACAGGTTCTGTAACAATCAGGGTCCTTGAACCCAGAAGTGTGAACAGAGAGCAGTTCCTGGGAAATAGTGGACAACCAAAAAGAGCTGAGAGGGGCAAAGCCATGGCAGCACACAGCTGGAGCAAGTGCACCAGGGAAATCAAGTTACTTGGAAGCAAGAATCCAAAAGTAATCATTGTATGCATTTGCTACCAAAACATCTTTCTAAGTTTTTGGCTTCATTTCACATCTCTCTCAAATCAATCCAAGTTTTTTTCTCTTTGCACAGGAGAGGTTTGTATGCTGACTGAGTCAGCATATAAACTGTAGTAAATGAAGTTAGCTAACTGTGATGCTTCAGTCTGTACACAGGGCAATTACCCAAAATACTTCAGACACAGAATGAAAAAAAAATCACCAAGCACTGGCTGTCAAGGAGAAGCACTATGAAACTAAATGATGAGAGTGCTCTGGGGAAGAAATTCCAACCCTCAATTCTGCAACTGCAAGAAAGAACTGAAGAACCAAGCCCTGCCAGATTTTATGGAGCTGAATGAGCTGAGCTAGAGAGCTAGAGGAAATACCAAGAATCTGTTTATTTATTATATTCCCCATATAATGAGTTGTCATAAGTTCTTGAACCACTCAGAGGAAAAAAAAAAAATCATGGCTTTTTTTATTCCCCCTCATTCTATTTCAAAATTCAAATAGATGGCCAGGAAAAAACCCTTATCCTTAGCTGTTTAACAGCCTCTGGAGTTGTTTCCCAATTATTCTGGGGCTTTTACAAGCAGAGCAAAACAGCCACTGTGCAAATGAACCCTTAGCCCTGGGCAGAACTGCTTCACACACTAACCAGCAAACACAGAAGTCAGAATGAGTAGTTTAACACGATCTGAGCAGAAAAGAGTAGTGAAACTGACACAACCCCTCAGCATGAGGTCCTTTAGTTTGCATGTGAAGCTCAGCACTTACATATCTGGACTGCTGAATGAAAAGTTTAAAAACCAAAAAAATCTCTTTTATCTTCAAAGTATAGACTTAGGTATCAGGCAGGAGTGAAAGTGAACAAGCAGCATATTTTAAGTTGTAACCACCTAAGCAAAAAATAGCAAGTGATTTTTTTTCCTCTCCTTCTCTCTCTCTTTTTTTTTTTTTAATGGCTCTCCATGCAGAGCAAGCAAGTTACTCTGTGCTGTCAAGAATGCTGGATTCCTACTAGCAACAGTCAGCGGTTTCTTTTTAGTTGCGAAAGCGGCAGGAGACTCTGGCTGTCTGTGTGTCAGAGCATGAGCAGGATGCAGGCAGAAGCAGCACCTCCAGCCCTGTGTGTATGTGTAGCATGTCCCCATCCCCTCATTCCTGCAGGGAAAGGG
>NW_005054468.1:772011-773010 GCF_000277835.1 Geospiza fortis
TCCCTCTGCCTGGCAATGCCGTCTGCTGGCCGTGCTGCTGGGAGGAAACGGTGAGGAAGTCAAGCCTAATGCAAAAAAAAAAAAGAGTTAGAAGATGGTTCTTATTATAAACATCAAGCTGACAATGTGGCAGGCTAGAAATTCTCTGGCCATTACACAATGCTAGGAAATCTGGAGTTTAACTGCCATGAAGTCAGCCTGACATAAGTATCCCCTTCTGCAGAAAGACAGCCTGTATACAAAGAAAATGCCCTGGGAGATCCCACACCTGCAGATGGAAGAGGTTACAAGGTGCAGGGAAAGGGTCTCTTTACCAACACAGCTGGCTCAACTTTAAAGTTTATTTGTGGCAGGCCTCCTCCTGTATTACCTAAGGAGCACCAGGGCAAACACAGGTTAATAACCCATCAAAGGCACGCATTAACTACTCAAACACTGAATTGCAAACTACCAAACTCACCATGAGCCAGCAGCGTGCACTCACAGCCCAGAAAGCCAAATGAATCCTGGGCTGCATCCAAAGCAGTGTGGGCAGCAGGTCAAAGGAGGCAATTCTGCCTCTCTCCTCCTCCTGTGAGACCCTCACCTGCAGCTCTGCATCCAGCTCTTGGTCCTCAGTGTTAGAAGGACATGGAACTGCTGGAGCAAGTCCAGAGGAGGCCACCAAGTTCATCAGGAGCACCTTCCCTGTGAAGTCAGGTTGAGAAAGTTGGGGCTGTTCACCCTGGAGAAGTTTCCAGTACCTGAAGGAGCCTACAGGGAAGGGACACTTTGTTGGGAAGTGTAGTGGTAGGACAAGGAGGGATAGGTACAAACTGAAAGGGGGGATGTCCCGATCCGACCCAGGGGGGTACAGATGGCGGGGTTGATTTTTAGGTGCAAAAATAACCAAAAAGGCACAGAGGATTTACGGCAACAAATCAGATACAGTTTTATTGAAAATCACAGCAGAATGGCGTTGGTGAATGGGGGGAACCGGAGAGAAGAGGAAAAGACAAG
>NW_005054468.1:773254-773498 GCF_000277835.1 Geospiza fortis
GAGTAACCAGCAGAAACCATTGTTTTCGTGCTTCAGTGCTCGCGCTTCAGTTCTGGGCAACCTCACCCCTCCCAACAGCACCGTTCTCTTTCCCCACCACCGAGCTAGTGGGGGGCAAGTTTTGGCAGTTCAGTCCCAGTCTTTATAAGAAGGTACGAGGGGGTCTGGTGGTACAGGGTCTTCTTGTCTTGATCCTTCGATGAAGAAGCCCGCATCTTTGTTTATTTGTCACGATGGTTGAAAG
>NW_005054468.1:778621-780923 GCF_000277835.1 Geospiza fortis
ACTAGCAGGAACCATTGTTTTCGTGCTTCAGTGCTCGCGCTTCAGTTCTGGGCAATTTTGCCCCCTCCCAACAGCACAGCTCTCCCTCCCCACCACCGAGCAGGGGGGGGGCAAGTTTTGGCAGTTCAGTCCCAGTCTTTATAAGAAGGTAAAAGGGGGTCTGGTGGTACAGGGTCTTCTTGTCTTGATCCTTCGATGAAGAAGCCCGCATCTTTGTTTATTTGTCACGATGGTTGAAGGCAGGCCAGGGGGGGGTCTCCTTGTTGGAAAGGGGCCATTTGCACAGTTCAAAGCCAGCCAGGCCGAGAGGTGGGGAGTCCAGATCCATTGTTCAGAATCAGGGGCAGAATGTCTCATGAAGTTGATAGATAACTACCTATGGAGACAGGTAGCTAAGAGACATATAACTTCTCCACCCTGCACTGGCTCAACAGTTTTTTCGGTGGTCTTTTTGGCAATCGTGAGGCAGAAAAATGCAGGATTTCGGACAGACTCTCACAGGGGAGATTTAGAAAATCTCCCCTTTTTAGGGGAATCACCCCTATTTATCCCAAATTTAGGTTGGATATAGGGAAGAAATTCTTTATGTGAGGATGGTGAGACACTGGAACAGGTTACCCTGGGGGAGGCTGTGGATGCCCCAACACCCGGTGGTGTTCAAGGACAGGTTGGTTAAAGCAACCTTGAGTGATCTGGTTTAGTGGGAGGTGTCGCTGCCCATGGCAGAGGGATTGGGATTAGATAGTCTTTAATATTCCACAAAACCAGAACTGGTGGAACTGAGGTGCTATAAACCCACAAGTGTGTATCAATAAACTTGTGTAACAACTTACAAGTGGTGTGTCCTGTGCCACTCATTTCCAGGACATTGAGAGGCAGGAGCGTGTCCAGAGAAGGGAACAGAGCTGGGGAAGGCAATGGAGCCCCAGGAGAGGCTGAGGGAGCTGGGAAGGGTCAGCCTGGAGCAAAGGAGGCTCAGGGGAACCCTTGTGGCTCCCCACAGCTCCTGCCAGGAGGGGACAGCCAGGGGGGTCGGGCTGTGCTCCCAGGGAACAGGGACAGGAGCAGAGGGAATGGCCTCAGGCTGAGCCGGGGGGGTTTAATTTGGATATTAGGAAGAATTTTTTCGCAGAAACGGTGAAAAGCATTGGAACAGGCTGTCCAGGGAGGTGGTGGAGTCAGCATCCTTGGAGGGATTTAAAAGATGTGTAGATGTGGCTCCTGGGGACATGGTTTAGTGCTGATCTCAAAGGTCTTTTCCAAACTAAATGATTCCCTGATTCCCTGAAATTTCTCATGAATTCACATAACTCCTGAACCCAGTGACTTTTAGTCATGGAGTCCTTGATACCCCAGGAATGGCAATTAAATATAAAGAAGTTAGCAAGGCAGGGATTGGAAAAGTGCAATTTGGAAGATTTGTGTTTCAGTAACATTATACATCGTGTTTCTCAGTCTGGGCAAGCCTTTAGCATTCTCACCACACCACCACAGAAATTCCACATTCTGAGGAGAAGAAAAGCCTCAGAAAGCTCCTCACCAAAGGCCTCAGGCTGTGCCAGGGGAGATTTAGTTTGGATATTAGGAAGAATTTCTTCATTTAAAGGGCTATTAAGCATTGGAACAGGCTGTCCAGGGAGGTGATGGAGTCACCATCCTTGGTGGGATTTAAAGGACATGTAGATGTGGCATCTCAGGCCTGGCGGAGCTGGGTTAGTGGTTGGGTTTGATGATATCAAAGGGGTTTTTTTCAGCCCAAACAGCTGTGTGATAGCCAATAAAGTGTTCCCCTGTGTGTTTATCATCCTTGAAAGTGGAATCCCTCATGGCTGCACGCACAGCAAGGTGCACAGAGAGGAGCTCCCGGTGAAATCCAGAGCTGGGTGTGATTAACTTCCCTGCACCTCTGAGGAATAGTGGAAAGGAAATTGCCAGCATTGTAAATTGCCTCAAACATGCACTTACTGAAGCCCTTAAAGAGCAATTACTATATGTTAACTGAACACCCATCAACTGTAAAAACAGCAGTTATGTGGGTTTAATAGGTATATAAAGGAGGAAATCTCACCACCCCCCAATTAGTTCTAAATCACATTAAAAAAAAGTGTAACTTGTACACTTATTGCTTATTAATACATAAAACATGTACAGCATATTAAAACATTTAATTAGCATGTACATAACGGGCTACCCCCCCCAGCCACCATTGCCGGGACGCGGCCGTGGACAGGGATGCGGGGATCTGGGCCCTCCCCCCCCGGGAAAAGGGAGGGACGGACTCCTGTGGTGGTGGCGGGGAGTT
>NW_005054468.1:780945-792325 GCF_000277835.1 Geospiza fortis
AGGGCCGCGGGGGTGGTGAGGTGTCCGCCCGGGATGATTTTGGGGGTTTTAGGGCCGCGGGGAGGGGGTGAGCTCAGGCGGGGGTGATGAGGAATCCCCTTTTCCTTAGGATGCTGGTGGGTAGGAGTGACTTCCCATCGCCGAAGGAAAGGGGCTGCCGTGGTCAAACCTCCGGCGGAAGGACTTTTTTCCCCCCTTGTTTTTGAGGAGAACGCCGCGGAGGTGGGAGGGGGAATAGCTCCGAGGTGGAAAGGGGAAACAGCCCGGGAGGTGGGAGGGAGAATAAATATCTCACGTAGTCCTGGGGAGGAGAAAGCGCTTTAGGAAGGAAAAGTTTTTCCTTTCGGGAAGCGGGGTGCCGTGGGTTAGCAGTCAGTGGGGCGCAGGTTTATAATGGGAGCGCTGGGAGAGGGGATATTGCGGGAGCATCCGTCTCCCGGGGTGGGGCTGGGAGTCCAGCAGGAGGAAAACGTGGTGGTCCTTCCCATCCTTCCATGGATTCCCGCAAGGGAAAGGACGGGAGGGTTGTGGGGCTTTTCTGCCAGGGCAGGAGCGTGATCTGGAGAGGGGCTGGTGTTTGCTGCCAGGTACATCGCTGTGTGCCCGGGCAGGTGTGTGGGGCTGGGAGGTTTTTATTGTTTGGCTTCATGGGGCAAGCGGCAGTGATTAATCAGTCTGTACTTAGGAGGGGAGGGAAAGCAGCAGAGACTCGGCTGACCATCTTGGGGTGTGTGATGGGGTTCACAGCAGCCTCCTTCCCCCTCTCTGGCACCTTTGGATGCTGTGAGCGAGCAGGAGACATGTTTTGCTTCCAGGTGAATGTTTTCTTCTGGCACACAGGAGCCCGCTGGAAAATCCTCAGGGAAATGCAGTAGGAAGGGCCCTAAGTGAGTTGGTAGGGTTGGAAGTTGCCTTGTCACTTGCCTGAGCAGAGGCAGTTGTTTAGATAGCCAAGTCCGGACACACTCGTGGCCTTGGTTTGAAAGATCTGGGGAGGCTGGCAGCTTTCCTTTCCAGCCACCTTTCCTGTGACAGGTGGGCAGTGAAGCTCTAGAAACTATGTATCTACTTTTAAAAGGCTGTTGGTTCACACTCTTCCATCTTAAGAAAAATAAAGGGTGACAGTTGAAAGTTGGGCTAAGAGCTCATTTGGGTTGCCATTGGAATGAGGGACATGGCAAATGCCCTAGGAGAAGCAGGGGTCAGAAACCTTAAAATAATTAAAACATAAGTCTTTGCTGTTACTGAGAAAACTCTCTTTTCTTTGTTTTTTTTTTTTTTTTTTCTTTTTTCTTTTTTGTTGCTTCTTGCTCTCTGCATTCAGTAAGGTCCTGGGAAGTAAATTCAAGGAGAGGACTGAAGGAATGTTGCCAGTCAAAGCCCTCACCAGTTTATGAGACAGCAGAATGCAATGACTGGAAGTTGGATTGTGGGAAAATGAGACTGCGCCCTCTGTTTATAAATGTAGCTGCTACAGTAGCTCAAAATAAAAATGTTCCTCATGAGCATAATTTCAGCTTTTGGCCAGGAATGGGTGGTAAGACAGAAGAAATCTGGTAGAATTTGAGGAGAACTTTGTTTTAAAGAGGACAGGAGAGAGACTTGATCTTATTAATTATTAGCTGTAGAAGTGAAAAATGTTTTTAAATTTCCATGGCACACTTTTTAGAAAATTACTAAGAAATTACTGTTGGAAATACTAAAAATCGTAGAACTTAGTAAAGAGAAGTTCAGCTTTGAGCCTTTAGTTACAAACTGAGTCTTAAAATCAGAAAACACTTTGAAATACGCTATGTTGAGCAAGTGCCTCACACGTGTGTGCTTTGAAGTTCTCAGTCAGATTTTTTTGGAATACACGGATTTTAGCTGAAAGTGCGCTGGTTTCTTAGATTAATTTCCTGAGACCTTGAAACGTGTTTCATGGAGTTTGGGAAACATTACTTTTAGTCTTTGGACCATGTGTGTGTTTCTCAGATGTAGGCTTGTTTACTTGGATTTCTGCCCTGTGCTGTGACAAGGCCAAAATTCACACAGCTGCGATAGGCTCGGGAAACCTGTTGCTCCAAAGCTATGTTCTGGTTCTGTAAAATTGCTTTTGTTTTCCTAACAATTTCTCCCCTTACTCTCAATACCCAGTTAATCTGGAGAGACTTGATGTTACTGTGCAAGGCAGAAAGATTTAATGCTTGTAACTGAGAGCTGTCATTGATAGGAATATTTAAACCAACCTCCAGCAATAATTTGAGGCAACACACTTCCCAATAACTAATTAGCCTTGCTAATTAGCTCTGTGCACAAGCAAATGGTCTTTTTTTTTTCCTATTAAATCACACAGTTGAATTTTAAACTTGCCTTCTTTAGTGTGACTAGTTTTGGTTTCGTTGTGTTTTAAAACATTGGCCAACTGAGTATTTTGAGTGAGTGAAAACTCTACTTGAAGCTATTACCTTGCTTGGCAAAGATACTCTCAGGTACCCTGACTGACTAAAGAAGATGAAAATATTTAGCTTCAGGCCCTATTATTAGGGAAGGCCTGTTATCAAATTAAATTTTTGCAAGCCTGGCTGTTTTTCCTTAGGTTTTGTGATGTGCCCATCAAGCTCCAGACAGGGGTGGTTTTCCCATTGTGGCCATTCTGGAGTTCCGAGTGGGGCCACTCAGGGCTTGACATTTACATTTAACCAGGGTAAATGAAAGCATGTATCCATCTGCACAGGCTGCTGCTTCTTTTTGTCTGCTCTCTGTGAGAAAGTAAACATGTTAAACATTGTGTTAGGAGCGAATAATAAGCGTTGTATGACACTGGTGCAGACCTGTGTGGCCACATCTCTTGTCTGAGGTGACACTCTAGGCTTTTAAATGTGGCATTTCTTTTGTAGTTATCACTGTGTAGACACAAGACAGGGTTTTAAAAATCTCCAACAAACATTCTTAACTTGGAAAGCGAAACACCGGGTAAAAGTTAAGTCTGTCCCGTTTTGTTTTCAGCTCCCCCCTGCACTGTTAACCTAAAAACCTGATTGTCAAAATGCAGAGAAGTGCAAGGAATATTCAGGATGTCAGCAGTCTTTTGGCTGCAGTCTGTGTGTCACATAATATGGGCTTTCACATTTCACTGTTCCACCGCAGCACTTGAACACCCAGGCAAAGCCAGCTTGCTTAACACCGTGTCAGCAGAACACTCAGCTGTGGAAGTCTGAGCTTCTGCCGTGTTCTGGTGTGTCCTCAGTATGTGTGTGCTTTATGTGGAGGTTTCGGGATGCTAACGTTACTGTGTCAGAAGAATTAACTTCGTAGCAGTTCTGGAAAAAATCAGGGACTGCTGCTGAGTGAAATGGTGAAACCTGACTCCTGGGCTTGTAACTTGTGAATGAGTGTGAACATGCCCTTAAAAACCTCCTTCCTACATGTGTTTTAGTTAATCCTACAGCAGTGGTAGGTAAGGGGATTGTTTTTGTATTTCCCTGGGAGTTTTATCATTTTATGGTTAGAGGAAAAGTGCTCAGTTCAAAATCCAGAGGTACCCTTTTAGGTTATGGATGTTTTTCAGGTCTTGGTATTCGTTTTTTAATTACTCTTTGGGTTGTACAGTAGGTATCTTTATCCTCTTCTGGAGAATTGTTTTGTTGTTCTTGCTTCTCTTTAGGATTTTATTGTTGTGTGTCTGTGTGCTGGCTCAGGCAGAGGAGGTGTGAATTTGAAGGGCTTGCACTTGCTGCTTGTGGTTTGATACATGACTCTGCAAAATTGTAACTTCAGAGATCACTAGTCTTACAATTTGTGATTGTTTAATTAACTATCTAGGGGCTTTTTGCTGCTGCTCTTTGGTGGATAGTCCTTTTTTCGGATTAGAGTTAGAATTTTCAGGCAAGGAGGTTGTTCTGATTCTTGGCTGAAGAAGGCTAGGCTTTCACAAGTTCAGGAATATTTTTCTGAAATTCTAGTGAGTGTTTTAGATAAAATTTCCAAAGAACTTTGGGCAGGATGACACATTTTTTTAAAATTTAATAAGGGAAAGGATAAGATAGCATAAATTACTTAATACAACTAAAATTATTTTATTCATATTGGAATATGTTTTTACATATTGCCCATTTTTCAAATGCTATGGCTCTGCCCATAATTTTTCAACTATCTTATTGAGAATGTTCTTATCCAGTTTAGCTGTCAGCAAAGAAAAGTTAGCTTTGTACTTTTAATAATTTGGCAGTATTGTGTGCTGTATTTCTCAAAATCTAAACTTCTTAAGGTGGCCAGTACACTGAGAAATTAAATATAGAGATTGTACACGCTTAAAGATGGTTCTATACATATATTTAAGGTGTATTTTGCAGTTATGACTGGAAAGCAAGGGTATCTGTCCTTGATATGGATACCAACAGGCTGGAAGGTGTTCCCTTTAAAAGTTGGTGGAGAGTACATTGTAATTAAAAATAACTAATATGAGCAGATGATCCTGCTGCAGGCCAGAGTCCCATTGCTGCCCTTGTGTGTAAATGTCTGTATTTACTGACAAACCTTTTGAAAACATTTTCTTTGAATTCCTGAAACACAGAAAAGGTTATCTGTAGGTGTGAGGTGGGGGAGTTTAAATTTAAAGCACTGAGGGGTACGGCCGGCAATATTTTCTCCCACCAAGGTTTGTGTCTTTGGTCAAGGTTCCTGTGGGTGGAGTGGGCTCAGTGAAACAAATCTCTCTTTATTTCACAAGACATGGTGATGTGCAGCATGTCTTACCTAGAGCCTGTGAGGATGGCTGTCCTCTGCGTGCTGCCCTGCAGGGAGCACCAAAGGAATGGGAAAAGGAGAGGGAAGGGCTTGCCGTGGCTGTGAGCACACAGACTTATTGTCTGCACACCACTCTGGTTCTCCTTCTCCTTGTCTTTCCCTGTGTTTTTGTGTCAGAGGCATGCAGTGTTGGAAAAGGGTTTTTTAAGTGTCTTTTTAGCATTGATGGAAATGGCTTGTCAGTTTTCTTTATACTCAAACAACTGTGGTCACTTTTAAACTTGTAAATCACTTTGTGGGGAATATGCCTACTGTAAAAATTGTCTGCCCAAATCTACAGGAGGATTTTTTTTTTGGTGCTAATTAACAAGACCATGCAAGAGTCACCACTCAGAATGTAAGCTTTATTCCTAAAACAAGGCTTTGTGGCTTCAGAGGTAGGACTGTCCATCTTGCTACTTTTCTTCAAGCTGCAGATAGCTGAAAGCCCTGCTTTAGGTTGACTTTTGTGTTCCTCTGCTAGTACAAAGCTGCTTTTAGTCACCTTTTTGCATCAGAGAACTGGCCCCGGTGTCTCCTCTTTCAGGCAGGGCATACATCAATTTTGAAATGCAGGGCAGAAGTGTGTGGAGGCCTGGAGGCCAGCATTGAGATCAGAAATTATTTCTCTTGATCTCTGGTCAGTGCATAACGATTACTAGACTTATGAATTTCACTTGTGTGTAGATGAGCTCAATTTTGTAGAGGAAATTAGAAAGGTAGAGGTAATTGCAGAGAAAGTAAATGTCAGGGCTAAATTTGGATTTTTACCTCGACAATTCCAGATTATTTTTCTTCAGAGGATGCTGCTTCTTTTTTTTGTACGCAAACTTCAGCAGCAGTAAATACAGCAAGTAAATAAAGGAGTTTATGAATGCTTTATCCTGTCTGTTTTTAAATGCTGGAGTAATTCTAGATGCCTTATTTATTTGAGTACAACTGTTTGTTTTTTTTTTTCCCGGGCACTTACTAAGCTCGTAAGCCTGACTGGATTCACAGGGCTCTTCCTCTCCTGTGGTTCTTCCCAATTACTGTATCTGTTCTGCCTTTGAGACCTGAAGTAGGGCAGTGATCTGTTCATGTAACCACCATTATTATTGCCTTCTGATTAAATATGACTGTCCTGTTTAGAAAGAAAATATAAGAGAACACTGTAAATGGGGTTTTGTGCCAGAAAAACCGGCTTTTTTGATTTTATGATTTGTAGAAAGGAGTAGCTGGAACCAAATAGATTCTTACCAGTAAAAGTACTGTAAAGCATTGACTTATGAGCTTAGTAATTTCTTATCCTCTGCGTGTTTTCAGTAGTAGGCACAGTATTTGTCATTAATCAGTTGCTGATCACGGAGTTTGATTAAGGGTAGTAAAACCTGTTGCACTGGTCATTTTGTTGCTTCATTAGCAGGTTTATTGTCTGTTACAGCTGCATTGTCCTCGCCTGACTTTGAGCAGTATCTATGTAGCAGTATAACATGTGGTAAATATATTTGCAAGGGCAGGAGGAGGAGAAAACTCAGGAATATTAAGCCTGAATTCTAAACAAATTTTCAGACTATGATGCCCTCCCTCAGGGAGGAGGAAAAGAGCAAGCCCTTTGGAGTAAAATCTTTTGTCCTTGTCTAACTATGACTTTTCTCAAAGTCTGGGAGAAACACGTTAGCTTACTACAGAAAAAGATGAAGAGTGATAGAGAATTATAATGTAGATTTTAAAAAAACCCTCTGTGCAGCATTTATTCTCCAAGAGAAGCAATTCAGTAGAGCTAGGTTCGTAGTGAGGGTCTTTCAGAGTTGGTCTTGGGATCCATCACTTCAGAGTCCCTTAATTCCTTTGGTAGGAATTTGAGTACAAATCAACAGAAGCATGATGTCATTGAAAAACACAAGGTTTAATATTAGTACCTGTCTACCTAATTGAGGGTCAGACTTTGGTAAACAGCTGTCAAATGAGCAGCATGGATTAATTGGAATTGGGTTCATTAAAAGGTGAAGCCCTGAAGATCATAGATCCTGAAACATCCAGAGAGAGTAGTGATGCTGTTCTGCTTCAAGCTGTTTCCAAGGGCAATGAGTTTCTACCTTTGGAAAGAGGTGCCTGGAGCCTGTGGGAAACTGTGACTCTGACATGAAAGGAAACTAAAGAGACCCGCTTGGCTTAGCTCAAAGTTTTGATGAAATTATGTAAATGTTTTACACTGGCAAGCACCAGTGGATGTGGGAAGGCTATGCATGCTTGAATGATAACATCAGCACAAGAACAAATCAGTATTAATAGTCTATGAATTAACTTGGGGTGGAATCTAAGAAAAGACTTCCAATATCAGAGTAAACTTTGTAGCAGCCTCATGGTAGAGGTCGCAAGCAGCCTTGTCTGTGGGTGCATCAGATTCCTGATGGACATCATGGTGTGGAAGATAGGATTGTGGCTTGATGTCAGAAGAGATCTTTTCCAGCTTTGTATTCAGTTTCTCCCAGCATCTCAAAAAATTCAGCAATTTGTCTTGCCTATGTAATTATACATTAAAACCGATGAAAGTACGCTGTTCACCTTTTCATTAGGATTTATGAAATGAATCTCTGAATAAACTGATGATTCTTGCTTTTTCTGTGTTAGCATTTATGTGAGGAGGGAGAAATGAAAATTGGCGTGTGAGAGGGAAAGGGGGGAGGGTGTGTGATCAATGGGAACTGCTTGCCTGGATGGAACCCAGCATGCCCTGCTTGCTTAGCTGGCAAAAAGTGACTACAAGGAACAACTGGGAAACACAGCACTGGTGATTTCATGAAACCCATTTTTAGATGCCTGTCTGAGATGCAGTTGATGACTTGTATTTCTTTGGAAGACCTCAGTTTTTCAATTAGGACTCAGTCAGCTCTAGGTCTTTATTAAACAGATTGTATGGCATAATATATTCTCGAGGACATCGTGTTCAGTTTCTGAGTAGTAGGGAGAGTTTCACATCAGAGTTCGTAGGGGACAGAAGAAAGTAGTCTTGGCTTGTAAGTGTGCTGTTCCTGAATCTTTAGGGTAAAGTGTTTGTAGATGAGTTGATGTTTATTCTTAAAGTTATTGCCGTAAAGTACAGGCTCTGTTTATTGTGCTGTGAAATTTTATAAGGGTAGAGGAAAAGTGGGATTTGGTGAGGTCTGAAATACATTTTGAACCCTAATCAGGTTGAATAATGCTAGGAAGCCTGAAGGTTTGGTTTATGGATCTGTATTTATGAGTAAAATAAATCATAATCTATGAGTGGTTTCCCAGTTTGATGGATCAATGTGCTGGGTGTCCTTTCCCAAAATTAATTTTCACTTAATAACCAATGGTGGTGCTAGAGTTAGGTTCTCAGCAACCTAATTTGCTAGAGGCAAAGTTTAGGATGTTGCTTTTTTCAGCCTTTCACTGCACCAGCAGCTGGAAGATGCAGTAGTCTTTTCTGGAAAGCATTGAGAGGGCTTCTCTCTCTCTGTTTTTTTAATTCCTCCTTGAAAATGGAACATCTATGGTTTAAATCTAAATGAAAGTGGATCTTACTACTGTCTGACATACAGGTTGTTGCACTGTTTTGCATTTTCCTCTCTTAGCAGAATTAATGGCACAGCTATTTCTCACTATGCCTTCAGTCACTCCAGTTAAAACTACAAGAGGAAATTCTATGCCACTGAAATGTTACTGCTAAAATTGATGTATCTGATCTATTCCTTTTTTTCCCTGAGAAATTAGTATTGTATCCTCTGCAGGTGATGTGTTTCTGGCCTCCTAGGCTAGGCAGTGATGAAAGCCAGAAGATAGGAAAGCACTTTTTTGTTTTAGCCTGAGTATTTTCTTGAACTTCTGTCCCTAATAGGAGAATGATGAAGTCTGCAGCTGACTGCATTTTCTTGCAGGTTCAAGCTCTAGCAGTTAAGAGTTGGTTTAAGTCCTTTTGTTTGTTCCTTTGAATAGGTGTGATCCAATCAGTTCATTGTATTCATTTGAGACGGGACAGATTCCCTTATCTAAATCACTATTCTTTATAAAGCAGTTAAGCAATGCTCTGAAATGTTTTTGAATGTAATCTTGAAATTATTCGACTATTTGATGTATTTTCAGTTTTAAAGGAGCAACTTGAATGACATGACAGAATTTTAAATTTATGAGTAGGAGCCCATGGTGGATTACTGTCAGTCACCATAAGATATTGAGTGTCTTTGGATGGCAGAGGTTCACAGTAGAGTGAATGTCCATTTAAATGAGAGAGCCATGTAAATGATCTTCCCCTTTGCAAATGAGTGTCCCTGGGCATAGATAGCAAAACACTGTAAATTGGCTCAGTTATGTTAACCTTAAATTTCTTTTAGATTTTTGTAAGCTGTCAGCTGGAGAACTGAAGTAATTTGTGTTCCAATTTAGGATATAATCTGTTCTTAAACTGACTGATGTATGTGGCAAGAATACAGGCAGAGAATAAAGACCAGCACTGAAAAGTGTAACGGCCTTTTCTCCTCAGATTTCCAGTCTTTTCAAGAATTAAGAAGTTAATAGTGGCCCCTGTATTGGCAAGCTTTAGCCAAAGATTGTCTCTGTTCTCTAGGAGAAAACCTGTAGTTGGTTTTTATATTCAGAACCACCATGGTTCTGTAACCTCATGGTGTTATTTGCATTGATAACCGTTTCACTGAGGCAATAAATACCAAACTGCTTCATGTGGATCCAGTTACTGGATAGTAATTAGTACATGTCTTTAGTCTGTCCTGACCTATACCACCACAATAATAAAAATTATGTCAGTATTAGTACGTAGAGAGGGTTTTTGGATTGTGGAAGGGGCCTGTACAGCTGAAGCACAGCCCCCTGAATGTCCAACAAGGCTGAAACTGCCTGTGGCTGCCGAGTTAGTTTTCCTAGGTGTAATCCTGTGGGACACGGGGCTGCGTACTCTTGGTGATGCTCAGCACATGAAGGATGTGGACCTTTTGGAGCTGGTCCAGAGGAGACCTGAAGATGTTCGGAGGGTGGAGCACCTCTCCCATGGAGACAGGCTGAGAGAGCTGGGGTTGTATAGGCTAGAGAAGGCGGCTCTGGGGAGATCTTGGAGAACCTTCCAGTGCCAAACAGAAGATTCTTTATAAGAAAGATGGGGACAGACTTCTTAGCAGGCCTGTTAAGAGTAGATGGAAGGAAGAAATTTTGTACGGTGGGGGTGGTGAAACACTGGAACAGATTCCCAGAAAAATTTATTTTCTCATTTCCCTTGGCTCTGTGGTGTAAATGGAAGTTTGCCTACGTCTGGAGATGAATGCCACCTGCCAAAGGGATGAAAGCTTAGTCCTGTTTGTTGCAGACTTATGGAAGGGAGTTTGCAGACTTGTTTTGGGAGGTTTTGGAAGACGGGAGTGCCTCAGATTGCTTGCAATAAATCAGTCACAGCACAGTAATAACAAGGGGAAATGCTGCACACAGGTGGTCAGCAAAGGCAAATTAATTGTTGGATCCTCCTACAGTAAATATCTTAACTCCTTCTCATGGATCCAATTATTGTGCAGTAAATCAACATGTGTGTTCAGTGTGTCCTGACCTGGATTGGTAGCTGTTCAAACATTTATGTTTGAAAGAACACATCTTGATTTTGTTCCTTGTGGGAAAAAGACTGTTGTCTGGAATAAAACAATAGAAAATAAAGGAGACTAACTAGACGTTTGAAGCCAGTACCTTGATTTATGCAGTGGACATGAAACAAACTTTATGTTCTCCCTGAAAATAGATTATGCACATTAGTCACATTGCAATATTTCTTACAAATCTCTGACAAACATGGTACCTGGGTATAAAAGAAGTAGTCTGGAGTCATTATCTTTGAGTGATTGGTACAAGAGTGTAAGAATACATAAGGAGAGTGGTAAAAAGTAGACATTTGCAAATATAACATGCTTTTAACGTGATTCAAGGGATTTGCCCAAGTGCCTGCAGGACTTTAACAGAAGGTGTGTGAAGTATTAGGCATTATTAAAGTTTAGGAAAAAAATCCTTGATGGCTTATCAGTGGTGAAGGAGATTGTTCAGTAGCAACATGAGTCACTTCCATCCTTAAAACTGGGGAGGAATGAACAAGTTTCATATTTTTAATTTTCAAGAATATATGCTTTAAAAATAAATGTAGATCCAAGGATAGGACAGGCTGTTGTAAAGTAAACGCATGAGAATGATGATGCTTTCAGCAAACTACTGGCAAATTTGACTATCCTCAGGACTTATGGGTAGCAGTGAGCTGCTCTTAGTTTTGCTAGAGCTTAGTGGGAGAGCAACTGCCTGGTTGGACTCTAATTCCAAAGCATTTGGCAGGTGCTGGGATGGCATGTATGGTACAAAATACCAAAAGCATCCTTTCTTCATCTGCTGGGTAAAAAGAGCTGGCTCCCTATTTTTGTTTAGTTCCATAGAGGGAAGCAATATGGTGTGTTCTGTATCCTTGCAGAGCTTTATAAAAGAGGTTTTTTGAATATTCAGGAAAAAAAACCCCCAACCTTTAGAAGGTGGTGTTAGCTTGTGGTAATAAGCTCATAGCAGATCGGTTGTCTTTGTTTTCTTTATACTGGGAGTGTCTGCAAAAAAGCAAGAAGAATTGACTGTGTGTGTA
>NW_005054468.1:792359-822235 GCF_000277835.1 Geospiza fortis
AGGAATGCTTTTACAGGAGCTTGCTTTACCTCCTCAGGGTAGCATTACAGAGTTTTCCTAGAGATCTGAGACCATTCTCATATATGACAACAACTAGCAGTGCCACTTGAGCTATTGGTGCTGTGAAAGTGTGGGTGATGCATCAGTGCAAGCCAGTAAATGTATAGGCTTAGAATTGCTGTGTGAAGCTCCAGAAACTGTGGTGGAGAGGGAGGAGTTGAAAACAATTTATGTAAGATAAGCATCTGAACATTTTGCACAAGTCTTTGCGTATGGGGACTTCAAGGTTGGATGTCATGGTGATCTTACAAAAAAAAAAAACCCAGGAATTCACTGAAAAGTGGTTATGATGATGAAAACCTTCCTCTCTGTTTATAGCAGCTGTACCCTCTGCATTCAGGGAAAGAACAGGGCAAATGGGTCAAGAGATGAAAACATTTTTGCTCCCCAAATTTCTTAATTTACTTTTTCACTGTGTTGTGCACTCATACAAATAACTTCTCATGGAAGAATTAATTACCTGATTTGATTCAGCACAGGAGACTATTTGGGAAAGGACATGTTGCTCTGCAAAGTGGTTACAGTGACATATTCTGAAGGCTGATAAACTTGACATAATCAAGGCATGATTGAAACTACTCTTCAGTATTTAAAACTTGAAGTATACTTAATTAGGTTTGTACCGTGAACTTTGTTTTCATTAAGACTGTTTTTGTGCTTTAGGTGAAGGCACTGAAAGAGAAGATTGAATCAGAAAGGGGGAAAGATGCCTTTCCAGTAGCTGGCCAAAAACTAATTTATGCAGGTAATGGATATTCTGAAGATAACTTATCGGAACATGCTTTATTTTATGTTGTTGTTTGACTTGGATGTGAATGTTAAGTCTTCTAAGAATTCTAAGAACTGAAGTACAGACAGGATAAAAACCCTCACAAACACAAAAATTAACTCAATGTCAAAGGGAACTCTTAATTTTGAATTAGAATTTTTTAGGTTTTAATGTATGTGTGTCTGTCATCTTTTCTCTTGTAACATGATGTCTTAGGGATATGCTGGGTGAAGAGGAAATAGCTTTTTTTTTTTTACAAGAATTCAGGATTTAAGCCGGTCAAATCTGCTGTTCTGGCTTAATTATTTTCTTTTTCAATTTATGCTCTGTATAGCTGAAGCACTGCTGTATATACTACAGTGAATTAAAAGCTAGATTATTTATTTTGGATTGACAAAACAAACCCACCACCAAATCCTTGCTGTACAAAGGTGCTTTCAATACTTTTAAGCTCTTTCGCTGGAAATGTGCATTATGTACTAGCAAAAGGCAGGGTAATGTCAGTTAAAAACATGAAATTAACTTTATTTGAGCTTTTTTTTACTTGCCTTGTTCATTCTGGTGCTAATACAGAAATCCATTTTTTTGTTTTCACTTCATCTCAGAACTTTGGTGCTATTCCAGTACTCCCTCTAGTGGTTTTTTTCCTCTAAAACTGGGTTTGAAAGAAAATTTGGTGGACTTTTCACTTCTGTCATGTACTGCTTTGTAACAAGTATTGTCTCTTTCACTTGTGATAAACCAAAGCCGCTGTTAACAGTGGAGAGATGCTGATGGGAGAGAAGTTGTGAGTCTCTGTGTTTGTACAGCTCCTCTGGATTACAAGTTTTATGTCCCCGGTACTTCACTGGGGGGGGAGTGCACGTCAAGAACATGAAGGTGGAAGTCTCATGCACAACCAAGAAATGTGAACCAGGCAGAAGGTTTTGTGCAATGTGCGCATTAAGAGTGCATGGCACTCATAATATTGTTCTTCTGTGATTGCAAAAATCAAAGAGTGCATAAGATTCTGTGGCATGACTCAAGTGTTTTGTGAAGTCAGAATGTATCTGCAGTATTGAATAATCCTCACAAGCAGTAGGAAATATGGGAAATAAGATTGAGAATATATAATCCATCCACAAAGATGGATTATCTTTTTTTTCTTTTTCTTGGACAAGAGATATGAGGGTATATTGATGACATTTTTACTTTTATTAAAATGAGGTATAGAATTTTCATCGTTTGGTAAAGCAAAGTGATACCCCCAGCTGACTTTGATTAGAGAGGCTCTGATTGTCCATTGTGTTGACATCTGAATTAGGGTGAGCTAGAAACCCTGAGAATGGTGGGTTGTGAGAAGACAGGATGTCTGTATGTATACTTTTATAAAGTCTATATATTATATTGCAAATACATTCATTAAAGACTTCCCTGAAGTGCCTATAAAAAATGTGAGTAAATCCTTGTAGGTTCTGAGTCAGATGCTACAGGTATTGCTATTACTGCACTACATGTAATACTTCCTTGACTGTTTGACCTGCATGACTGGTGGAACCAGTCCTTTGTGTTCTGAGTGCCATAAAGTGTATGTGTTGCTCGATTTCCTTGCAATCATCAGGATAAGGATGTGTCCTTCTGGTTGCAGTCCACTGGAGAGGCTATGAAATGGAAGTAGTCTGTGGCACATCTTCAGAAAATTAATCAGTTTAAATTGTAAAATATTCCCTGAAAACTCTGTAGTAGAAATCAGTGCTATAAAACTCACTGAAATACAGACTTGTTTTTCTGATTTGTGATGCTACCTCTAAGTCAGCTTATTCTAAGAAAAGGCAAGAAGTATGTGGTTTACTATGTTCCTAAGTTCTTGTAGAAGTGATGCAAACTATTTTGTCACAGTACCACCTCTGCTTATGAAACATCAAAAGTTGTAGTATAACAGATGTTTCTGGGTTTCTCTGATAGGTTTTTCATCCTTCTGTCAAGATGGCAAGTTATGGAATGGTTCTAGCTTTTTCTAATATTTTAGCCTCGCAAATTGTTAAAGTTGCAAGGTCACACGCTTGTTATTGCAGGTAATGCTCTTATCTGAAGAACAAATGGAAGATAAGTAGAAAGGAATTTCCCTTACTGTGTAAGCAGACATAAGTTAAGCTTTTTGTGTGTTAATGCCTTTCCTCTGTATTACATGTACCTTTGTTAAGGATCTTTCCAGATTCCAGTGAGTCTTTCCAGATTTCATGCTTTTATTTTAAATGGCTTTAAAACATCTGCAACACTTAGGACAGCAGCCCTCAAGCTATCCAGTACTCTGTACATCACATGAGGAAAATTGTAGCTCTGCTGCCAAAGCTTAATGTCCAAACTGCTTTGTGTTGGGTTGTTTAACATTTATTTATAAATCTGCATAAAACATGTTTTCATGAGGAAATCCCAAGATCACTTATTGGTTTGTTAAACAACTTCTTAATTTCTGCCTGTTTAATTTCCCAGGTAAAATCCTTAATGATGAAACTGCTCTTAAAGAATACAAGATAGATGAGAAGAACTTTGTGGTGGTTATGGTGACAAAAGTGAGTAATCATTTCTTTTGAGTAGGAAGTTTCATTAATTTGATTCTATTTTTTCTTGTGATGAATAGTTGTATATATCCATTCTTAAAACCAGTGGAATTTCATCATAAACAAATTCAGATCCACAGTAAAAACTTGTGTGAATAGATAAAAAATATTGTTTTGTAGCCTTGGTTTGCCTAGGCTGATTTTTATTTTTGCTCTGAGCTGAATATTTGTATCAAAGAAAAAGATTTCTAATGGCTGATTTTACTGTTTATTCTTTCATGTCTCTCTGTTATTTTTTCCCTTATTATTAAAAGGAAGAAGGCAATCGAGGTAGTTTGTGGTTAAATCCTCTGTATGGATCTCTTCCAGCCTTGCCATGTTGCTTTTCATAGTTCATGGCTTTTTCTCCTGTCAAACTCAACAGCATAAACCAGTAGAGACAGGATACATCTGGCAGTAAACAAACATGTGGGTTTTGAAAGCCTGCAAGTGCAATTTATAGGGAATGACTGTGACACGTGTTTGAAGTATTTCTTCTCTGAACCACTTGTCAAGCTGCTTCCAGGAATCAAGCCACTGATTTTCCAGGCATTCCAGACCATTGCAATCTGAATCAAACTGGCTTCATCTGTGTTTTGGAATATTAAATTAATTTTGAAGCTAGAGTTCCTCTTCCTGACAAAGAAAACATATATTCTGATGCCCCTTATTTATCTCTGTTAATAGTAAACATAATTAAGCCGGTGGGCTTGTTAAAGATAACTGTTGTTGCTGTCTTCCTGAATGAACAGCTTCCTTGTCTGTGGTTTGCCACAGGGGCATTTATCAGTACAAGAAAACAGGTGCAGATGAGATGTCAGAGTCCAGTTTTTCATTTTGTTGATAGCAGAAGGTTCCAGAGAAGTTGTGCAATTGCCATTCCTGGAAGTGTTCAAGAAATGTGTGGCTGTGACACTTAGGGACACTGTTTAGTGGTGTGGGTGGCTGTGCTGGGTTAGATTCAATCATTTTAGAGGTCTCCTCAACAATTCTATGATTCTAAAGGCAGATCTCCATGAAGAACTGCTAAAGTCAGTATATTCTGATAATAAAGGACCTGTACTTTGGGCATTTCTTCAGTCTTACGATCTTTTTGCTAGTCTTGGAGCTCAATTGCCCTTTACTTACTCTGTTGTGGGTAAGACATGCCCAGTCATGTAGGCACAGATTGCTAAGTTTGTCTGATGCTCAGACATTGTTGCATTAAGGGTTTAGGAATCCAGCAGAAAATAACCCCCCTTGCATTCCTACTGTGTCAGTGTTCTTCTCTGAGTGCTTATTAAAATGTTATTTGCTGTGCCCATCATGTTGGAAGCTATTCATTCTTAAGCTTTACCTTTCCTTGCAGACAAAAGGAGGAAGTAAATGTTTTCTTCTTCAAGCAGGCGATGTCTGAAAGTGTGCACCTCGAATAAGTAGTTTTGTTAAAGTTCAACTATTTCTCTTGGAAAGGCAAAGATTGGGGTCAGCTTTGTCAACCGTTGGGGCTATTTCTATATAATGGGATTAATACTGCATCCAAGAAAAATTCAGGTTTCCATTAGAGATGTGAAGATTATTTCACAATTGCATACAAGTATTATTCGCTCTAAATATTCTGCTGTAAATTTGGTAGTCCTTCATTCTGCTGTATCCTTGGTGCTTACTTCATGAGCTGAAGTATTTGAGATGTTATTGTTGTGCTCTGAATGCAAAGATTGCATAACTGAAACATGTTGCAGGTGAAGTTTAATTTTTTTTCTCATCGTGTGTTCTAGCAAACAGCATTTATAATGAAATGTGATTTCTGTCTTAATCACTTTTTTCCACATCTGAGTAGTGAGAAAAGCTTATGCTTGTTCTGCAGATGTTTTTTGGCAGCTCTCTTGGTTTCTTCTGGAAAATGTGCTTTTGTAAAACACAGGATTGTTTTTGTATTTAAAATATTGTGGTCTGTAAATATTTAGATCTTTGAATTTCACTTCAGAGTGTGAGCGCTCAGGTGTGTGAGTACCTCAGTGATGCTCTCAGTTGCTTGTTTAAACACAGTGAAGGGCAAGAGAGGATTAATGTCTTGCAACATTTTAATGTTGTGCTTGATGTTGAGGCAGCATAGCAAACACAAGTGGTCTTAACAGAACTTAGAGAGCTATGGATTATGATCTTTGTTCTGTGCCTGAACTCTTTTGTCCTCCTGTAGCCCAAAGCAGCAGCTGGAGCGACTCAGCTGTCAAATGCTACTTCCACTGTTGGCTCAACAACTGCAGCTCCCACAGCAGTTGCTGCACCAATCCCTGTTCCTGCCCCTGTGCCAGCTCCTGTCCCTCCACCACCAGCAGCAGATGCAGTTGCTTGTGAACCAGCACCTGTGAGTGCTCCGAAAGAGGAGAAGACAGAAGAAAAGCCACCTGAGGCACCAGTTGCTGTCAGTCCATCATCAATTGACAGGTATGGATAAGCCTTCAAAAATGGGTTCCCGTTTCTGTTGCTTCTAGTTTTGATTTTAAGTTTTTATTATGGCGTTAGGCCAGTCACTCTCTCCAATGTATATAATTTTTCTTCTTTCTTAACTGTAATGTCAGTGTCTGACTCAAGTATGATATTACTGACTGGAAGAAGAAGCGCCTCTCCTTGCTTATGCCTTCTCCTGTGGGAAGTGTGGTCTTGGGAACAAACCTGTGGAGAGGAGAGTTAAATGACACAAGACTTGAGCTCCTGTTAGGCATTTCAGAGTTGCTATTCTGCAAGTTTCTTTTCAGACTGAGGATATTCACCTGCAATGGGCATCTACTGCTCACAAAGCTCTTGAAGTCTGAAGAAGAATGTGTCCTGTCCTGCTCATAACCCTCTGATTGTGCTTTTGATAATGTTGGTCAGATTCAAACCATAAATTCCTTATTGCTGTATGAATCTCTTAATTTCTGCAAAGAGCTTTTTCTTCCAAAATGTAGGATGTGGTATTGCTCTTAATCATGTAATGCCTTAAAGCTACAAGGTTGGGGTTTTTTTTTCTCCCCGAATGTTCTTTGACCTATCTGCAGGTAATTAATTGTGAGACCTGGGAAAACTTTTCACCTACATTTTCTACAGTTGAGAAAATCAAGTGGAAGTTAGAGGTTTCATCCCTGTTGTATGCTGTAGCCTTTTTCTGCTTAAGTTGCTGAAGTACTGCATGGGATTAAAATGTTGTTAACTGGAATCTAATGGCCTCTGAAGTGCTGCATAGCATCAAATCTTCATTTTTCATGCTCTGGGTTTTAATTATTTGTGTGTTATTTCTGGGAATACTGGTGCACAAGACAGTATTTTTAAAGTGATTGTATTTAACCACCGTCGAATACTGATTTGATGATAACAAAGCAAAACTTGCAATTGCCTAATGTCTTGAAAAACTCATCACAAATTTCTTGCACTAAATACACAAATTGATGTTTTAATTTTGCAGTTCTGAGAAATTAGTATCTTTTAGAAATGGAATGCAAATGAAGTTTCATTTATCAGTCAAATTAACTTAGTTGTTTAAAAATACTAATGAGTGGGGTTATTTTCTTTTTTTTCCCTGCTCAGTTTGTCCAGTGGGTTCAAAGATCCATCTGTCATACTGAAATAGTGTTTTTCAAGTACAGATTGCAGTTTTGTGAAACTGCAGTAAGGGACCCTCAGTGTACACACTTGACAGGGAGGAACAAAATAATTTAACATAGACATCAAAGTTATCACCTGCCTTGATTTCAGTGAATACTGTTTGCTTCTGATTTGCTTTAGAAGCTAAATTACTAAGGCAAGATTTATTGACCCAAGGCCAGGCCAGCTGGCGTCCTGCTTTGTCTTTGATCTTCTTTTTATTGTAAATCTTAACTACTGACAGATTCTAGTGAAGCATTCTTGTTGGAACAAATTATTTCTTGCATAGATCTTACAAAGATCTCTGTAAGTGCCTTGCTGGATTTTTAGACATCTTCTGAAAACATTCAGATCAATCTGATGATCTTTCACTTGCTGGTAGGAGTTGCCAACCCTGGTAGCCTGATAAATGTGAGGCTTCTGCAGATCCATGTCCTCAAGTCTATCATGTTATCAAGACTGTGTATTCCCAGAATATACGCACAATATGGATATACCTATAAATATATGTCTGGCTGCTTAGGTCAGCTCAGGCAGGGAAAATCCCAGCACTCATGCAAGATACATCAGCCACATCCACTTCCCCTCTGGCTGTTTAAGAGCAAACCCAACTACTGCAAAATGAATATGTACAAAACACAAGTGAAAAATAAGAATTTCTGTTTTGATAGCTGGCCCCTTAGAGTTCACCATGTTTTTGGTACCAGGGCATGGGGACTGCCTGAGCCCTGCCACCCTGTTCAGGCCTTGATACTCAGATTCCCATTGCATATGCACACACACACAGAGGACTCACCCAGGAACTGGCTGCAGTCCTTGGCTTTCCCACTTCCACAGTGGTCTCAGCGGTTTTTGGCTCCACAGGTGTCTGGATCCCTCTATCTCACAATTCCCTGTCCCTGTGAACACTTGGAATTTCACATATGTGCATGTAGAATGGAGACAACATTATGAAAAATTTTTAGAAGTAGAATTTAGTAAAAAGACAGGATGGATGGGCAGTGAGGTGCAGAGCACAGCCAGGCAAGTGTTTTTATTTTATGTATGACTGGCCCTTTTTCTCCCCTTTTTGCTCTCTTGACCCATGCTTTTCTTCTGCATGGTGCCTTAAGCTTTCCTTTCCCTGCCTTTGGTTCTTCCTCTAGATTTCTTCCCCCCAACACTTTTTCCTGGCACCCCACAGTGAGTTGCACCACCCTGTCGGCTGTAATGCCCTTGAAGGAGTCCTGCTGACCCACCCTGGGTGTCACCCTGAGACCAGGGGGCTGATGCTTTAATTTTGCAGCCCTGGAAACTGGGCAGCCGTGGCTGTGGCTGATTAAAATTGGTATTCCTCTGCCTAGTGTTGTGCCTCTGTGTTCCTTGCTGTTCATGGAGGTGAGCCTTTAATCCTGTAATTTAACAACTTTGATAACTTGAGATGGAGTAATTGCAAATGTTAGCAGTTTATATTCCTGGGAAAGCAGTATACTGAGATTCTAATAAGTGCTTGCCACCAACCTCCTTGGGTCCTCATTGAGGTCAAGCTGGTGGCTGTGGGGAAGCAGTTAGTGAGACTGCTGTGTGCTTTTGAAAATCCACCTTGTTCTCCCACCCTTTAAAGCATTCAAGCAAGCAGATGGCTAATCCCTGAGCAGATGGGCAAGAGCCAAACTTCTGGGGGGTAGTGGGGGAAGGTTGGTCTTGTTTTAAAAATGCTAGCATTGTAAGTTTGTAAAATCTATTCGCACTATAGGACCGAAAGAGAGCTCTTTGGAAAGCTTTGTTGGTTTTTTAGAAACAAAAGGGGCTATTAGAGTTACAGCTGCTGCTGCTTTTTTTTCTTTTTCTTATTTTTTTTTTGAAAAACAGGAAGTTTTCCAAAGTTTTGTAATTACCATTGCACTTGTCTTCATCTTGCAGTACAACAGGTGATACATCTCGATCAAATCTTTTTGAGGATGCTATAAGTGCACTTGGTAAGTGGAGAGTTTTTTTTTCATGTAGACATTATTTTGGTGCAGCAGAAACATGACAGATTAGCAGATGTTGACATTTTCTTCTGTATCTGTCATTATTAAGGTTATAATCAAAGTGCTCTTCTCTAAGACCTGAAGTTGATATCTTGGAACCAGCTTCAAGACCTGAGGCTGATATCTTGGAACCAGCTTCAATATTCTTCTTTACTGAAGAATACTTCCCTTTATATATTTTTATTGTGTAAAAGGAAGATCCTTGCACTCCTGCTTTTTTTCCCCATTTGCTTTAATTTCTCTTTTAACTATTCACTTTGAAGTAGCTTGAATAGAAGACTAGATGTAAATATGTATGTGCTTTTCACTTTTGCACACCAGAGTGCAGGGCTGGTAAAATGGCTGCCTTTATTATTCACTTGTTCCAAAATTGAAAGTACTTTGCTTTTTGACACATTAAGATTAGATAAATTCACCAGATCTGCTGCTGTCTGGGCTGAGAAATGAATGCCTCCATGTATTTGCAGTCAACTTACTTTTATTTTGACAGTTTAAATAATCTTTGTTTCTCAGTGAAATAGACAGAATAAAGACAACAGGAAGCTCTGCCCATCATCTATGCTGATTTGGGTAGATAGGAAATTATTAGGCAAACCCACAACTCCTTACTCCTACTGAAATTTTTGGGTTGTTCTGGAGTGTAACAAATTCAGGTACAGAAATAAGGTAGAGGTGGGGTTTTTATTCTGTCTTTTGTCTTTAAATATGAAGCTCCAATTTGGTACAAAAAGTGAAACCAAGTAAATAGTTTCACTTACATTTTCATGTGGGTATATGTGGATATATTGGAGGCAGGTGCTGTGATTAAGCAGCTCAGGGTGATTTAAGCAGCAGTAATATTTGACATGACTTAGTGGTAGCTAAGATTTAGTCTGTCCAGCTGCAGCTTAGATGTTAGGTGTGACATACCGTTGTAAATTGTATGATCCAAAATAGCTGATAGAGACTGATAGCAGGAGACAAAAATGTAACACTAAAACTAAACTGGCTGAACTGATTGCTAATACCAAAGGTGGTTCCTTAACCATTCATATTATCTTAGTGGCCAAAGTGATGTCATCACCAACACTTGTGTTAACAGTGCTGATCAGCAAGTTAAGTGAAGCTGGTGGTCTTGATTCAAATCTCTTCAAAATTGGGAGAAAAAACCCAAAATCTTTCAAGACCATCACCTCATGATCCATTTTGTGTGGGAGTTCTTTGGTTGGTGTCTGATGGAGTAAACCCATGTGTCCCTAACATGTTTGGAAATAAGAGGTATTGAGTGTGATTTTCTGGGTAGGCATACTGTAAGTGTTGTCAGCCAATAAATTTTCAAGGGCAATAGGCATGAACTCTCTTGTTCCTTTTCTTTAAAAACTGTCCTGAAGGGAATTTGCTTGCACAAATTGATGGAGTATGTTTTCACATCCTAAGTTGGATCCGACAAGTATTCTAACTGTGGATTCTCAATTACATTGTCTGAAATTAATTGACTTTGCTTTAAAAACAGGGATAATTTTCTATGATTTGCTGTTGTTTTCAGTTAAATGCTGAAAAGTGATGTGGCTTTGTGTGCTACGTGAAGATCTGCATGTCTTGCTGTCCTTGTGCAACCACATCTTTCACAGGAGCAGCCTAAGATTTCTTTAGGGCATAGGACAAGAATTGTGGGGAGTGTGATGAACTGGATTTCAGTGTTAATCCAGCTTTAAAATGTTGCTTGAAAGATAAAAGCAAAGAGCAGAATCAATTCAGCATTGACTTCAAACATTTCCTCTAGCGCTAAGGGCGGATAGGCCTGAGTCTCTGTATCACGACATTGCTGGTGTGCAACTTCTGAATTATTATTCTTGGTCTTGCTCTTGCACAAGTTATGAAGTAGACTGTATGGAGTACATCTTCAGTAATTCTGTTTTCCTCCGTTGGCTTTTAATTATGCCTTATGTAGCAGCCTGTGCTACAGGAGCTAGCCAGCCTTTTTGCATCTTTTTCCTGTGTCAAATCTTCTAGTCTCTACCTTGCTTATATTGAAAAAGCAATACAGAAGTGTTCAAGTAGTAACTAATGACGTCAACAGGTGTTCTGTCTGCTTGGTTAGTTTCTTAGGAGTAGTAAGGGTAAACTAGTGCTGTGTAAGGAAGAATGTGAGCAGAAGTAGCAAAATCGTTGTGTTGGGACAATTATTGGCTTGGCTTTTTTCCTTCCCTGAAGATATGTATAGAAGTATATATCTTTAGAGCAAAGTTAATGTGATTTTTTTATTTCGCGTTTGAAAAAATGCAGGTAGATGTGACATGAATGATCTTGTAGTTCTGTATGAAGACATGAAGAACTAACCATTCCTTAAACTCAGGTTGGCACTATTACTTTGAAGCCCAAATAATAAATACTCAAATTAGTCGAGGCTTTTAAACCCTTTATTTATGGATAATGCACAAATACCCTTGGGCTAGGGCTGTTTTATTGTTTGTTCTTGAGTATACTGCCCTAAGTCATACACCCACTGATTGTTTAGAAGCACATGTTAAGAAACAGGCGGTGGGGCTGTATTAATGTTGGCTTGAGTTAAACACCTTCTCCCTAAGGGAATAAAACATCATGTTTTCTTTGGTTCTTTTAATTACAACTTCCTTGCCTTAACAGAGTAGCTCTTGTATTTGTTTCCTCTGGTTTTTTTAAATATTATTATTAATTAGTTGGTTTTTTTGTGAAGACTGTCAATTGTTTAGCTTTCCTGTCACTAACTTGCTAGTTGCAGAGTCAGTCAGTAGTAGGATTTCATTAAGATCAGGAATACCTTTATCCAAGGAAGGAGATGGTATTTTAATGCCTAGGTTTGTTTGTGGCTTTTTTCCTGCCAGGAAGAAAACCTTGAAGATTTGCCCAATTACAATGTATGGTAGAATAGCTACTCTTCTTTTGTAATTGTACTACTTGCTGTCTGCATTTGAGGCAGGAATATTAAATGGATTATGAAAAGAGATAATAATTGTCCTTACAGTGACATTAATGTAGTGAACATTTGCCCTTAAATAGTTCCATATACAGTGTGTGTACCTTTGGCTTGATTGCTGCAGGTGTTGGACAGTTTTCATTTATTTTTGCTGTAAGAGGTGGGGGATTTGATGTGATGGATGCCTAGTCAAATTTTAAATTGAGTGAGATAAAAATTAAAAATTAAATGAGATAACTTGGTTTCCTGAACCCCCACTGAAGTCCTGACTGAGTTTCCTAGATACAACTTTTAAGTCTTCTGCATGATTTGAGTTGGTCCATATTAAGTTGATTAAATTACTGTGATCATCATCACCAGCATGCAGCAATATATAGCAATATCTAATCACTAATTGTCATCTGTCTAACAACAGCATAGCAGAAAGTCTTTATTTGGAAAATCCTCAATGGCTAATAATTTGACAGGCAGATTTCAAATTAATACATTTCCAAATGTAAGCTGCAGGAGATTTCTCTTGATTACATCAGGAATTGAATATTAGCTGTGAGGATGCCCTTGACCTTAAATGAAAACTTGAAGAGAGAACATTATTTCAATTACAAGTACAGAAGTATCACAAGTACTGCTTTTGTCAGTAGAAGTTTACATTATCTTCATTACCCTTCACTATTTCCAATCAAATTCATAATGAAACCACTGAATATATTTGGAATTAAAGCCACAGAACCACGGCATGTTTAATATGAAGTACTCTTTTCAATGAACGACTGGAATTCAGGTGGAAATTACACTTACCCATTGAAACTTTTTTTGTGTGTGTGTGTGTGTGATTATTTTCACCTTATTCCCCTAAAATGGTGGTCCTGTGACTTGTAGTGACCGGTCAGTCCTATGAGAACATGGTGACTGAGATCATGTCCATGGGCTATGAGCGGGAGCAGGTGATTGCAGCACTGAGGGCCAGCTTCAACAACCCTGACAGAGCAGTGGAATACCTTCTGATGGTGAGCACTTACCTTACCTGCACCTTTGTTTTCCATTTAATACCGTTCACTTGAAATTTGGTGTTATTTTGAATGTTACTCAGTCGCTGAGTGTGACATTTGCCGTCTGGAAAGATGAGATAGAAATTTTGACAGATACGGTGTGTTATAGAAAACATTGAAGTAATCCCTAACCACCTCTACCACTTTGCTTTCATTTTTTGTTGATTGATATGGGTATGCCTGTAAAGTATGTCCAGTTACAGTGATAGCTTTAACTGCCAATGCTTTTGTGTCATCTCTTAGTGACACCATTAGTTGATTAGTTGTACTTTTGTATCTATATCATCACCATTCCTTAGGTTCCCATTCACTGATTTTGCTAACAATGCAGTGTTCTTAATATACTTCACAAACAGAAAGGTTTGAGAGGGTTTTTTTTGAACTCTGCTTAATTTAACTGGTGTTTTCATTTCATCAGTGTTTTAGAAAATAAAGAATTTTCATTTGATAAATAAAGCTTGAAGAGTTAAGCAAACTTCATTGGCATGAGAGGAAATAGAAGTGTAGTTTCACTTCAATGAAAACCCTGGGTTTTTTTGAATTTTTTCTTATTGTATAACTTAATCTGACAGGTGAATTGTAACCACGTAGAATCTGTCTAATTTGTTGCTTAATCAGTATTTCTGGTACATTTAATTTTTGCTCTGGCACACCATTTTTCCCCTGATGAGGTTTTTCCTTTTAGCAGATCTGAACTTTATTAAAATCTGGCAACCAGATATCCTGACCTAATCCTTGCAAAATACATGTGGATTGAATTTCTGATTGATTGATAAGAAATCTGGCATCTTTACCCTCCAATTATAAAACTTCAATTTTGTTAATGAAGTTTTCCTTCAGTAGTTACAAGTCCCTGGCATGCTTCCTACTTACATTAATGTTCCCAAGACTGTAAGCTTCAGATTTTAAATTGACAACAAGTGTTTTGAGTTCAAGATATGAAAAGTTTAATCCCCAACTCGCATTAGGCCAAGCACGGGTGAATGCAATAGCTCCCAACTCTCTGTCATAAGTCCTCAAGTTCAAACATTTGTTTTTCATGTTTTAGAAATGTTGGGTTTACTGTTCATCTAGTCTGTAAATACACCATGAATTCAGTACCTACCCTAAGTGTTTGGCCTACTGTGTGTGTGGCAGTCCTACACGGTGTGCAACTCTTGTGCACTCAGTTTCTGGCATTCCCCTCCTCTAGTTTATTTCTGTTCAGGAACTCCAGAATGGAGATAGAGTATCCCCATGATGGAGCTACATGGCACATCTGCCAAATGCATTGACTGCTGTGAGCAGTCCTTGGATTTTTATCCTTATTATAGTATCCTTATAATTAAATCCTTAATTTTTAGTCCTTCAGTAGGTCCTGTATCTAAAGTGGGTCCTTCTGGTATATAAGATGTCCTTTTATGTGTCGTGTTATCCTTCCCTGGAAAATACCTTTTTTTTTTTTCTTCCTCCTGCTGGAAAAGGGAGTAGGGATGAATGGTCTTGCTCTTGGAGGCCATATTAGATGGCAGACTTTTTGCTGTCCTTCTAGAAGAATCCTTTTGCTGTAAATGGTCTTTATAACTGTTCTGGATCTGCTGGGGTCTGAAGATGTTCCTTATTCTCCTGCTGCATCACAAAAAGGTTCTTTTTAGCTACTATTGATGTGATCTGTTGAGGACGCTGTTCTTTGACCCTCTCTCTATATTACTTGTATCCAAACTATTATCACCACTATCTTTTATATAATCTGCAGATTAGGATTAAGACATTGAAATCTTTAAGTGTAACAACACTGTCCAGGTTTAAAGAACCTGGGTGCAGCAAGGGTAAGGTGGAAGGACTTAAACCTTAATTAAAGCACAGCTGTTCCTCAAATGAACTCTGAAGATTCTGATTGTTGTCCATGGTTCAGATGGCAAGTTCTTCAGTTTTCATAGCATGATCAAGGAGGATTATAGATGTAATCCTGTGGTTGTGGAAGGAGTTGCAAAAGATAATCTTTATTTTTATATGCACCAGACTCATCTTTGGAGATATTTCCATTCAGATCTCTTTCAGCCAAGGATTTCCTAACCTCTAGTTAAGAAGGAGTTTTGTCATCTCTTCAGTAACATGCCTCTTTGGATATTTTTAGGGAGCATTTCTTTAGTGTGAGTATAGTCAAATACTGAACATAATTCCTAGAGAGGTTGTCAATGTCCTGTGCCTGTCAGTGTTTCAGAGGCACGTGGACAATGCCCTTTAGGCTTTAACTTTTGGTCAGTCAGTGGGACTAGATGATCATGTTAAGTACCTCCCAGCTGGAACTATTTTGTTCTCTATTCTGTGCAGAAGCTGGACCTGATGTGGTTATTGCCCTGCAGAGAGCAATGTCAGCTAAAAACTGCTGTACTGCTCCGTTAAACAGTAAACAATTTTTTCATCCACCATACGGCAACAGTGGCCTTTTTTGCTGTCCAAGCAGTGTTTGCATTCAGAGTGGCTTATGTGTGGTTTAACACCATGCTTTATTCTGTTGTGTGGTTGTGTGAGCAAGGTCCATACGCCTCACTGGCATTGTCTGATTGCAGCTCTACACAGTCTCTGTTATTTGGAGAGGGATACTTCAAGCTTGTGTTCAATAGTTAAGATGATGTTCAAGATGACAAAAATTTCTAAGTAAATTTGTTTGAACTAGTTTACACAGTCCTTCCATTCAGGAGCAAACTTAGGAGTTTAAACAAGCACATGTTGTTTGATCTGGACACAGATTGCAGTGATGACGTGTGTCTGAGAATAGGTGAAATCAACTAGTAATTTCATAAGATTAACCCAAATTGTTACATTATACTTGGATTGCCAGAAATGACTGATTTGATGGGAAAGGTATTTAATCAGTGCTCTGTAAGCCACTGATAAGGGAGAGTTACATCAGAATTATACCATGAATGGAATTCTCCTCCCCCTCAGCAGAGGGAGGGATGTGTACCAAGCTTACTGAGCCATGTGAGGGTAATGAAGTGTGTGACAGGGAAATCTTGCTTTTATTCCCCTGAGTGGTTTAAATGTGCACTTGATGATCAGGTGATTTATACCTTGATGTGTTTTTTAATTAACAGGTTAGGCAAAGAGCATTGCTTGGAGCACTGTCCAATTCTCCCTTTCTATATGTGCCCTCTATATTAGCTGTATATTTGTCCTTTTTGTTCAGGTGTAATGATGAACATACCATGTGAAGATCATGTTACAGCAGGACTTTTAATCTACATTACCTACCAGTGATTTTTATGGTAGGCTTGACAAACCTCTTCATTGTCTGGTTACCCTGTAGTTCTGTAATATTTCCACCCACTCAGTTCCTTATATTTTGTGATTCCCCAACACAAGTGGGTGACCCTCATTTGGGTAACTTCTCTGGGCTGTTCCAACAGATTTGTTAAAATATTCTTTGTGTCTGTCCCATAAGTTTCCAGGCTTCAGAAAGGTAGATTAAAAGGACAGACTTGGTGCAGGAGTTCAGTGCCAGTGAGGAAGGCAAGATGAGGGTAGGAAGGATTTCGATGCAGGAGAAAAGTAGCAGAGTGAGGTATCATTGTTGTATAATCAGCATTCTAGTTTATTGTAATAATGGGTTTTAGCTTTGTCCATTTCAGCCCTCTGAGCAGTCAGTTTCTATATAAAGTTGCTTGCACATAAAAAATAAAAGGGAAGTTAACTTTTTTTTAACTTGCTAAAGCTGGGTGACATACAGATCTTTTCACTTTTAAGATACAGTAAATGACAGCTTTTCATTGAGGAAAAAGATCCCAAGAGCTATGTTCTTGTATCTCTTCTCAGTTCCTTGCCAGCTGTATGGAATTGTTAACCGTAGCATTTTGTACTGCAATTTGTTGCTGTAATGTCACTTTTGCACAACAATATAACATAGTGTAACAGTGTATTTAGTTTAACTTTTTCATTCATTTGAAATATCTTTAAACAGGATTCAAAGCAAGTCTTTTTAATCAGGTATAAAAAGTATGTTTTAAAGTGATGCAGGGCATGCTTTACTGCCTTTTTATACAAACCACACATTTTTCCTGCCAAAAAATAAAATTAATCTTTCCACAATGTTCTCTGTCAGTTATAAATGTGTAACTCACAGGGTCTTGCCTTGTATTTGCAGTGAAAGCATTAAGTTTTTTATTTTTTCCCCTTCATTCTGAAACCCAAATACTGCATGCAGTTGAAACGTGTCTGTCAGCATTCTGTGGGTAATGATGTGAACTGTGGCTTTAGGGGATACCTGGAGATAATCAGGCTGTGGCTGACCCCCCTCAACCACCAAGCACTGGTGCATCTCAGTCTTCAGCAGTGGCAGCAGCAGTAGCAACTATACCCACGACTACTAGTTCACTAGGAGGTAAGAAAGGCTGTATTGGAGAAGATGTGATAAACAATGTGCCCTTAACCAGTCTATTTTTCAGTCAGTTTTAAGTTCCAGGTGCTTTTGAGCTCTTCAGAGGGAATTGGGTAAGAGCTGTTAACGTGGTAATTCCAGGTGTGGTATTTTCTTGGGACAATGACTTGTTGTATGTCATGTGCAAAGTTTTCAAAAAATGCAGTGAACTTGCATAATTTCTTTAATTCAGTATTCTGGATTCTGAAGTGCAAGACCACAGATGAGAAAACACAGATTGTGTTTTCTCTCACTTAAACTCTGATTTTCTACTCTGTGACTGACTGGGGACTGTCCACTATGACTATATTAATATATTTCCCACACAGAAGCTGGGATATCGAGGGAGAAACCTGAAATTAAGCCATGAAGTGTAGCACTAGAGAGACCTATAAATGACCTAGGACTTCTCATTCAGCAGTGCAGCACTTTGACAGTGGTTGATGCCTGCTCAAGAGAAGGGTATTTATCATGTATTTATCTCCCTCTTAAAGGGAAATAGATAAATACATGAAAGAAGCCTAATGAAGGGGTAGGAGAGGTCTGTCTGGAAATGGTGCTGAAGATACAAGAGACAAGACAGTGGATTGGGTAGATGTGTCTGACTGAGATGAACCAGAGATGAGACATCCAGAGGAAAGTGTTGGAGATGAGGACAAGGCTGTTGGATCTTAAGACTGAGTGGAAAAGGAAATGCATTGTTTAATCTTAGAATAAAGAAGTTTTCCATAAAGCTAGAGGAAGCAAATTCTTTTATTCTTCAGTGAGAGGTGTATTATCCACTTTCATGTCCTGTTTCGGTCTAAAATTGCAGTGTAGGTACGCGTTTTATTAAGATTCTCAGTAACTTAAAAAAAAACATGTTATTTCACTGATTTTTTTTTCAGGACATCCACTTGAGTTTTTACGAAATCAGCCTCAGTTCCAGCAGATGAGACAAATTATCCAGCAAAATCCTTCTCTGTTGCCAGCATTGCTACAACAAATTGGAAGGGAAAACCCCCAACTACTGCAGGTGGATCTTAAAACAAGAAAATAATGCTTGCTAATTCTGATTTAGCTTTTGCAAGAGCATCATATGTTGATGTTGTCTGGGATAATATGTTACTAGCAGTTACAACATTCTATTGCTGGCTTTTCAGCAGTTGTTGCTGTACAGAATGTATTTTCTGTGACATTGGAAACAAATTTGAGACTTCATAATAGGTGCAGAGGGGGCGAGGAAGCGGGAAGGATCACTGCAGTTGAATTGAAACATAAAAATTGCATTTTTTATAGTTAGATATAACAGTATTTTCTGTGCACTTTTTGCACATCCCTTTGACTTCTTAATTCTCTGAAAATAAATATTTTTACTTGTCTGTTGGCACGTTTAAACTTCAGTTACTTAAATATACATGTTTCTTTTACTGTTCTGTGCATCACAGCAAATAAGCCAGCACCAGGAACATTTTATTCACATGTTGAACGAGCCAGTTCTAGAGTCTCGCCAAGGTTTAAGTGGCAGTGATGATGGTGCCAGCACTGGAGGAATAGGAGATGCTGGGAATGCTCATATGAACTACATTCAAGTAACACCTCAGGAAAAAGAAGCTATAGAAAGGGTGAGCCTTTTTTCTTTGAAGTTCTTGTTGCTGTTGGGTGTTGATTCCAGTGCATGCTTAAGACCTACCTAACTTAAACTTTGTTGAGCTCAGGAGTTCTTGCATCATATTTGCTATTTTCATACTTGTTTCAAATCCTATCTTCTCTTGCTTTATGGCAGTTGAGTCTAAAATATCTTAGATCTGTCTTACTGAGAAGAGGCAGAGCATTTTAAGTGATCAGAGACCATCCTATGACAATTGATGATGGAATGGGTTTCCTGCAGGATTTATTCAGGAAGTAATCCCACTTGCAGAAGCCTCAGCCAGTGCTGTTCTAGATCATGCCATGATAGGTCTCCAGGTACAAAGACCTGGCTGCTTGAGCAATGTTTGCAAAGTAATTGGAAAATAAGAACACTCATAGTTAACTAGATTAGTTGAAGTCAATACTTCACCCTGTTATTTGTCTGTCCATGACAATTAGTTAATTATAGTTTTCTAAAAGTACTTCTAAAAGCATGAAAACATACTCTGAGGTGGTATATTGCATTCATAAATACTGTGTAACTGACCAAATATGGTTTTGCATAGATGACAATGCCTCTGAGATTTTTTTCAGGACAGATTGCAAGAGTTTTGTCATACTGTGGTAGTGGTTTGGTATTCCTAAGACAATGCTTTTTCATCTGGCAAAACCAAAGTTTAAGTAAGGATCATTAGAAGATACCTATTTGAATATAGGTGTCAGTTCTCTAGATCTTGAGGAAATTGGCAAATAATAAAATTAGTCTAATAAAACTATTTGTCCATGTACTTCTTCACAGATCATCATCTTTAGTCTGTTGCATTTCCTTTTAAATTTTATGCAGGAGAACTTTATTACCTCTACAGCCTGTTCTGAAACCCAGCAGAGATCCATATGCTTCTTTCTCTTTCCATGAAAGATAAACCTCAAAATTTAAGTGTCTTAGTGTTGTAGCTGATGCCTTCGTGCTGTCTGTGGGCTAGAAATAAAATCTGAGAATGGCTGGTGAGGGATAATAGGACACAAGTTTTTCTCATAGTTATTTGATCTACCCCATACATGAAATGCCTTGCAGGTGCTGTGAGGATTTTAAGAAAATCTCCAAATAGTGGAGTGTACTTGCCTTTGGCTAAAACAAGACTTCATTTGCTGAGTGTCCCTAAGTGCTGGCTAAACCCTTGGCACGGTACTAAGTTCTTCTCTGATGTTCTCATGCCCTGTTGTTGCAGTGTTCCAGACGTTAATTAATTCCTTGACTTCTGAAAACCAGGTTGCTCTCAGCTTACTTGTCTTGGCTGCAGTGTGTAGTTAATTTTTTAAGATAAACAATTGAAAATATGGCCTAATGTGATGTGCTGGACAGCCTACTAAAGATCACAGGCTGGGAGCTTTTGTTCCATGCAATTTTTTGTTAAAAGTGCTTTAGAGCTTTTTATAATTGCTTAAAATGAGCATTGTTTGAAGTTGTTTTTTTTTCTTTTCTGCAGCAGTGCAATGTGCCGTTACTTCATGACAATACTGTAACCCAGGTCTGTTTTAGGCTTACTGTGTCACTAAAGAAGTGACAAGTTTTTATGGTGGTTCATTAGACCTAATCCAATCACTTTTTCAAGTGAGGATCCTCTTTACTGAAGGCAGAGGCAGCACCTTATTTTTCAGTTGCTAAAATTGCATTGAGCTAGGCAGCAGTGCTGTTTTCAAGAAGGCAGTAATTGCTTAAGTGACATCTCAAGACACTGGACATACAAAGAAGCCTAACATGCAAAATGCACTTCCTAAATATGTTTCTTTTCTTCAGTTAAAGGCATTAGGATTTCCTGAAGGACTTGTGATACAGGCATATTTCGCTTGTGAGAAGAATGAAAACCTGGCTGCCAACTTTCTTCTACAGCAGAACTTCGACGAAGACTGAGAGAATTTTTTTTTTTTTATTTCACACCTCACACCAGTGCATTACACTAACTCTGTTCACTGGATTGTCTAGGATATTTGGGCTTACATTCATAATGCTTGTTGTATGGAATATAGGGGGTGGGTGGAAGGGAGAACATAGGAAACAAAGCAAAGAAAGCAACAAGTTTTCAATGTCTGTTTTAAATTAGCAGATACAGAAAATCGCACAGTGTAAAAAAAAATATATATACAACCAAAAAATCAGCTTCTGCAGATAATTAGTCCCTTCTGTAAACTGTAGGTTAACTTTTTCTAGGTTTTCACTCTTACTGTACTAGTTCCAGAAATGTAGTGTAATGCACTGCTTCATGTTCCTTTCCACTTAGTATTGACATTGGAAGTAGCCTGTGTGACGTAGATTTTACAGTCTGTATTTCATGGCAACACTGGATAGCAGCTTTGTGAAATCTAAAAGATCTGAGCAAATGTAATCCTGAATGCCAAAATAGGGGTATTCGGGTCTTTTTTCTTCAGCTGTGTTAAAGTAGCACAAGAAACACAGTATTTTTGTCTAATGCTGAATTAGAACAGTGTTGGCTTTTTTCTTTTTTTTTGCAATGAAAACCCATTACAGTTAAAAGTGTCCTGATTATTGAGAAACACCACCCCCTCCTTTGTCCCCCTGAAATGATCTGAGAAACTATATACACACAGAAAAAAATTATTATCCTGTTTACATATTTTTTCTTTGGGAAAAAAAATATAGATACCTAATTACTGTTCTTCTAATGTTATCTTGCAGTAAAAGTTTTGAAAGCAATAGATTGCATGTTTGGTTTTGTTATATGCACTCTAGTGAGTTGAATATTCTTTTTCTGCCAGCAAACAAAATGCAAGCTTCATTTTTGTCTGCTGCAATGAGAATTTATCAAATCAAATTTCACCTTCCCAACTTTGTTGAACCAGCTTTTATAGTACAGCTATAAGTGTTCTGTTCTCTTGAGTAGATTGTAGTGTTCAAGCTATTTCTGTTAAGTAAGGACTTTTGGGGATTTATTCACTTTATAAGGATGAGAAGTTCAAAACTTGAGATATCAAGCAAACGATGAATTTATTCCAATGTAAAAAATTGACACTCGAAACTTTATATTGAAAATAAACTCTGGTTACAGAGTTTTGAATCTTACTTTTTCATACCTACTTATCATTTATTTTGTTTAGTCATCATAAAATGTTAACAATCTTTTTTTTTTATACATGTTTACTTTTAGAGGTAATTTTGCCCATCATTGCAATACTATGAATAAAAACAAATGTAAATTTAATCTAAAGCTGTTCTGTGCAACGTTACCTGAACACAACATGGGGATAGTTTGATTTTTCTACTGTTGTAGTCCAATTACCTGGATTACAAATTTACCTCTGCAGTAACCAGGAAAAAATATTATTAGTGGTACAGCACTGAATTCCTGTACTACTAATGATATTAATGATTTTAATGATTTAGTGGTACAACTAAAAAATTATTTTCTGCTGAATTTGTTTATCAATGGATTAACTACTTAGCTACTACTTAAGCTCAAAGTACAAGTCAAGTGTCTTGAAAAACGAGCTAAAAAGACTGAAACATTTGTATTTCATTTCTTCATTGATTGGCCATAGTCTGTAAAAATATCTGCACAAAACAATGAAATGTATTAAAGCCTTTTATTTTTTTTTCTATTCTTATACATCCTGTGATATTTTTCCAGATAGTGTGTATTTTAATTATTCAGATTCTATTCTTTAAAATTTCTTAGGTGAATGTCGTCTAAGTGATCAGTAGCACAACCCAAATCTATCAATAGGAGATGTGATACTGCTAAATAGGAAATAAAGTCTTTCATAATGTTTTCATTTTAGAGAAGTTAACATTAATACCTGAGTCAGCTAGTAAACATCATCTAAATAGGATTCTCAGTTTGTCTTTGAACTGGGAGAGATGGATTTTGGTTTGACACTGCATGCCAAAAGGGGCTGTTTGTTATCTGTAAAAGGACCAGCTGTCAGGTACTTGAAAAACACCAAATTGATACAAGGACTTCTTGAATGTACTTTTACTACATAGCTGATACCTAACTAAGACAAAAGCTTTTAGTTTGTGGGAGTCTTCTGTACTGATCAAACTGCTCTGAGAAATAACCATTCCTTCTCTAGGAGGGTGGAGAGTAAAGCAAGAATGTCTGGGTGTTTCAGTCCACTCCCTCCAATTTTGATTTTGAAATGTTTACTTATTATAAATGTATTTGAATTAAAGTCTGTTGAGCTTGTTCTTTGTAAAAAACAAAAAAAAAAGCAAAAAAAAAAAGCTAGTAGCTTTGTTCATTTGTAACTTTGTATGCCGAGTGACTGAGGGATTTATGGCTGCTGTGTTTGAAGCCTTACTAGTCATGCTGTTCCCGTTTTTCTCCAGCAGTGAAACAGTGTTTTTGTGACTTCTGATGAACAACAGGTGTCTGACCTTACATGCTAGCAAAAACTGTTACCTGTCCAATAGCGGGATACTTGCCAGGGAGAATCATGTCTCTCTTTGTAGTAGCTGCCAAAAGGGAAGAATACATGGAATTCATATGGTGTTGAGGAGGTGTGACCTGAGCAAGCTGCCTAGGTATGTTGTGCCTCGTTTTCTACCAAGTACTACCAGGAGTTGTCTGCACAGAGTGCTTCTCAGCTTCTCTGCTGCAGATCTCTTAGGGATTTGGGGATCAGTTTCCTCAGGGCTTTCTGAACAGTAGCTGAGAAAATAAAAAGTATTTCTTCCTAAGTTTTGGTACTGTAGTCCTTACCTTTGTTGTAAAACTTCTGAATATCTGCTTAGACAAAAGCTATTTATGATGCACTTTTATTTGGGATTAAAAAGTTACTCTGAAGTCATATTAATTCTGTAGTTGTCTGTTCTTAAGTCCTCTCTACAGATGCATTTTGATGCTGTGGTTCATTTACCTCGTCCAGAGCTGCCTGATGAATCCAGCTAAAACCCAAGCAATTTACTGATTAAATGCCCTGTTCTTACCCCACACTAACAGAACTTCTTAGGAATGTGAGATAATCACTCCTGAAGCCAGATTGTGACTGATTTTGGAGTGTTGGGTTGAGCTTCACTTCAAGAACGTGCATGAATGAATCAAGCAGGGACACAAAGCCAAGTCCTCAAATAATGCATGCAGATTTGTCACCCATGGTTTCATTGGATATTTCATTTGGTTTTATAGAGTTTTGGAGGCAGCCACACCTTTCTTTTTTTTCCTGATTTCTCTTAAATCCAGCTCTGTGCACAAAACTAACCTAGAATTCAAAAATACTCTCTAGTTCAATGGAAACAATAAGGTGGGAGTGGGGAGAACAGCTTTGTCAGTATCCTTTTTATTTCTTCTTCCCTGCCTGGTTTGGGATGCTAGCAGTGTTCAGCACCCCATCCTTTAAAAACATTATTTTGACACACCTACAACCACCACTATGTGGTTATGAAGTCACAATTTAGAAAATTTTGTGTCTTCACTGAACCATCCAGAAAAGCAGGCTTATTCCAACTGTGATTAAGTGATGTATGGGAAAAATTTAAGTTTTCAGTTACCACTGAATGCATGACTGCTGGTGATTCCTGTATCTGCAGACTGCAGCTGATGTTTGCTGACTTGTAATTGTCAAGTGCCAGTTTTGTATTATATAATTCTTCATAGAACATAGGACCTGTGAGGGGGAGTTAAAAAAAGGTCGTGAAACTTCTCAGTTTCTGTCAGGACTCAATTTCTTTCCATCTGTGCAAGAGAAATAAATGTTAAACACACACAATTTAACTCCAGTTCTAATCAAAGCACCTTTTCATGAAGACACCAGCATCTCTGGCATTTCCTGTCCAAACTGCAGTGAAACTAATAAAGATAAATACTTGCTCTTCAGTAATGGTAGTAGTCTGGAATAACTTAATGGTTGTAGAGTCTGAAGATCTTCCCTCCACGTCATCCCTTTGCTTTGGCATTTTCCAAAATGGAAAATTGGTGAGCTGTTACAAAGCATTATCTGCTGTGTGCCTCCACTTTCTGAAGGTGTGGCACTAAAAACCGTCCTTAAGGTTTTGTGTTGTGTGTGTGCTCCACGCAGTTATGCCTCAGAGACCTGGAGTGCAAAGTGTCTTTCAAAATAGGTGTCTTCTCTATTTTTATATGGCTCCACACATAAATGTGAGTACTCTGTGGGGCTGAGGGCAAGGAGCAACATCCTTGGAATTCTTGTTGCCTGAGATAAGAGATTTTAGATGTGATAGACAGAGGAGTAACCAGATACACCAGCAGGCAGCTGTTTGCCATCCCAGGGGAAGGGTTGGTTGCTGTCCTTGTAATGTGAAGCATTTGACTTTAAATGTGCAACAGCCTAAGATTAAAAAAAAAAAAAAAGGCAATGTCTCCCACATGTCTCTGTGGCTGTATCTGTAGAATTGCTCAAAGTCTTGTCAAAGTCAGCCACGTATATTTAATTATATATTTGAATTAAACTTGTTTCTTCACACCCCCACTCCCTTGTCTTTACTCTAAATCTCCTTTTTTCTTTCTTTTTCACTTTCTTTTCATTATTGAAGAAAGCATGCCACCTGCAAAGGGAGCACTCCCAGCTTCTGTTGGAGGATGGAAGAACAGTATTTCAGAATAGGAAAAGGGGCAGGAAATAGTCTTCAGAGTGGGGTATGAAACAGGACAATAAAAGTACTGAACATCTGGGATAGAGATCTCCATAGGGAGGTTGAGGTGAGTACTGTGGACCTGGAGTTGGCAGTGTGTGTGAAAGGAAATGCCTGGGAGAGTTGCAAGTGTGATAAAAGAATGGAGTGGTGTGACAGGGCCTATTGGGGAGTCAGAATGAGCAAACCCTTGGTGGGATTCTGGATATATAAATAAGAGATGGATGGAGCATTTGGGAGCAGAACTAATGTTTACCTATAGGGACACTTCCAAGACAAAGAAATTACTTGTTTCTTTTAGCTCATCTAGTAGCTTTTTGTGTAGTGCTTTGGTTCTAAAACCAGTTCTGAGGGAGATGATGAAGAGGTTACAAAACAATGAGGGCAGTAAAAAGAAACAAACCAGTGTGTACCTTGGCAATTTACCTCACAGACGTGATACAGTACTCTTGGGTAGTCTGACTGCACTGAGGTCCTCCTGCTTAAAGGTGGAAAGGGAAAAAAATTCATTTAAATTAATTTAAATTTTATTTCTATGAGTCCCTGTGTTGCTTAAAGTGATAGAAATGACCTGCCTAAAAGCATGCATTTCATATTAACAAACATGCTGCTTGCTTCCCCTGTCCCCATGTTAAAATATCAAATTTCCCTTTGGCAAAGTGCAGGACTGTGCAGGACACTGTTGGAGCAAAGCTGCAGAGTCCATTTGGACAACTGTTCCTGATGGGATTGTGCCTTTTGAGCATGAATGTAATTTCTGATCCATGAGTGTCCTAAAATCTGACCTGTGGAAAGCTGAAAATAAACCTGGGAACACTCATTCTTGGAAGAGCAGCAGGGCTAAGATGCGAAGTTCCTGGAATATATTAAACATGACTGTAAGTCAAGAAAGTTGTAATTTTTTTTCAGCTGCAGTAAGAAATTGTTGCTAAATGTGTACATAGCTGTATTTTTCACATTTCATAGAATTTGCAGTAAGTGGCTCTCTGGTACACAAACAAAGGAGATAGAATACACAAAAAACAATTTTCTAAATCTAGTTGAAGCGTGCCTATGTTTCCCTCAAAACCTGTGGCAAAGGGTCATTCCTGAAGCACTCATTTTGCCATGAACAAGGGTGATTTTGCTCCCAGGCAGGGGCAGCAGGATGTAGAGCTGTAACTGCTGAAATTAACTCTTTGCTGTGGGAGAGGCTTGTAAATTCACCCACTGCTCTTGGTGAGAGGGGGGAGCCTTGTGATCCCAGTTCAGAATTCCCTTTGCTCCAGGATTTTTTGGAAATGACCAGTTGCTTTCCAGATTTATCAAAGTGTGGCCTTTGTCACTTGAAAGTCCCTGCTTAAAGGGGAGGGTAGCTGGGAGCTGAGAGTGCAGGTGGGGAGAACAAGGAGGATCCCTGATGAAGGGGTAAAGCAGTTCTTGGGAAGAGTCACAAAACTAAAAATAAGTTCTGGCAGTGACTCTCTCAGGACACCATTGTGTCTTGATTCTTCCTTTTGTTAGGCCAAGTATTTTCTAAATCCCTGGCATGATTTAGATATTTACCAAATGTCTTTATTATATCAAAAGTCACATTGCACTGGGTGCAATAAAAAAAATGGACATAAGTTTGTGGTTAAGACATTTATTTCCATCCAAGAAGTGGAACTAAGAAAATGGCATCCACATAAAACAAAAATTCATAGACTCCATATTGCTTTCCTTCTAAGCATGTGTCTTCCCTCCCAAGAGGACAGGAATATGTAAAGTGTCTTTAATAACAACACTGATATAAAATTCCAGAGCATAAACAAAAAGTAGGGTTGATAATCTTTCCATACTAAAAAAACTGGTTAAAATTGGTTGCTAATCCATTAATCTTATTTGTAAATGTTTAAATATTGGACTGCACTTTAACTAAGCACCCTTATCACAAAATTCACCCAACACCAGATAGAACATGGGGTGCTGGACAATTAATTTAACAGCAAAATCAGCACCTGTTATTTAACCATTCTGATGCAAAATGAGGCTGGGAGTTGAAGCCATGGTGGTGTGCATGCTGTCAGGTGTCAGATATAAACTGGTGTTTTTAGAGGAGACAAACACCCTGTTGGAAGGTAGGGTGGCAAGAAAAATAGGTTTGCCTAATGGAGCTGCTTCTAGTGCAGAATTCTGCCATTTTTATATTTGGACTTTGAAAGTGAAGCCACCGATGCTACAGTTTTGTTTCCTTGCTGCACAGCTGAAGGCTGTGGTGCCTTTAGAATGCTGTGTTATTCCCTAATAAGCCTTATCATGCCCTAATAATACCTCCTGAATGCCTTGGAGGTGGGTGATTAAGCCTGTGCTTACACAAATAGGTGCCTCAGTGGTAAGATGTTATTTGCATGATTGTGGTTTGTAGGTGGAAAAGCTGCAAGTCTGTCATCAAATTACTTGTTCCAGCTGAAAAAAAAAAAACTCACTCTGTGTAGCTCTCACATCATCATCATCATCATGGAGCAATTAGTGTTATTTTGCAAGGGACTGGAATTCTGTCCCTTTTCTTCTCCCTGTTTTTTTGCTTTATGGTGAGTGTGCTGGTTTTGTCTGGGACAGAGGTGACAGTGGGAGGATATAGTTTGGATTTGTGCTGTAAATAGTGTTGATAATACAGGGATTTTAAAAAAATTTTATTTATTTATTTATTTATTTAATTAATTAATTTTTAATTTTTTAAATTATTTTTTTATTGCTGAGCAGTGTTTGCACAACGAGGCCTTTCTCTGCTCCGCTCGCCACCCTGGCAGTGAGGGGCTGAGGGTGCTCAAGGATTTGGGAGGGGACATGACCAGGACAGCTGATCCCAACAGATCCAAGGGGCATTCCAGACTGTGTGACATCATGGCCAGCTTAGGAAGTGATGAGGACACGAAGGAAAGGCAAGGGACACTCACATTCAAGGGTTTTGTCTTCCCAAGTGATGGACCCCAGCTTTCCTGGGGATGCCTGAACACCTGCCTGCCTATAGGCGGTGGTGAAGGAATTCCTTGATTTGTTTTGTTTGTGTGTGCGTGGATTTTGCTGTCTCTCTGAGGCTGTTTTTATCCCAGCCCAGGAATTTTGCAGGTTTTTACCCTTCTGATTTTGTCCCCCATTCCCCTGCTCAAGGGAGTGAGCAAGTTGCTGATGGGAGCTGAACTCTGGAAGTGAGGAGAAGAAAAGCCAATTAGAACACTGAGACAAATTTCAGTTTTCTGTACACTCACCTTTCCCTGGATTCTGCTAATTCCCAGCTCTGTGTGTTTATGGACAACCCTATGCTTTGCAATATTTTTCTTTGCTGGGAACAGAAGCAGGGTCATCATTTTACACTGGCCTTACACAGGTGGAAATACGGGTTTCTTATTTTTAACCCTGCTCTCCCTTCACCTCTGACCCCAGCCACAGTGTTGGTTGTCCTCCTGTTTAACACTCAGGTTTTGTAATCAGGAATTGAGCCACACTAGGGAGATGGAGAATGAGTAGCTCAGTTGTCAAATTAAATTAGCACTTAGAGAAGTGTAGGCAGAGGTCACACAGAGCTGACCAGGCATCTTGCATGGTTGGCTGGCAAGAAAACTGGGGAAAAAAAAAGAGGGGAAAAAGGGGGGAAAAGTGATCAATTCTGCATTTGGGGAAAGAGAAGGGGAAATGCTTGCCAGTCTGGGGAGTTCTGTGGGGGGCTGTAGTGCTGAAATCCCAGGTTTGAGAGTCTTAGCAACACACCAGTGAGGTGTCTGGAGAAGGGAGATGCCTGAAGAAACCCTGAGGGGTTTATAAATATACAGAAACTATGTGTGGCTGGCAATATTAGGGTTGGGCTTAAGCAATTTCAACTCAAAGCTGTGTCACCTCTGTCAGGCAGACTTTGAGTGTGCCAGAATCTCGATGGAGACTGCTCGCCCAAATCTGAATATGCAAATCTGAGGGCAAGAAACACCTCAGAGAGCTGGTGCAGGGCTGGGAAAGGCAGTCCTGTGAGTTTGGTCCTGTGTGTGGCAGTGTTTGAGCGTCCCCAGGACAAGGAAAGAGACCAGAATCTTGACTCCATGTTTCAGAAGGCTGATTTATTATTTTATGGTATATATATAATATTAAAAGAAAATTATATAAATATATTTATTAAAATAAATATATAATAATGGTATATATTGTATTAAAATATATTATTTTATTATAATAATGATATATTAGATATTAGATATTATTATATACTATATACTATTATAGTATACATTACATATTACTA